>NC_132939.1:72234000-72607500 GCF_034638445.1 Ciconia boyciana | reverse complement strand
ACCAGGGACCGAACAGAGGTGTCCTAGCTAGCAGAGAGGACAACGTGAGTGCTCTGGAGATGAAAGATGTCAGCGGGAATGGTTCTCGGGAGCAAGAAGGGTGCAAATTGTGCTACAGAGCCACAGAGGGCTGCGGGGCACGAGGACGGCCTCAGGAGGCACGGTGACGGCACAAGGCGGCTGCTGAGAGAGAGAGACAGACAGAAGGCAGCTCTGGCAGGCAATGCAAAACCCAAGAGGGTGTCCCAGCGATGTCCTCAGGGGATGAGCGACCGAAGGGAGACGTCCTAGACAGCAGTGAATAAGGTAAGGGAGCCGTGGGGCACAACGACAGCCTGAGGAGGGGTTCTGTCCGAATAAGAGAGAGACACAAAGAGGGCTGCAGAGCTGGAAGGGTGCCGTGGGGCACGAGGACAGTCTCGGGCGGCGTCATGACAGGAACGAGGGGGCTCCAGGGGTCGGGGGAAACGTGGACAAAGAGACAAACAAAGGGTTGCTGACACAATGAGGTCCTCGGGAGGGGATCTGAACAGAGTAGAGATGTCCTCAGGGGACCGGGGACCGAACAGAGGCATCCGACATGGCGGAGGGAAGGCAAGAGTGCTCTGAGGGAAAACGGAAGCCTGAGGAAGCGTTGTCTCTGAAGAAGAAAGATACAAAGCCCGCTGCAGAACTAAAGGATGGCCATGGACCACAAGGGCGCTGGCAGGAAGCGTCGCGACAGAAACAGAGGGGTGCCGAGATGGCCAGAGAGACAGAAGGCGGCTTGAGGGCACAAAGGTACTGGGGAGGGGATTTGAACAGAGTACGGAGGTGACGAGGGAGACGCCGACCCAGTGGAGGCAAGCGAGATGGAGGAGAGGACAAAGAGACTGCTCTGAGGAAGAGGGAGGAGATGTTCTTACAAAGCCAGAGGGGTACAAGTTACGCTTCAGAAATAACAGCATGCCGAGGAGACCCTCTAACGCCTCAGGATGAATGGAGAGAAGAGAAAAAAATAAAAGACAGAAAGAAAATTTAAGAAGCAACAGGGTACGTAACAAGACAGAGAGAACTAAAAACACAGGGACAGACAGCTCGATAAAAGTCGACACAGAAAGAACACTGAAAAAGCAAAAGGGTACGAGGCAGAGGAGAAAAAATTTAAAAATAGGGAGAGCAAACTAGATAAAAGCAGGCATAGAAAAAAAACTGAAAGACAAAGGCCTTAAAGGAAGAAAACAATAAAATAGAGGGACGGCAAACTAAACAAACAAAGACACAGAAACAACATTTAAAAAGCGACAGGGTGTCATGGTTTAGCCCCAGCCGGCAGCCAAGCACCACGCAGCCGCTCGCTCACTCCCCCCCCGGTGGGATGGGGGAGAGAATTGGAAGAGCACAAGAAAACTGGTGGGTTGAGATAAGAACAGTTTAATAATCGGAACAAAATAGTAGGAATAATAAGAATGAATTGTAATGAGGAGGAAAACCACAAGAGAGAGCGAGAGGAACAAAACCCAAGGGAGGGAAAATAAAAGAAAGATACAACCGCTCACCACCCGCCGACCGACGCCCAGCCAGTCCCCGAGCAGCGACCGCTACCCCCCGGCCAACTCCCCCCAGTTTCTATACCGGGCACGACATCCTATGGTATGGAATAGCCCTTTGGTCAGTTTGGATCCACTGTCCTGGCTGTGCCCCCTCCCATTTCTTGTGCACCTGCCAGAGCATGGGAAGCTGAAAAAGTCCTTGACTGGTGTAAACACCGCTTAGCAAGAGCCAAAACATCAGCGTGTTATCAATCTTATTCTCATCCTAAAATCCAAAACACAGCACTATAGCAGCTACCTGGAAGAAAATTAACTCTATCCCAGCCAAAACCAGGACACAGGCTATGGCACAGGCTAGCATGAAAGAGAAAATAAAGACAGTGAACTGGATACAAGGAGATAGAGAAAAAAATTCAAAAGCAACGTGACACAGGAAAGTCTGGAAATAATATAAAAATAGGGTTAGACATCTGGGTAAAAGTAGGCAGAAAAAAATTTTACAGGTCACAATATACAGCACAGATAGGAAAAAAATAAACAAGAGACAGAAAAAATACATACAAGTGAACATAGAAACAAAAATTCAAAAGCTTTTTCAATTCAAAAGACATTAAGAGAGGAAAAAAAAATAGCAAAAAACCTAAGTAGATGGAGACATAAAAATAAAATTTTAAAGGCAACTGGGCACAGCACAGACTAGAACTAATTAAAAAATGAGGACAGCAAACCGGATAAAGATAGACGAGGAAAGACCATTTAAAAGCAACGGGGTACAGGACAGACAGGAAACAATTAAACAGGGAGAGACATCTTGACAAAAGTAGACACAGAATGAAAATTTTAAAAGCAACAGGATACAGGAAAAAAATAAAAAATAAAAAAAAGAGAGACAGAAAACAAGATAAGAGTACACCTAGAAACAAAATTTCAAAAAGAGAAGAATTATGAGAGTAAAAAAAATGAAAAATAGGGACAGTTTCCTAGAAAAAAGTAGACAGGGTGCAGAGCAGAGGGAGTCACTGCAAAGAGAGACAGGTCACTGCGCAGAGGGAGGCCTCGAAATGCCACTTTCCCCAGCAATGCGGAAGAAGGCAGTGCGGGAAGAGTGAAATAAGAGCAGGTGGGGAGCTGGAAAGGGAGAGGCATAGAAAGGAAACGTAGAAGGTGACGGTGTGGAGGGCAGCGCTAGCAGAAGGGCAAAAAGCTTTGGGGAGAAGCTCCCCAAACAGCCTGAAAGGGAGACAGAGGCAGGTACAGGCAAGGAGGCAGGCAGAGGTCTGGAGAAGCACGGCAGAGAGGGGCCCGGAGGCACGCGAGGGATGCGCGACTCACCGCAGCTCCTGCCACCGCCGGGAGACCTTCAGCGCCCCGGGGCTTCTCTCTCGGCCCCTGCCCCTTCCTCCTCCACAGTGCCGGCTGCCTCGCCCGCCCAGGTGCCCCGATGCTCCTCTCCCAAGAGGCTTCCCAGAGACACGGCGGCTCACGTGTGCGGCCCATGGGGGCACCGAGCTCCCGGCACCACGTGCCGGTGGTGCGCTCTGCCGGGGACGGCTGGGAGGGATCCTTCCCGGCTGCGGGGACCGGCTGCTCCTTGCTGGAGGCAGCTGCCTGGGGAAGCCCCTTCCTTTCACTCTTCAGCCAGCTCCCGCAGGCAGGCATGCCTAGGCAGCCCCCTCCCCACGTAGAGCCCCTCGGCACAGCAGGGCCAGCCCCCTCCTCAGCCCTTTTTAAACCCTTGGCCCAGCCCCAGCCCTTTTTAAACCCTGGGCTCAGCCCCATCCTCACCTCATGGGTCCCACCTGTGCTGCCCCGGGCCACAGCTGGAGCCCATCGGGAACAGGGGGCCAATTACCCCAACCCTCACAAGCCAGACACAGCCAGCAACCTGGCACCGGCACGGGCAGACACCACCACCGAGCTGGTGCTGCCGTGGGCAGATGCTGCCACCAAGCTGGCACCGGCCTGGCAGGCTTTATTTTACAGCCCAAAGCCAAGGTTGGCCTCTAAACAAGAAAACATGTGAAAGCACCCTTACAGGATGCCGGTCCGGTGGTGTCCACGATAGCTCTCACAGCCTCCCACGTAATAGACAGCTCCCCTGTCCGGGACCATGTTTTGCATGTCCCAGGCCCTCCCTGCACCCATGCTGAAAATCAAACAGAACAATTAAGGACTCTGCTTCATCGCCTCGGCCTCCAAAAGAAGCTTCCTTCCTCTGCTGATGGTCGACACGGATATCCTTGTGCTGTTCCTTGAATGCGGCCTGGCCTTGGGTGCCTGAACTGCCAAAGGAAGCGAAAAAGATCATGCTCTTGTAACGTGCTCCATCATCCTCTTGTTCTTCAAGAAATCAAAAGAAAGCTACCATCCCCATTGCTACATGACAGAAGTTTGTGCAGGAGACGGCTGAGCCCATCCCCAGAAATGGAAAACTCTGCTACGACCCTGCTTTGCCTTTTGGCGACAGCGCCCGCCATCGGTGTGCCCCAAACCCCCGCTGGAGTCACTAGGAAAATCAGATACAATTAGTTCAAAACACCTGGCAAAGAAGATATGACCTAAAAACATGTGTACCCCACCTTATCCCCAAACCACTCAGATAGCTGGCTTCCTCCCGCACAAAACTCACATCTTCAACAAATGCACAAAACAGAACAACGCGACACCAAGTAGAACAAAAGCCTGACCCTCTGACACCCTCTGAAAGGGATTAGCGCACCCGCATCACAGGTACTCACACTGTGGGCCCACATAGCGCAAACAGGAAACAACCCGGGTGGGTGGGGCGCCTGCAACAAACAGGCCGCAGCCTGGGCGGTCGGGGCCGCCAGCAACAGGAAACTGCCTGGGCAGGCGGGCGCCCGCCCCGAAGAAGCAAAGCTCTGGGCTTGCGGGCGCCCGCCAAGAACAGGCAACGGCCTAGAGCGGGCAGGCGCCAGCCATAAACAGGCAGTGGCCTGGGCGGGCAGGCGGGCACCCAGCAAAACCAGGCAACGGCCCTGGGCGGGCGCGGCCAAGAACAGGCAAGGTCCCATTCGCGCTGGTGTCTACCGCAAAAGGCAAGAAATTAAATAGCGACGGCGAACTAAAACGGGGACGTATAAAGAAAATTTATAAAGCAAAGGCACTAAGTAAAGACAAGAAATAATTTTAAAAAACAACAAAGGGAATAAATGTAGACATAGAAAGGACATTAGAAAAGCAAGGGGGATTTGGGAAATAAAGGGAAAAATTAAAACATAAGGCCAGCAAGCTAAAACAGAGATGTAGAAAGAAAATTTAAAAAGCGAGGGCACTAAAAAAGCCCCAATAAAACAATATAAAAGACAGCAAAATAAAGACATTGAATGGGATAAAAATAGAAAATTTAAAAAGTGACGGTGATTAGGGAAATAAAAGAAAAAATTAAAAAATAAGGACAGCAAACTAAAATGGAGATGTAGAAAGAAAATTTAAAAATGGAGGGCACTGAGGAAAGACAATAAATAATGAAAAAATAAAGACAGGAAAGGGAAAAAAGTAGGCATAGAAAAAGCCGTTAAAAAGTGAGGGGACTTAGGAAAATAAAGGGAAAAATTAAAAAATAGGGACAGCAAACTAAGAGATAGAGAAAGAAAATTTAAAAAGCGACAGCACTAACGAAAGTCAAGAAATAATTTTTAAAAACAGCAAAGGGAATAAAACTAAGTGTAGAAAGAAAATTTAAAAAGTGAGGGGGATTAGAGAAGTAAAGGGGAAAATTATGAAATAGGGACAGCAAACTAAAAGAGATATATAAAGAAAATTTTAAAAGCAAGGGCACTAAGGAAAGATGAGAAATAAAAAAAGGCAGCAAAGGGAATAAAAGTAGGCATAGAAAGAACATTTTTAAAGTGATGGCTATTAGGGAAATGAAGGAAAAAATTATGAAATAGGGACAACCAACTAAAACAGATATAGAAAGTACATTTAAAAAGTAAGGGCACTAAAAAAAGAAACAAAAGAAAAGAGTGAAATAAAGACAGTGAATGGGATAAAAATAGAAAATTTTAAAAGCAACAGGATTACAGAAATAAAGGGAATACTTAAAAAAATAAGGACAGCAAACTAAAACGGAGGTGAAGAAAGAAAATTTAAAGAGAGGGCACTAAGGAAAGACAAGGAAGAATTGCTGTGATTTAGCCCCAGTTGTCAATTAAGCACCACACAGCCACTCGCTCACCCTCCCCCCCAGTGGGATGGGGGAGAGAATCGGAAGAGCAAAAGTAAGAAAACTCGTGGGTTGAGATAAGAACAGTTTAATAATTGGAACAACAACAACAACAATAATAATAATAATGTTAATAATAATAAATTGTAATGAGAAGAAAAACAACAAGAGAGCGTGAGAGGAACAAAACCCAGGGGAAAAAAAAAGTGATACAACTGCTCACCACCCGCCAACTGATGCCCAGCCAGTTCCTGAGCAGCGATGCCTACCCACTGGCCAACTCCCCCCCAGTTTCTATACTGAGCATGACGCCATATGGTATGGAATAGCCCTGTGATCAGTTTGGATCCACTGTCCTGGCTGTGCCCCCTCCCAGCTTCTTGTGCACCTGGCAGAGCATGGGGAGCTGAAAAGTCCTTGACTGGTGTAAACACCGCTTAGCAACAGCCAAAACATCAGCGTGTTATCCATATTATTCTCATCCTAAAAACCAAAACACAGCACTATAGCAGCTACTAGGAAGAAAATTAACTCTATCCCAGCCAAAACCAGGACAGTATCCACCCCTTATTCTATACCATCTACGTCATGCCCATGTTCTACCCTTTCTAATACATTCTAGATAATCACCACCACTTTTCCTGTCTTTTGATATATACACACAGATATCATTCCCTTAGTCTAGGGGCCATCCCTCTAAAATGTCTGTTGAGTTCATTTAGTCCATGACTCTGGGCTCCATCTGTCATAACAGTCCTTCAGGGCAGGAGAGATGGGGTGTGGCGTGTTGTTGGATTGTTGCATGCTGAAGCCAGTTCTGGTTCCGTCACTGCTGCACTTTGCTTGGTTTCATCAAAGTTCATTCTTCATTAACCTGGGTGATTGTCACTGAAATACCATTGATATGGCATACAGCAACCATAAAAGTGATGACATACAGTATTATATAGCAATTAACAGCGTATCATGTAGTTAATTGGCTATTTTCACCCCAAATCAAATCCCCTTGAGGTACACATTGAACTTCCCCATCCTTTCGCATTACTCACCAAGTACACCCAGGTCCTTGAGCAAAAGCAATCCCAAGAATGGGTTTTCCTTTGCCCAAGGCAGGAGTAATCCAGACTGTCTTCCCCAGCATATTTTTTATGTGCACTACAGGGACTTTATCTCCTTTGACAGTACATAAAAGTTTTGATTGAGCAGGGCCAGGTTGAATGGCAGATCCCCTAATGTTGACTAACCAGGTGGCTTTTGCTAAATGCGTATCCCAATGTTTGAATGTCCCACCACCCATTGCTCGCAGTGTAGTCTTTAACAGCCCATTGTATCGTTCGATTTTCCCGGAGGCTGGTGCATGACAGGGGATGTGATATACCCACTCAATGCCATGCTCTTTGGCCCAGGTGTCTATGAGGTTGTTTAGAAAATGAGTCCTGTTGTCTGACTCGGTTCTCTCTGGGGTTCCATGTTGCCATAAGACTTGCTTTTCAAGGCCCAGGATAATGTTCCAGGCAGCGGCACGGGGCACAGGATACGTTTCCAGCCATCCGGTTGTTGCTTCCACCATTGTAAGCACATGGCGCTTGCCTTGGCGGGTTTGTTGGAGTGTGATACAACCGATCTGCCAGGCCTCCCCATATTGATATTTCAGCCATCGCCCTCCATACCACAGAGGCTTTAACTGCTTGGCTTGTTTAATTGCAGCACGTTTCACATTCATGGATAACCTGTGCAATAGCGTCCATGGTCAAGTCCACCCCTCGATCATGAGCCCATCTATATGTTGCATCTCTTCCTTGATGGCCTGAGGTGTCATGGGCCCACCGAGCTATGAATAATTCACCCCTGTGTTGCCAATCCAGATCCACCTGAGCCACTTCAGTCTGAGCGGCCTGATCCATCTGCTGGTTGTTCTGATGTTCTTCAGTGGCCCAACTCTGAAGAATGTGAGCATCTACATGACGTACTTTTACAACCAGTTTCTCTACCCGGGCGGCAATGTTTTGCCACAATGCGGCAGCCCAGATGGGTTTGCCTCTGCGCTGCCAATTGTTCTGCTTCCATTGCTGTAACCACCCCCACAGGACATTTGCCACTATCCATGAGTCAGTAGAAAGATAGAGCACTGGCCACTTTTCTCGTTCAGCAATGTCTAAAGCCAACTGGATGGCCTTTACTTCTGCAAATTGGCTCGATTCACCATCTCCCTCAGCAGTTTCTACAACTTGTCATATAGGACTCCATACAGCAGCTTTCCATCTCCAATGTTTTCCTACAACACGACAGGACCCATCAATGAACAGGGTGTATTGCTTCTCATTTTCTGGCAATTTATAGTACAGTGGGGCCTCCTCAGCACGTGTCACCTCCTCCTCTGGTGATATTCCGAAATCTTTGCCTTCTAGCCAGTCCATAATTACTTCCAAGATTCCTGGGCGATTGGGGTTTCCTGTCCGAGCCTGTTGTGTGATCGGTGCAACCCACTTACTCCACGTAGCATCAGTTGCATGATGTGTAGAGGGGACCCTCCCTTTGACCATCCAGCCCAGCACAGGCAGTCGGGGTGCCAGGAGGAGCCGTGCTTCAGTACCAACCACTTCCAAAGTAGCTCGTACCCCTTCATATGCTGCCAATATCTCTTTTTCAGTTGCAGTATAGTGGGCCTTGGAGTCTCTGTATCCCCGACTCCAAAACCCTAGGGCTTGACCTCGAGTCATACCCTGCCGCTTTCTACGAGAGGCTCCACGTAGGGCCATTCTCCCCGGCTGCAGTGTAGAGCACAATTTTTACATCTTGCCCTGCCCGGACTGGCCCAAGGGCTACTGCATGAACTATCTCCCATTTAATTTGTTCAAAGGCTTGTCGTTGCTCAGGGCCCCATTTGAAATCGTTCTTCCAGGTCACTTGGTAGAGAGGGCTTACGATCAGGCTGTAATTTGGAATGTGCATTCTCCAAAAACCCAGAACGCCTAAGAAAGCTTGTGTTTCCTTTTTGCTAGTTGGTGGAGACATGGCTGTTATTTTGTTAATCAATCACATCCATTGGGATCTGACGATGTCCATCTTGCCATTTTATTCCTAAAAACTGGATCTCCTGGGCAGGTTCCTTGATCTCACTTTGTTTTATGGCAAAACCAGCTTTCAGGAGGATTTGGACTATTTTCTTCCCTTTCTCAAAAACTTCCTCTGCTGTATTGCCCCACATGATGATGTCATCAATATATTGCAGATGTTCTGGAGCTGCACCCTTTTCCAGTGCTGTCTGGATCAGTCCATGGCAAATGGTGGGGCGGTGTTTCCACCCCAGGGCAATCGGTTCCAAGGGTACTGAACGTCCCTCCAAGTGAAAGCTAACTGTGGCCTGCACTCTGCTATCAAAGGGATTGAGAAAAACGCATTAGCGATATCAGTTGTAGCATACCATTTGGCTGCTTTTGACTCCAGTTCGTATTGCAGTTCCAGCATGTCCGGCACGGCAGCACTCAGCGGTGGCATGACTTCATTCAGGCCGCGTTAGTCTACTGTCAGTCTCCACTCTCCATTAGACTTTTGCACTGGCCACATAGGACTGTTAAAAGGTGAACGAGTCTTACTGATCACTCCTTGGCTCTCCAGTCGACGAATCAGCTTATAGACGGGAATCAGGGAGTCTCTGTTGGTGCGGTATTGCCGTTGGTGCACCGTTGTAGTAGCAACTGGCACCTGTTGTTCTTCGACCCTCAGCAACCCCACAACAGAAGGGTCTTCTGAGAGACCAGGCAAGGTAGACAGCTGTTTAATTTCCTCCGTCTCCAAGGCGGCTATACCAAAAGCCCACCGGTACCCTTTTGGGTCCTTGAAATACCCTCTGCTGAGGCAGTCTATGCCAAGGATGCACGGAGCCTCTGGGCCAGTCACACTGGGGTGCTTTTACCATTCATTCCCAGTTAGGCTCACTTTGGCCTCCAATACAGTCAGCTGTTGGGATCCCCCTGTCACTCCACAAATACAGATGGGTTCTGCCCCTGTATAGCTTGATGGCATTAGGGTACACTGTGCACCGGTGTCTACTAGAGCCTCATACTCCTGTGGGTCTGATGTGCCAGGCTATCGAGTCCACACAGTCCAGTAAACCCAGTTGTCCCTTTCTTCCACCTGGCTTGAGGCAGGGCCCCTCTATTCTTGGTCATAATATTAATTACCCACTTCTTGTACATATGAGTCAGGAGGTCCTTCATTAAAATCAGGAGTAAGATCCGCCCTTCTACTCTGTCTGGGAAACTGTCCACTGGAAACCGGAGCAGCAATTTTCCTGGAAGAACCCCCTTTGGTGATTGTTTTCCCTTGCAACTCATGTACCCGTGCCTCTAGGGTTGAGGTAGGTTTTCCATCCCACTTCCTCATGTCCTCTCCGTGGTCATGCAGGTAAAACCATAGGGTGCCCCGTGGTGTGTATCCTCTATATCCTTTCTCTTGAGCAGAAGAACGCTGACTCCTAATAGCTGAGATACTGTCCGTACAGGTGGAAAGTAGGACCTATCCACTTTGAGTTGCTGGACCTCCCAGGACAATTTCTCCACAGCCGAGACAAGGGAGGAAGAGATACTTTCTTCATATTCCCAGAGCTGGCTAGCTGCTTCATCCACTGTTGGACCCTCTCCATCTTTCCAGGTCAGTATTGCCAATGAGTTGGCACACGACGATGGTGCGCTCCGCACCAACTTCCACCACATGGGTCGTGTGCACTGGACTTCATCTGGATCTTTGGGTAACAGCTCCTTGTTGAGGTCACCATAGATCACCTCCAGCACAGCTAATTCCCTCAGGTACTGGATACCTCTCTCCATGGTGGTCCATTTCCCGGGGCAATATACAACATCTTCCTTGAAGGGATATCTTTCCTTCATAGCTGACAGGAGTCACCTCCAGAGGCTGAGGACTTGTGCCCCTTTTCCAATCGCTTTGTCAGTGCCCCCTTCCCTAGAAAGGGATCCCAGCCGCTTGGCTTCCTTACCCTCTAATTCCAGGCTATGGCCCTGTTATCCCAGCATCGGAGCAGCCAGGTGACAACGTGCTCACCTGGACGACGGCTGAAATCTGTTTGCATATCTCTCAGCTCACTCAGGGATCGGGTGGTTTCCATCTCATCCACAAGTTCTTCCTCTGCCTCTCTTTGTGATGGCCCTGCTTTTTCATCCTCCCTTTCTAAATGAGCTGACTTTCGCTTCCAAGATTTCTTCTTGCGTATAGGGGCGACTGATAACCGACACGGGTTGGTTCCCTGGTTTAACCACATTATCTGTCACAGGGGGGGCTGGAGTAGCCACAGTGCCTGTCACAGGGGGGGCTGGAGTAGCAGTGGTGTCTGTCATTTTGTTACCAGATCCGGAGACCTTCTCTTCCCCTTGAGGGTTCTGAATAGTGTTGAACAGGGCTCGGTAGACAGGGGCCAGGCCCCAGCAAATTGCAGTAATTTGTATCTCCTTAAAATTGTTGGGGTGACAGCATACTTTTTCCAAATATTCTACTAATTTTTCAGGATTCTGCACTTGTTCAGGGGTGAAGTTCCAAAACACTGGAGGTGCCCACTGCCCTAGGCATTTGCCCATGCTATCCCACACACCCTGCCACTCATAACTATCCAGCCTTGGGGCAGATCTCTGGATGATATTCTCAAATTGCTTACTAACCTTAGACAAAACTGAAACAATATTCCCAAGCAATACCAACAGATGTATCTTAACTACACAAGGATGTTCAAGTTATTGTAACTTTGTTACAATAGTTACTGTAACTACCTGAAGTAGTTATTGTAACTACTTCAGGTTACAATAAGTTATTGTAACAAAGGAGGAAACATCATATAAGAAGGTAGCAAAGGTGCCATTTTGTATTTCTTCCATAAAAAACCTCTCAGAGGAAGAAGTATAATTGCTGATTGTCTCCACAAGGTGGTACCTGACATACAGTAATGGCTTCAGTACGAAATTTAGATACCAAAATAAACTCAAGGTCACTGGTTTAATAACAAATCTCCCAGGCAAAACATCACTAAACACTGCAGAACACAGCAGACTGCAAAAACCAACACCGATCTTTAACATGTGCAGCAAAAAAAATGAGCATGGTGCAGATCAGGTAAACCAATATTGAGAACAGAGGAATCAATATCGTGGCCTGCAACTATTAACAGATCTAAATTCCTTAATACGCTCTGGCTAATCTGTTATTATCTCAAACCATTCGGGCCCCACATTGGGCACCAAAAAGGACTGTCGTGGTTTAGCCCCAGTCCGTAATTAAGTACCACACAGCCGCTCGCTCACCCTCCCCCCGCAGTGGGATGGGGGAGAAAATCAGAAGAACAAAAGTAAGAAAACTCGCGGGTTGAGATAAGAACAACAACAACAAAAACCCATAAGTTGTAATGAGAAGGAAAACAACAAGAGAGCGAGAGAGGAACAAAACCCAGGGGAAAAAAAAACAAGTGATACAACTGCTCCGCCGACCGATGCCCAGCCAGTTCCTGAGCAGCGATCCCTACCCGCTGGCCAACTCCCCCCAGTTCATATACTGAGCATGACGCCATATGGTCTGGAATAGCCCTGTGGGCAGTTTGGATCAACTGTCCTGGCTGTGCCCCCTCCCAGTTTCTTGTGTGCCCGGCAGAGCATGGGGAGCTGAAAAGTCCTTGACCAGTGTAAACATTACTTAGCAACAACTAAAACATCAGCGTGTTATCAATCTTATTCTCATACTAAAATCCAAAACACAGCACTATAGCAGCTACGAGGAAGAAAATTAACTCCATCCCAGCTGAAACCAGGACAATAATTAAAAGAAAAGACAGCAAAATAAAGACAGTGAAGAGGATAAAAGTAGAAAATGTGAGTGAAAATATTGTGCTCTGTGTTGTTTGATTAGCCTAATAAAAAGTGAGTGTCTAAATGGTCTTCATGCTCTTCTATTCTTTAGAAGTTTTAGGATGGAGCTTTAGCTGTTTTAGGATGGAGCAATGAGTGAAAGAAGGAAAAGATGAAAGAAGGACAAGATGAAAGAAGGACCTGCTAAAGGCGATGGAAGATTTTGGAAAAATCCTACTTCAGGTTACTCAAAGCCTCATCAATTTTACTTTACTGAGAATAAATCTAGGCCATCTACAATGCCTTTTGGTTTACTTCCTTCAGGCTTACCTCATTAGGTGAATATAGTCTGCCAAAAAAGAACTTGCCTAAGTTTACTGATAGATATTATTCTATAAACAGGAAAAGCTTCAGAAAGTGTTTCATATATTCTGCTACATTTGATCAAGTTTACACAAAACAAAACCTGGACATCATTTACACTATTCTCATGATGTGCCTGAAAAAGTGCAACTTGATTCAAATCACACTGTTGAGAAATGCTAGTTGCCATATTTCTCCTAGGAGTCAAGAGTATTTGCATGGTGTTTTGAACGACCCTTAGCCAACTGCCTAGTTTGTAAAACACAGTGCCTAGGTAATTAGAGGGATATCGTCTGACAGCATACAGTCGTGATGGATGTTTAACTGGTTTTGTTTGATTACTCATTGCTTTCTGTACACCACTAGATGGGCTGATCGGCTCCACAGAGAAGCCAGTTGGTTTGCCTAGTTGTGGTGCTGGGTAAGGGTGCACCCACAGAGCAAGGGGCGACTGAGTGCCATCAGGCCCTGGGGAGCACGTGGAGTGAGCAGGGAGGCAGGAGCTGCCGACTGGAGTCCTGCAGCAGCAGTCTTGCTGCCACTCTTGAAGAGGTAGCAGCGGATGAGCCACCAGCCACAGGGAGAGACCCAGGAGGCTGGAAGGGCGCTTTCCACAGCCCAGAAGCACTGCAGGGTGGCCTGAGCATCTGCAAAGGTACAATGGAATGCAGTGGGTCCTATTGCTACAGATATTGTGGTTCTGGCAGCAAAGAACAAAGGGCTGCTGTGGCTGGCTGCCTGCAGGGCCAGAGAACGAGGTACAGCTTTTTAGCAATGAGTAGGAAAGATGCTCTAATTACCGCAGGAAGTAATTAATTTTTTTTCAGGTGCCTTCTGAAATCTGGAATGGATCCAGCCTACATCTGCACGCTTGAGTAGGGGTCCTCTCAGTGCCATGAAGCTGTGCATTGCTTTTTCTAGTGCTTCCCTGGAGGGATGAGTGTTTGCAGTTGCCTGTGCCTGCAGCTGTAAATACAATGCACAATTACCCTTTCTAATAAGGGTAATCAAAGCATTGATTAAAAACCTCCAGTTAGTTTAAATTTTTCATAAAATGCTGAAGACTATTGTCGTAAGGGTGGAAAAGAATTAAATTATTGAAAGAGTTTTTGCCTGTCTTTAAATCGTCTTCCTGATATTGACTAGCATAACTATTCTACTTGCATACTGGAGTCGTGTTTTTTAAATAGATGTTAATGAAATTATCAGTAAGTTTGTGATACCCTCTTCAAGCCACCAGAGGAAAAAATGGTTCACTTGGTGATAAGTGTTCTAACCAGCTATCATGACGTTATGTTAGGGAAAGCCTTCGAGTCCTTAATATTTTTCAGTTGTTTTAAATTTACCTCAATGAGGTTGAAAATCTACGCAATTTGATTCTCTGTGTTACTGCATAGCAAAAATATTTTCTTTTCAGCCAATGCTTATTATGAATTACATCTCTTGTATTCCTTAGAGATTACAAACCACAGCAATCGTGGCAGGTGCAGGACGTGCTCAGTGAGCCATGCTCTGGAGGCCTTGGGCAGGCTTGCAGTCCTGTGAGAGGAGACAGCGGGAAGGGACAGCAGGAGGTGACAGCTTGCCCCAGCGCAGCAAGCATCCGCAAGTAGCCTCTGTGCCTGGCTCTGCTGCCCCTGCCAGGTAAATGCGAGGCCAGGGCAGACCCCTTGCACCAGCTGCCTTTGCACAGAAGGGGCCGGACGTGCTGCTGCTGGCAGCACAAGACTGACCGACCGTCCGGTCGTGGCCAGGAGGTGCTGCAGGGCGCAATCGCCAGTGCCAGCTGCAGCGCGCGGCACAGCAGGGGCCTGGGCTCAGCGCTGTGGAGGTGTTGGAGAGCGTGGCCATCAGGCCTCGGGCTTTGGGATAGCTCAGGGCCTCACTAAGGAGTGGGGTGAGGAGATGGTGGTGTCTCTGCTGATTTTAAGCTCAAAATCTCATTTGTGGGCAAGGAGAAAACGCACTTTATATATAAGGCCAAGAATTACTATATGTGTAACTGAAATCTTAACAGTTTAATCTGAGAATCATTAGTAGTCTGGATCTAATTATTTCAGAAAGAGAAAGAGTATGTATATGCAGAAAATGTGCTAATCATAATAGGAACAATAATAATAATACCATTAAAACTGTTATACTCGTGCTTCCTTGCTTCTGCTTTTCTTGGTGCTATGCTCACCCCTCCACTACTCCTTTGGGTCCTCAAGGGTGGTAGTATCACTCTCGTGTTGGAGGTGGGGTGAGGGCGTGTTACAGCAAGACGTCAGCATCTGGTGTCCTTTGCCAGGATGAGTATGTTGTTCATGTTGATGGTTTCTTCTTCCTCACTATAGGAGCCACTAGGGGTCATTTTTATATGTTTGTTACATGCTTTCATACCTTCTTCTTCTTCAGCTCCATTCTGCAGCTCCACGTTGCATCTGAATTGTGGTTTTTCCCTATGTTATATACTGTTTCCTTATTCTCTTTGCTACACCTGCAGACAGTTTTGTCCAGCTCTAAGTCTGCATTTTTCTACCTGACCGTTCATTAATGGTGTGTTGTTTATAGCCATGAGGTCTCCCGGTTCAGCCTGTGCCCCATCTCTTATCACCCCACACCTGCACTCCTCTGTGCTGCATACTGTGTTTCCACCTCTCAAACCTCTGCTATTATCCCAGGCCTGTATTTCCCTACACTACATCATTATGTTAGTCAAGAAACCATGTTGGTATAATACAAATATAAACAAAGCAAAACAAATTAGTCATAGATACTTGATCATTTAGGAAAAATGCTGTTCAAGGTGAACCGAGTAAAACAAAGCTGCAAGCAGGTTAAGAAAAATTCAGACGGAGCAGGCCTGGCAAGCCTCTGTCCTGAGGCCTGGCAAGCTCCCTACAAAGTTTATGGTCTGTTACCAGCAATAGCAATACTGTATTACCTGGCTGAAAGGTTGAGGAAATTGGGGAGGTCCATGATGATTGGGGAAAGGAAATAGTTGCACCCATCTTCAAAGAAGGCCGAAAGAATGATCTGGGAAACCACAGGTGGATCAAATTCACTTTGGTTCCTGAGAAAATCATGGAGGGAGTCCTCTCACATTTCGGGGAGGAAATCTCACAAAGGAGAAGAAAGTGATTGGGAACAGCTGACACATACTTACCAAGTGAAAATCACACCTGACCAACCCGATTGCCTACTTGCATAAAATGGCATTCATTTGTGGATGAAGAAAGTGGTGAATGCTATTTACCTTGACTGTAACAAGGCTTTCAACACCATGTCCCACAGTTCTCCACAATAAGATGCTACAGTCTGGTTGAGTAGTCAAACAGATGGGTAAGACCTGGCTGGGTACAGAGAGTGCTGGCCTACTGGCAATCAGAGCACAGCAGGGTCTGTCCTGGGACCTATGCTGTTGAACATCTTTATCAGTGACCCAGAGCAGGTGATGGAGCATGCTCTCCTTGAGTTTGCAGATGACAGCAACCTGGGGACCTAGTTGACAGTGCAAGGGCCGGGCTACTGTCCAGACAGGCTGGGGCCGACCGGAGGAATAAGGTGACAGGAACCTCAGGAGACCCAGCATAGACAAATGCCGTGTGCTGCCCCAGGCAGGAATGGGGCTGGAGATGCCTGTCAAGGAGCAGCTCTGGGGAATGCCTGGAGTCCCTGTGCGCAGAGAGCAGGACGGGAGCCAGGCCCCAGCGCATGGCAGCCATTGGCCAGCGAGGGCGAGCCTGGCAGAGGTTGCGGGGCAGCCAGACTGGAGCATTCACTCCATGCGGAGCAGCCCCGGACAAGGTGGCATCGTGGGAGCTGATGGCTGCCATCTAAAACCTGTGAGGTGTTACTGGGGAGATGGGGCCAGTGCCACAGGCAGGGTCCGGTGGGAGGATGGGAGAGCAGGGCACATGCCAAAGCCAGAGCGGCTCGGGCTGGCCGTGGGGAGAAACCTTCCCTCCAGGGCAGTGGAGCGGGGAGGAAGGCCTGTGGGATGCCTGTCCATGGAGGTTTTTCAGAGCCGACAGGGTAAAGCCCTGAGTAATCTGGTCTGAGCCCAGGGCTGCCCCTGGCCTGAGCAGGAGCTGGGGCAGAGAACCACGAGATCTCTTCCCAGTTGAGTTATTCTGTGATCTTATGAACTGATCTAATGTGTAACAGCTCAGATTTTTCACATTAATTCTATTTCTTCCAACATGTTTAGGTTTAATAACTTAATGATTTAATAATTTTTCTAGGTTCTAAAACACATCAGTGAGATACCTAGATTAATCCTGATTTTAACTGATTTTTTTTCTTATGAATTATGTTGCTGCAACCCTTTCGACATACAGATCTACAGTAATCAATCAAGTATTTTCACTACATCCAGGAGAGGGCACTGCAGCACGAAAAGAAAGCCTGCAGCCTCTCATGACTATAGCTGACTCATTATTTTTGGAAGAAATAATAAATATTAAATATAACCAGGGTATTTGCTGAAGATTATTTTTAGTGCATTCTGTTTTCACTACTATTTCTAGTCTAAAACACTAAGTATACAAAAAAGTATATGCATTTTTAGATTTTCTATTTTAAAATAGCAGTTTTAATCCTACATTTTTATGTCAGAATTTGAAATAGTGCTAATGTTTAGCGTTCATACTTGTCTTTGTTTTACTATAGTGGGGATTGTTAAACCAATTAAATTTTTTCTATGTACTTTTTTTCAGTCCGAAGAACAAATGTCACTGCTTATTTCTGTGTACTCTTACATCAGCAGGAACAGACTTTAACCATGAAATTTCAGCACGGAGCAACCACCATTCATGAGAAGAATATGCTAAGTGCCAGTGCTCTGTAGTTCTTACCATCTAATGGGGTAAATAAGCTTCAAGAATTGGAATGGTTCTATCAGTTGTACTTAATAATTTCTTAGTCAAAGTAAAAATGTGTAAAGGAAAATTGGAGTTATAACAAAACTTGCAAAGAGGGACACTGCAATGCAATCATATTTAAATGTATTTAAAGGACTTAAATAGCACGTGGAGCATAATCCTAGAGTAACACTCCTTCCTCTCTTACTCTTTTTGGAAAGGGCAGGAGTCTAGATGTGCCTACGCATTTCAGAGTGCTGAGGAGTCAGGCCATTAGAGCTCAGCTGGCCTGACATACGATTGCAAGTCCTGTCCCCAGACTAGTGATGAATGAAGAGGGTGACTGTATTGAGACAGGTGGTAGAGCAGTAGGTGGGTGAAATATAAGGAACCAGAAGCCTTTCATTTGATTTCAGGGGTGTCAGGGCTGTAGAACAGATTTTGAGGAAGAGAATATTCAGAAATGGAATGTAAACAGGGGAAAAGAAAATCATATTAATATATCTCTAGTATAAATGTGCTAGACCAAGCTAATGATTGACCTTGGATGAGAGAACTGATTTTCTAGACAAAGAAAATCACAAAGCCCTAATTTAGCTGAACTTTAAGCATTTGATCACTTGAGTCATGGCACAGTATAGGCTAAGATGCAGAACACAACCTCAAAACTGTTAACAAAAGAAAGGAAGGTTTGGTAAAATTTGCTGTTGACATAACACTAGAAGGTAGCAGTAATATAGATGAGAATGAGAATAGTGTAGAAGAAAAGTAAATGGCCTTGTAGGCTTAATTAACAGAAATGCTATGAGAATTGATAGTGCATCATACACGATAAAGTGCTTCTAATTCAAACAAGAATTTCTGCTGTAACTTGGGAGCTGATTATCAGGAGAGGGTGAATCCTATGTCTGGATTTCTTTTCCAGCAAACAGCAATTTCAGGATTTGAGACGTAATGGCCACTGGTGGACCTATCCTTTGAGAATTTTACCAGCTGTCTTTTAATCCATTTATTTTATTTTCCACATTACTTTATGACATGGAGTTCCACAATTTAATCAAGGCCTACTGCATTTTGTGCAATTTATATGGCGGCACAGGTGACCAAGAGAATGGAGAGTTTTTTTCTGGTATGAGAATATGGCAGTTTAGCTTGTTCAGCCTTGTCAAAAGCAGACTTAGTGGGATTATGATCATCCTGTACAAATACATCTGGAAGGTAAGTATCAGAGATTAATTATTTATATCAAATATTTAAATTATGCAATTTAATTTAAATTTCAGTCACTTAAATAGGAATTTAAGCTAATTATTAAACCCAAAATTCTTAGGTGTCTCAGTCTTTTTCCAGGTTTTGATGTTGTCTTTCTTCTCTTTTCAAGCTCTTTAAAGACTCAGAAATGGGTTTCAACTGTGGTAATGTTTGTGATTTATATGTGCATTGGAATAAAATACTATTTTTGAACATACTATTATGTTCACTTGTCAGTGAACAGCAACTCTTAGACTTTACCAAATGTTGGTGCCATCTTCCTTATTCTAAACTGTGGCAAAATGTTTTAATTAAAATCAAGAAATGGAAAGGATTTTTCCAGTTTTCATTTGTTAGTATTTGCACAGATGGCAAGAAAGAAGGGCAAAGCCAAAAATAGTTACATATGTGAGGAAGACTTAAACTTCTGGTAGGATGTACCAGATTCAGTGGATGGAAACAGCTGATGTCCGAAGGAGCAGATCCCACCTCGACACCTTGTTTGGCTCAAAATTAAGGCACTGTGGTGAGGCTGCATATGAGCAGGAGAGAAGTGCTGCATCGCAGGGTGAGGCTACGATTCCTGACTGCTTGGAGATGACAGACAATTAATTGCTGAACATAAGCTACAGGTGACACTAAGCAATAGGAAGCACATAATGGAAGGGAGATTCCTGCAAACGATTAATAGTTAAACTGGAACCTCTTCCCATGGGATGCTGCAGATTCTTGAAGGTTACACTGGTTAAAAATTAATTATACAAGTTAATGGAATAAAGTCCATGCAGGATTGTTAAATTTATGGCCACAATTCTGGATTTCTAGGGTAGTATCAGTATACACTTGCTCCGCTCTTACCCTCTACCTAGGGCATCTGTTTTTAGTCACTGTCAGAGATGCGCACTGAACTGCTCAGAGGACTGCTGCAAATACCATGCTGCTGAAGACCTGCAGAACAAAACAGAACAAGCAAATGCTGGAGGACAAATGGTATCAATAATTGCTATTCCATTTATTCCCAGTTGTGATACCTTGTAAAAATATTCAACCAGTATTCACCAAACCAAAAGAAGAAAGATGATTCTTAGAATGAGAGAAGAGTTCTGGAACTGCAGGTTGTGGAACATAACTTTGGACTCAGTGATTGTAAGCTGATCTATTCTTTAAAACGAGAAGCTAAGTAGATCTTCTACAATGAACTCCTACAATTTGCTTGCGAAAGCATATTCAAAGCAGATCTGTTTCACCCTTGTCTTTAAAGACAAAGGCTTTCACTGGTTCTAATTTTGCTACTTTTCTTCTCTTCATATTTTGAAATTTCCTATCTGATCTGACATCAGTCATCAATGCTCTGATGCCCAGATGAAAGCTGTGAAGGACTTCTCCAAATAAGATAATCGCAGATTTACAGAAAGAATTGAAACCAGTAGAGGGCTTTTAGAAAGTCAAGTCTGAACATGACAGAACATATCAGTATTAGTATATTATTATTACCAGTATAAAAAAGAAAACTTGAAAGAGTTCTTTCCAGATCCAGCCAATGCAGTTAGCACTATGACTCTCTGTTAAGCATACCGTCGGAAGAAGACTAACAAGTGAGTGCTGAAATAGAAAATTATTTGGAATATTTGTTCATGAAAGCTTACTATTTCAAATATTTAGGTATTTATGTGTTATTTATGTATCTATGTATGTATTGAAAATGTCTGACATCAACGATGATCGTTATCAGGAAGATCTTTGTACTTAGTCCTAAGACATTACCTTTAATCCAAAAAGCAGAAGTGTACTAATGTGTTGAAATGGCATCTCAACATCCATCACCTTATTTCTGGTTTCTACTCCTTACATCACATCAGTCATTCTCTGCTGTGGATAATGTCTGAAACACAAACAAGGAGCAGGATCTCCTGAGCAGCCAAGCAGTATGTAGGGCTGCACACAGAGGTGATGGAGTGAGCCACGTAACAGAGGTATCCCATGACCCTGACCAAGAGGCCATGTCTGGAGAATCCAGAACGCCTGTACTGGCTCTGGCTGGGGTGGAGCTAATTTTCCGATAATAAACAGACAGCACTGATTTCTGATTTTGGTGACCCTAAAATGCTTCCCAAGCAACTGTGGACAGCCAATGAGCTTGAGTCATAAACCCTTTCACCTTTTAAACAGCTTCTCCATAGAAATAGAGATTGATAACCAAGTGAAATTCAGATTTGAGACTTGAATTTATGTGTTGAAGCTGAAGAAAACACGTGTGATGCTATCAAAACCAGCCATGTCTTATAGCACTGCTGTTTGCAGTCAGCTCTGTTTGCAGTCTAACACTTGGGATCTAAGAAAGATGCTTCCCCTATTCTGGGATACTCCTGATTCCAGTGACACAGATACCAATATACACCCTTAACAACAGCAGAGTTGTGAGTTCTGGTAAAGAAATCACAGAATTGGTAAGATAATTTTCTTTTTTTCCCCATTTTTTATTTGTTCCAAGTCAGATATATGGATTAATGAATTTTTTATTAGGAAACATCTTCCATCTATACCGTGAATACGTCCTTTTTACATTCCTTTCCATGATGTGAAGAATATTGCTTCCTATATAAAACAAGTAAATGCAAAATGTTTATCTTTCTAGTTTGAAAAATGTCCTCAGTCAGCAAGGCAAGTGTCTGCTTTCTTCACTCCAGATCTATTTGTTCCTGATGGAGTTTTAATTCGTTTCTTTTATGTCACCCCTGTTTTTACATGGAGTGTTACTGCCTACAGATGCCAAGGTGAGTGTATGAGATTACAGCGAGAGTGTGGTGATGGGAACGCAGATAATGTCACACTCAAGCAAATCTATAACTATATCTTAACACCAAGTGGCTAGTTAAAGCAAGTTTGAGATAATCTAGTTACCTGGGATTTTTAAAAAAGCAAATCTAAGGAAATGTAAAGTTTCGAAGTCTCATTCACACAGGAAAGTAATTAATTAACAGCCAACCTCAACTGGGCTGCATACCACTTCAATCAACAGACAGAAAGCTAGTCTGTTTCCTGAATCACTTTATTTTTACCTTCTCAAGAGTGGTGGGGGACAGTGCTTGTATCTTCCCCAGACTTGGTGTATGGGGTTTGTGCATGTGCCATTTGTTAACAAACTCCTAGCTGGACTAGCCGGTGAGCAGGGGACCCTTGAAGAGGATAAGAGGGACTGGGATCCAGGCAGGGGTGTCAGACAGACAGAGGGATCATGCCGATACTTTGGGGGACCCATGAATGTGCGTGTGCCTGGGACTCTAGAGAGTGGTGTGTGTGTGTGCCTTCACTAGTGACCATCAGTCCTGACCAGTCAAAGGGGAGGAAGGGACTTAGCTGCCTGCAACTGTGTCAGTCCTATATATGGGTACTGTGGAAAGCAGTACCTTGTCTATGGCAGTCTGTGCAGCCGGTTGTGCCCACGCTGAATGTGTGTGTCTGTGCCTCTGTGACAAGTCCTCAGCTTTGCTACTGGGTGAACCTGCAAATGAGAAAGTGGCAGCTGTGTCCCTTGGCCATGAATGGAAACCCCTGGGCTCCAGCAGCCAGGAGGAGGAATCCTCAATCCCCAGAGCAGCGGGAGGTGGTCACCACTTATTACATTCCAAACAAACAGCGGTGAAACAACTCTAAATGGTTGCTACAGACTGATAATGCCTACCTGTGGCTGTGTAGTGAAGAGAGGAGAGAAACACTAGTTTGAGCACAAATGAGTGCTGTGTATTGCTGGGCAGACCAGAATTAAATTAGATGCAAAAACTGAAGCCAACTGTTCCCCAAGCTACCATCTGCCCTGCAAGAGACAGAGGGTTTTGCTTCATGCATTTTCCCCCCTTCTAGTCACTTGCTTGCTAAAAGCATAAAACTTTGCAACTGAAAATCTGAGGTTCTAGTGCCTCCCAGATGTTTGTAACATTCATCTGTTCTGCTTTCCAGATGTTTTAATATATTTATTGTGCAAACAAAAGCTATCTGTCTACCAGCAGTCAGTGATCTGTATCTTCAAGCTGTTTCCTTCTCCCAGGCAAATCCAGCCCTGTAAGTAGTATTCAGCTCACATAAAAGTAAGTTCCTGTGCTAACAGCAAATTTGGGTGACTGTCCTTGCCTCTGAGACTTCCCATCTGACTCAGTTGTTCCAGTCCTCTTCTGTGGCTCAGAGCGTAGGGCAATAAATGGCACATGAATAGAGCAGTGCTCCAAAACCATGTCTCTGTTGACAGACGCTTGTTATTAATGCCTGGCTAAGTGAGCAAATGTATACATATTCATCCTCATTTTGCTTTCATTTGATACTGTAAAAATATTAAAAGAAAGGATAGACATGAGTGTGAAGCAATACGATTGTGTACTGGCTTTGCTACTGAAGAAGAGGCACTAAAGGAACATAGCATGAATTGTGCTAATTCTAATTCTGCTCTGGTAGGCAACGAACCATCAGCTGTCTGGTGCAGAACACAACTGAGCTCTGAGTGGTGGTTATGTTGAGTCTTTTGTGCCTGCATCATTTGTCTACGCTGTAAAACTCCTAGGACAGATCATGATGTAAATATTTCTGTGCATTCAGGCTGAATTTTGAACCCTTGCAAACAGGACAGGAAGTTCCCTCTAAGTAACATGTATAGAAATAACAGGAATGAGGTTCCCTGTTTGTATTCTAGCCCTATCTCTACAAAAGGAACTAACAATTCCTTTGCATTTCAGGAGATAGATCTGACTGCAGTGTAAAGCAGCAGTTGAAACAAGGAGGTAGTATGAGTTGGTTTCACCTGAACTAGGAAGAAGAGTCACCTCCTTGTAAGATCCTCAGAAAAAGAATTAGTTTTATTGCATAACATACTTATCCTGACTGATCAAGTTGACATATTAATTGGAGCACAATTAATATTAATTGGAGCACAGCGGGTACTCTTGTCTTTTTCAAAGCACAAGGGCTACAATTTCATGGTTCTGCTAAAATCTGTTCTCTAGAAAGTACTACAAGCTCATATGTGAGGTAGTGCACAGGCTTGTGAAAGTTGTTCAAGGGTATCTGCTGCACCCTTGCTGTCTTCATGTGGTGCTTCTTCTAATAATAAACTTTGGTACAGTTTCCTATTAACTACCATGAATCTTATTTTACAAGTATTGTCCACGTGTGTAAAATTACATGGTCCGTTCTCCCAAAAACCTAGCAGTCTTTAGGAGATGACCACAGGAAAAAAGCATAAATGACAAGGGTGGAAGGATGAAGATAAAAGGTGTCCCCTCCACCTTACTCTAGGCACTCTTTGTAGGATGCCCAGCATTTATCTGCTGGGCTCTGCCATGAAACAACGAGAAATTCTGGGGAGTCTCTGGTGCGAGAGAAACACATTTTTTTCAAAACACACCGCAACATGAAAAGGAAAGCAGAAGGAACTGTGCTGTGAAGGAAACCTGTTCTTTCCTGAAATATGATACTTGTTCTTTCCCTGCAATACCTGTTGGTGTGGCTCTGTTGTTTTTAATCATGTTTACCTTTCACCTTAGGCAGTGAAAATTCAGGTTTAAATTTCAGATAAAATGTACCTTCTTTAACAGAACAACAGTGTTGGTGTAGTACACCCCACCTCAACACCTAACATGACATCTGTACAGCTAAAGGGCATGTGTAGTGACAACCATTTCACTGTAGATAAACCAGTATCATAAAACCAGGATTCAGACTCTTCCTGAGGCAGCACCTAGTCATCAACCATACAAAACCAGGCATTTCTAAATGATCTGCTAAGCCTGCTGAGCAGTTCCGGTTACAATAAAAGCTTGAAAATACGAAGTGCAAACTGTGTGTGTTGAGGAAGGGAGGGGGGAGGCACTTGTTTTGTTACCTGGGGGAAGGGAGATGGGAAGATGGGCCTTTAATTACAAAAGCTGTTTTCACCCACCGTGAGGAAGGTTTGCTTGTGTGCTAAAAACCTGAAACCTTCTTCCTTATTTTTTCCTGCCTTCTGTATGGAAGATTATACATGCTTGTTTATGTCAGCTGATGTGGAAATCAGTCAAATTTTCCCATGACTAAATGAACAGATCCCATTGGAGTTATTAGTGATTACCAATGGGAACTTTAATCTAGAAAACTGAGACAAAATTTCAAAGACTTTCAGAAATTTAGTGTTCTTTGTCCAGTTAGCTAACACTTCCCAGAAATGTTTTTCTAGTCTTTTTACTTGTAAGTTTTTTTAATATTCCAGCTATTTGACATTTGCCAGAATGCCTGTGACACAGAATTTTTTTAAGATGATAAATACTTTATAGTATAACAATCAAATAACAAGGCAGTAGGTCTCGTCCCACTCGGTGGGTTGCGAGATGGGTGAATCCTTTGATTCCCTGGGTGAATCTTTTGATTTGTGTACCGACAAAGGCCGATCTCTGCTCGGCAGAGCCGCAGGCCAGTAGAGTCACGACAATGACTCAGAGGAACAGTCAGACCGGTAACTTTATTAACTAGCGAACTAGACAAATGGACAAACTTAACAAACTAGCACGCTCGGCGAACGAACAGAGGCAATTTGGCAATGGAGCTATTTTCCAGGCAACCCATCACAATTCATCCAAAACTCATATACCCAGATATATATTTATATAGGGGAAGAGCAGAGGAACAGAGAAGTGAGAAAAGGAAAAGAGAAGAGAGGAGGATAAAGAAAAGGAAAGGTATCACCACCCTCGGATCCCACGATGACGGTGACAGACGTGGCAATCCTCCGGTGATGGGCGCGCGCCGTTCCCTGGAAGGTGTCTCTTTATACTCTAATCCCTGCCTCAGGTCACAGCCCTGGAGGACTTACTTATGTTGTTCTGGTCCTCAAAAGTTCGCAGGCGCTGGGGGAGGGCGGGGGTTGCGAGGAGTTTCATTCCAAGTTTTGGGTGGTTGCAGGCCCATTCCTTAGATAAACTCTGTGGGACCTCTGGCCATAGACGGTAACTGCGCATCCTCCGATGCGCTCTTCTCGTCCCGTGCTAGCCGCCTTGCTGCACCTTATCTCGCTGCAATGTCTGAGACAGTACCTCTTTCAGTGTCTCACAAGACAGTACCTCTTTTAGTGTCTCACAAGACAGTACCTCTTTTAGTGTCTCACAAGACAGTACCTCTTTTAGTCTCTCCTCCAAAGAGCTCTCCCCATCCCATGCTAGCCGGCTTGCCATCGCCATGCAAATCGCGCCTCATCTCTCCACAATGTTTGAGACGTAAACTCTTTCAGTCTCTCACACAGTATATTAAAATAGCTATAATAAAATCCAGAAAATTGAAGTGATTTTGATTTATGTATGTTCTTAGCTGTTTTTTCATGCAAGAGCTTGGGTCAGGCACACAAGCAAGCTTGCCTTTGATAGGCACAGGTGAAAACGCGTGTGGATGGAGAATTCCACCTACCAAAGATCCTGCATCACTCTAACTCTGCAACAAGAGAGACCTACTCTGTTTCCCTACCCTTTGCAGTCATCAACCATCCTCTTACGAAAGCAGCTGGAACTGACATCTGAACTGTTACACTTTCTTCTGCTTTCCCTTGAGCAGCTACTGAATAATTAGCAACTATTTCAGAAGCATGATAGGGTTCTTTCTGCTCATAGGCTATCTATCTGGTGTTGTGAACAGTGGGGCTTTTTCCCCTGTGTTTTTTTCAAATGTAAACTGACCCACATGTGTCTAAACCACTTGCACAGCTAATTTAGATTATTCAAGTTATTTCAATAGGAATATATCGAAAAAAAGTGGTGACGTGCTAGGTGACATGCTCATGAAAACAAGAGAGGAAAATTCCCTTTAAAATTCAAAAGGGGAAGGACTTTTTATTTTTAATGAACAGGTCTCACTTTAGAACTTGGACTTTTTCTCAGAAACATTATTTCATTGTTCTTTTGTTCCATCTTCATAGAAGAGTTTGTAACCAGATGTAACCAAAATGATTAGTTTGTTCTTTTGTAACTAAGCAACATAGAGATAGGAGCAGGTTAGACAATGCTTTAATATTGTGTTTGTACACCTATGGCTATGGCTATGCTACTATGCCCAAAGACAATTGGACAAGGAGTAGTACGGTCATGCTGCTACGTTCCCAGTACAGCCCCAGCCCATCTTGACAAAGAGTCAAGGGTGGTTAGAATAATTGGTTTGTGCTAAGGGTGCCGAATCATTGTTAGGAACCACGCACCATGAAGAAGGGGAGCAAGTTACATAAGCAAGGTGGGATTGCGCATGTCCAGAAGAAGGGGTCGACTAAAGGACGCACCTGTACGGCCACCAAGGACCACCAGAGACCCCCACGGAAGCCCCTCGGAGCTCAAGGACGCATGCGTAATGACCACGCAAGTATGATAATTAGTTCCGGGAAATAGAATGAATATGCATGATCATTCCAGGAGACTTGATGTATATGTATGTAACTGGACAATATAAGTTTCGGCTGATGTAACCTGCGGTATGCACGCTAGGTGGAGCGATCCCCCGTGCATCTGGTGCCGTAATAAAGAATGCCTGCTTCTTAATACTACATTGGTGTGAAGGAGTTTGATTCCCGATTTCGGTGACAAGTTCTTTGTCAGTACTGAAAATCCATCATGCCATCCTCCTTTGGTTGGACACTGATGTTTTTGGTTCCTTTATTCAAGTGGAAGTCATGAAAAGCCAAATTTCATTATGAAAAATAATGTATCCTTATGATGTGGTTGAAGGCTACCTTCTTTCAGTACCTTAAGCAAACCCCATATCATTTAGTGTCATTGATTTCAACACAGCCTCTTATCAGTATGAAAACCATGCAGGCAGGAGCTTGCTGTGCCCTTTATGAATATTTGTCAAGTTACTTAGCATCTTCAGAAATTAAAGTATTAGAAAGCGAAGAATTACATAAAAATATTTCAGAGTTGCAGTCTATAATGGCCAATGGGAAAATAATGAGAAAACTCAGAGCTGGCTTTTTTTCCAAGCTGCAAATTTGTTCTGCGTTGAATAGTGCATGCTTCTTTCTGCAAATGTATGCGTACATTGAGGCTTTATAGAGAGGGATAAAAACATTTGTTGTGAAGTAACCAGGGTTTCTAAAGGCATATCCGTACAACTACTACACAACAAAAAAGCATAAACAGAAATGATTTGTCTCATAAAGGTTCAGACAACTGCTCAGTGGCCTGAACCAGGGTCTGTGATTTTACTTTGCCCTGCAGGAGCCCAAGTGTTTGGAGGGGGAGGAGTCTGCTTTCTACATGGCCATGACTGTGGTAAACTGGAGACGGTGGAGCAGCAGGCTGGCTCCCAGAGAAAGACATAGCCGTGCTTTTCGCAATATGTGTTAAGTCCAGTAATGACGTATTTATCTCTGAGTACTCTGATAGGGAGCACTATGAGATGTCTTTTGATGGAGATGTTACATATTAGGGCTGTTAAAACAGCAACCAACTTAATCAGTCTAGGTGATTTAATTTTACACTGGGTTATTTAAACCAAACCTGGCGTAGAAAGTCCCTGCACTGCAAATTGCTGGAAGCTGAGAAAGTACTAAGGAGAGACATATATTCCCATGCTTTCTTAAACTCCTGTTAAAGCATAATTGAAGCCACTCCCAGAGACAGATGGGATGAAACTTTCAGATAAACTGTTACAGAAGCTTTTATGTTGTTCTTGATAAGGATGGGTGATTTCTGTGTAGTAGTAAAATACCTACATTTGAAGCTATTACCTAAACAATTAAGAAAGGCTTAGGGTCTGCCTACTTAGGATCACGATACACAACTATCAAAACCTTTCATCCTTATTGTATGGACAGAAGAAAGTACCATTTGAAATGCAAGCTGAAGGTAAGGCAAGGTCTTAGGGAGAGCAAGTGTGCTCCCACTGTGATCAGCTCCAGCTAAACAAAAACATTTTGTGACAACCTCAGCTCCCCGATAGGATTACCAAGAAAATGTCCAGATTCTCAGCCATCAGTGCTGTGAAGGGAGGCATTACTGCATGTGGAAATACCCCTGAGAGGGGTGGCCCTGGGAGCAGCACTCACTGGCGACTGTCCCTCTGTCTGATTGGGCCCCCCTCTGCTTAGCCATCACATCACTCCAGTGAGCTCTTGTGGCTGGTTGACCTTGGCTGGCCACCAGATGCCCACCAAGCTGCTCTTTCAATACCCCTCCTCAACAGGACAGGGGGAGAAGATAAGATGGAAAAGCTCATGGGTCAAGATAAATACAAGGAGTTTACTCACCAATTACCATCAAGGGTGGAACAGACATGACTTAGGGAAAATTAATTTAATTTATTGCCAATTAAAACAGATTTGGAGGGTGAGAAACAAAGACAAATTGAAACAACACCTTCCCTCCACCCCATTTTCCTCATGTGGACATCTGCTCCACCATGGTCTCTCCCACAGGCTGCAAGGAGAATCCCTGCACTGGCACCTGGAGCACCTCCTCTCCCTCCTTATTCTTTGACCTGGGTGTTCACAGGCTTCTTTCTCACACTTTTTTCCCCTCACTCCTCACTGCCTGTGTGGGGTTTTGCCTTTTCTTAAATATGTTTTCACAGAGCCACCACCAGCCTTGCTGATGGGCTTACCTATGGCCCATGGCGGGTCCTTTGTGGAGCCAGATGGAACCAGATGTCTGGCATGGGACAGCCCCTGACCTCTTGCTACAGAGGCCAGCCCTGCAGGCCCCTGGTACCAACACCCAATACAGCTCTGTAGCACAAAGCTGCTTTGATACATCTTTGTGCCAAGGGCCAGTGTGTGACTGCATCTATTAATAGAAGACCAAAGGTTTTATTCAAATCCTTATCACCTGCATCATCCAGTCAATCTGGTTACTGCAGTGACTTCTGGCTTTTGAGTTTGGGTGACGGACAGCTTAGTCATACTCTGTGTTCCTTCAAATAAGTCAGCTTTAAAAACCAAACCAACAGAAAATGATAAACTAAGGACAAGACAGATGATAAACTCCTAGAACTGTTCTGTCTCAAGAAGTGCACATCTGCTATGGGACATCTGCTATGTCATCTGCCTGACCTCAACAGCCACCTAGATCCAACCCTGCTGAGGTCCTTACAAGCAGCAGGTAGCTGTGGGCTACACTGCATCTCAGGGCCACTCAGGATGTTTACGTGCAGTTTGCAGTTCCTGGCTAGCTGGCACCCACCAAGGTACCTATTCCCACAGGAATGTAGCCCCCAGCGTCACTCACCCAGAAACCAGGTACAACCGCTGATGCTGCACAGGTGCTGAAATAGGTCCATGACTTTAAGTCTCTTTTTTAATCTGTTTATACTTCTCTATAACATCCTGGAAATAATCTCCTTAATCTAATTGTGTTGTATGAAAAAGTCTTCTGCCTGTCTTAAGCGTAATATTTGCTATTTTGAAATTGACTTTTTGAATCACATGAAATAGGGAAGAGTTCTCTATTATATTTATTGCTTCACAGACTACCATTACACCCTCTAATATTCAGTCAACAACTTGAAGTCCCACAGTCTATAATCAATATTCCTTATACAGAAGCAGTACTATGCTGTTATCATGCTCGTTGCCATTCTCTATAACTTATTTCAATTCTTATGTAGTATTTTAAGGCAAGAATTTAATACAATATTGAAGATGCCAGGACATTGTGGATTTATGCATAATGATTTTTTCCTTTTCAATATTCCTCTTCCATTAGTTCCTTACATTCTATTTTTCTTTGAACATCTACTGAGCCTAGAGCTGATGTATATGCAGAATTAGCTGTTGAAGTGCCAAGATGTCTTCTCCAAAAGAAAATGGGTAGTTCAGAGTCCATCACTTTCCTCATTCTGTGGGTTTCCTGCCACCACTACATGTACAACCTAAGCTGAAGAGTGAATTCCACCTGCCACTTTACTTTCTCAAAAAGGTTCAAGGGACAGAATAATTCCTCTCTATTGCTATGACCTTGTATATATCTCTGAGATGGCCAGGGGGCCAACATCAGTGATTTTTTATTATTTGGATTGAAAAAAGTTTCAAAATAAAAACCACATGTGCTACAGAATTTTATGAGCATGCACACGTGTTTTGGCAACAGGGACTGACAGTGTGGCAGTATCAGCCGCTGCCAATCGCAAGCCTTCCTCCACTGGCATCTGCTGTCACTTGCCGGCACTTGTGTGGCCACAGCTCATGGCCCTGGCAGTACCAGTAACCCTTGCCTTGTCTGCAGCCAGCAGACCCTGCTCCACATCCTTTCCTTTTTGCAATATGACCATTTTGACATTTGCTGTCAGAAACAAGTACTGAAAAAAGCCAAAGTAATATCAGATTAAAATTTAATTTATTGCCAATTAAAATAGATTTGGATGGTGAAAAACAAAGACAAAAACTAAACCACCTTTCCCACCTTCTTGCCAGGCTCCACTTCACTCCTTCATTCCTAACTCCTCTACTTCGTCCCCTGGTGATTGGCACAGAGGGATGGAGAATGGGGCTTGCAGTCAGTTCAGAACACTTGGTCTCTGCTGCTCCTTCATGTTCTTCCCCTTCTCCAGCATAGGTCCTTCCCCCTGGGATATAGTCTTTCACAAGCTGCTCTAGTGTGGGTCCTTCCAATGGGCTGCAGTCCTTCATGAACTGCTCCAGCGTGGGTCCCCCACAGGACGCAGTTCCTGCCAGGAGCCTGCTCCTGCGTGGGCTGTCCATGGGATGCAGCTTCCTTCAGGGCATATCTAGCTGCTCTGGCATGGGGTTCTCCATAGGCTGCAGGGAAATACCCACTCCGGCACCTTGAGCACCTCCTCCCCCTCCTTTTTTTCCTGACTTTGGGGTCTGCAAAGTTGTTTCCCTTCAGTCCTCTCTCACAGATGCTGTGCAGCATTTTTTACGTTTTCTTAAATATGTTATCACAGAGGCACCACCAGCTTTGCTCAGCTGCGTCCTGTGGTGAGTCTGTTGGAGCTGGCTGGAACTGGCATGGGGCAGCCCTTGGTCTCTCCTCAGAGCAGCCACCACTGCAGCTCCCAGGCTGCCAACACTTCGCTCTGTAAACCCAATACAGTAACTGGCTGGGGTTTACAGGTCAATGGTCCCTTTTATATCCTTTTCTGTCTGTTTCCTCTTTCTTCATCCTGATTTCCTTTCCATTCACATTCCTTCTTTAATTTGCATAGTTTCACCATGGGGAGGAGATGGCAAGACTCCACCTCGGCCCTGGGAACAGCTGCCTTCAGAACAATAAAATATAAGAAAGGAGAGATGCAGATCTAGAAATGTCTGTGGATTCAGGTTTCTTTCTAGCTTTAAAAGGCACAGAATGGAAGTGAGCCTTACAGAGGTATGTGATGTTTTCCAAATCTTGCTGATTTATCAGTAAACCTAATCTAAACCTCTAATACCTTCTAAACCCCTCCTTCCTGGTCCCCTTGCCACACAATCCTTCCCACAGCCTTTCTCAGGAGTAAGAAGAGGGCATTGGACTTCCCCAGGGTGAGTAGCGACAAACAAACCTGTCCTGCTCTGAAGAGGCAGCAACGTGTTTTGGCCCTAACTGCTCAGGGTGAAGGGCCTGCAGGAGCAGAGGATCAGTGTAGCAGCTCCTGCAAGAGGCACAGCAGGGAACTGCAGGGACAGAGTGATCCAGGACAGTTTCCTCTCCGCACTCCTCAGGGAGCAGAGAGGTTCAGAGAGCTGTTAGAGCACAGCAGGAACAGAACATTAGGTAGAATATAGAGTGCCCAGGAGCCTTTCAAAGGGAGAGAGAACTGCTGCTTATGGGTTTGATTGGCTCTGAGTACTAGAATGATCTTGAACAGATCAAATTTCAGTTGGGAAAGGCACATCTGGAAATGGTTGAGTTCTCTGGGGGGAAAAAAAAAATCAACAACTGCTTTTGGGAGTGCTTTCTTTTCATTATAATATTGAAAGAATATATCCTTGCTTTTATGGAATGAAGTGTTTTGATTTTGATAAATGCCTGTCTTTTCTATTACTTCTTATTTTTGTAAATGTTTTAATGAAGACGTTCTTAGAAGTATGCTTTAAAGCCTTTTAAAGATATTTTTGTGCTTTGAGAAAAAGCCACACTCAGTTCTCAAAAACCTTCAAAAATGAGTATTTCTTTTCTATACTCATTTCTGGTAACAGTCACCAGCAAAACATAACATACTAACAACGGTTTGTACCTTGGATACAAGATGCAACCCATTTGATAAACATAACCTACAGTCATTCCTGAAGTTCACCAATCTAGCACCAATTTGGCTGTAACAGAGATTTTGGCACTCCCAAGAGGACTATAATTAAAGAAGAATGGGTGTGTGCCTCAGCACCGCATAATTCTATTCTGCAGCTGAAATTTTGTGTTCTCTGGTTAGTTTTCTAACAGCTTATATTTTGAAGAAAAGATTTAAAAATTAATTTAGCTTGTTTCCAAAGCAGATAAAGTCCATTTACCTTTATAGTAGGACTAGTTTTCACTTAAGCTAGAAAAGAAGGTAAGACACCACCTGCAGCAACCTTAATTAGCAGAGAACCAAACGTATCTAGTCCTTCCCTGACTGGGTTTGTAAACTTCTAATGGGAAATATTTGATTCCAGCAACCTCTGCCTTAGGAGGTTGAAACACCTAAAGCTTTAAGTTTTTCCAAATATGTTGCCTTGAACATCAGTGCTGCAGACTAAGGCTAATTTTTCTTACCTTGCCACAGAGAGCAGGTGACCTCCATCCACCATTTACAGAACAAACTTTCCTAGGCTGCCACAGTACCATCCTTCACAGCACACGCAATTCTTTGCTACTTTGGGCACTTTCTTCAGATTTTTAAGTGTCCACTTACTGTTGTCCCAGTCAGTACCACTGAAAGGAGGGCTAGATCTTCTGATGCCATTTGTCAGAAAAGTCAGTGTTTAGATTCTCAGGATGAAATCCCACTATTCCCGAATTCTTTGCCTGTTGTCTTCCTGGGCAACTCTGTCTGCTGGAACAGTAACTCATGCCTTCATTAAGGAGCACCCAGACCATCATCCCAGCAGGTCAGCCTGGACTTGAATGAAGCATCAGGCTCAAAGCACTTGTCTGAGCAAAGCTTGCACAGAGACATCGTAAGTAGCCACAATGTATTGCTCCCCTTTAGAGTAGTTAGAGAGTATGAGAAAGACTACCTTTCCTGCACTAGCTAAAATAACTAGTGAATTCCTTTAAACCCTTGATTATCTTAATGCCTTCTTTATTTGAGTAACCTGCGTGGCTGTGCTAGGCTTGTTGTCAATCAGATCACAGCTAGAACATGTGATTTACATCACCCATGTTAATCAACAGCCTATTGAAAATGAAGAATCAGTGATTTACTGTGTTGCTGTGATTGTAGGGGAGCTTTTGTCAGACTATATCCTGTGAGTGGTGATAAAGCAAAACATCTGAATTCTGGTGAATAGGTCAATAGTTTGTCATGTAATTTATATACATTTTCTGTGGAAGAAAATTTGGGCAAACTGTTTCATTCATTTCATCATGAGGAGGAGTAAATTAAAGAAAAGCTGCATGCAAAGTACCGGTGTAATTATAGGCAAGGCTAATAACGCTGTGAATTTCAAGGTTCTCTTGTTCTTCTCATTGTAAAGCACCATCTTCTGTTACCAAAATTTTATAGTTTGGTTTAAATTTTTTTCATGTTACATTTCTGTTTCAATCTTACCACTATATTTCACCTTCTGGAAAACTTCAGGCAAAACAGTTTAGCTATTTCTCAGGCTGAAGCAGTTTGCCCATTCTAAACATTGTTGTACTTTCTCATTAAGAAGTTCTGTTCAACATGTGTCTGAAGCACAGACTTGGAATTTGACAGGGAGGCTTTGTGCCATAGATCTGCTTTCTGGTTATTTAAGAAAAAAGTGCTCGTTATGATAAGTACCATGACATTTGAGACTTGCTAGAGTAGAGGAGACAACTCCGTCTGCTCTGAACATATGCCAGCTGAGGCCTCTCTTAGTTCCCTTGCAGGTGTGGAAGCCAGGTGAGGTGATGGGAGCCTCAGTTCTGTTCTCCTAGGGCCTCCATCCCCACCCCTGGGTCTAGCAACCTAGAGAAGGAAACTCCTGAGGTGCAAATGAAATGGACCTTGAAAGAGGAATATCAGGAGTGGGGTGTGTGTGCTGGAGAACAGCATCTCCTGCTCAGAATGTGTGCTGAAGGTTGTAGCCTGCTGCTTCCATCTAGTCTGGCTTCTAAGCAATACCTGAGGCTGTGCACAGAGATGCTCAGTATCATTTGAAAGAACAGGGCATCCAAACCACTAAGGGGATCATGAGAGGAAGAATAGAGGTGTGTCTCGATGTCTTCTGCAGCCTTTGGTCTTGTTATGTCTTGTTATGAGTGAAAAGCAGGTGCAGATGCCTTAGGGACAAGGCACAACACTCAGGAAGTGAAAGCTTTGGCTTTAATGAGAGTGTAGTGTTTCCACAGTGGGAGCCCTGGGACATCGATGCTAATCAAATGGGGACGGATGCAGTGGAACCCTGGTCAGGAGTGAAGCTCAAGGGAAAGCACCACAGGGGTGGGTAATAAAACTTGCACTGATTAACATATCATACATATGCAATGTCCTGTTTTGCTCGTTAGCAAACTTGCTGACGTAATGCAGGGGCTGTTGTCTGAATACCGAGACCCGCAGCTGGCCTTCACTTGGTGTCCGTGCAAGGGTATGTGCAGAAGTGGGGGAAGCAAACTATCCCAGGTTACTGTAACAGTGAGATAAGATGTGCTTGGGACTCTACATACTCGGACAGGGGGGCTCGATCCATCCTGCGTTACTCTAACAAAGCCTTCTTGTGCCCTACAGGTGTCCATACTGCTTCCCTTGTTTCCAGCAAAGGGAGAATATAACCTGTTTGCAAACTGCTTCAATTGACTTTGAAGGTGCTCTAATATAGGTGTCCAAAGGCCTGTTCTTCAGGAACATATCTGTGTGGCCAGGCCCAAAGCTTCTAAGTTTGATGTATCCATGCTAAAAGATTACAGATTAGTGCACGGGCAAAAGGTGCTTCTCACTGCTTGGGTATCCTGTCCATGCTGGGGACGTGCACTGAAAAATCTTGTCTACAACCTATGGTGATGTCAGGATCAAGTATTGACATTAAGACAAAATGCTAGAATCAATTTAAATATTAAACTCTCCTGTACTGTGAAGCATATATGCAATCAGCTACTCTCTTTTCATTCTGTCCTCTCTCCTCCAGTTTACAAGTGCAGAAGCCACTAGGACCTCTGTGCTATTTGTTGCAGAACAAAGGTGATGCACCAGATAAGAAAAGCTGATATGACCCAGTCAGAGGTTTCCCAGAAATGTAGTCCATCCATCGTGACTAAAGGTAAGTCATAGCAACTCTCAGGTGAACTCCAAGTATGCTCTGAATCTTTCTGTGCCCCAGATTCAAAAGCTTAATCAAATTTGCAGAAGTGCTAAATGCTCAGAGCTGGGTAACACAAAGGAAAGCTGTATAATGCCTTATAATGTCATAACAACCCCATACAACGCTACAGGCTTGGGGAAGAGTGGCTGGAAAGCTGCCTGGTGGAAAAGGACCTGGGGGTGTTGGTCAATAGCCAGCTGAATATGAGCCAGCAGTGTGCCCAGGTGGCCAAGAAGGCCAATGGCATCCTGGCTTGTGTCAGAAATACAGTGGGCAGCAGGACTAGGGAAGTGATTGTCCCCCTGTACTCGGCAATGGTGAGGCTGCACCTCGAATGCTGTGTTCAGTTTTGGGCCCCCCACTTCAAGAAAGACATTGAGGGGCTGGAGCGTGTCCAGAGAAGGGCAAGGGAGCTGGGGAAGGGTCTGGAGCACAAGTCCTGTGAGGAGCAGCTGAGGGACCTGGGGTTGTTTAGCCTGGAGAAAAGGAGGCTGAGGGGAGACCTCATCGCTCTCTACAACTCCCTGAATGGAGGTTGTAGTGAGATGGATGTTGGTCTCTTCTCCCAGATAACAAGCAATAGGACAAGAGGAAATGGCCTCAAGTTGCGCCAGGGGAAGTTTAGATTGGATATTAGGAAGAATTTATTCACTGAAAGTGTTGTCAAGCATTGGAAGAGGCTGCCCAGGGAAGTGGTTGAGTCACCATCCTGGAGGTATTGAAAAGATGTGTAGATGTGGCACTTAGGGACATGGTTTAGTGGTGGACTTGGCAGTGCTAGGTTAATGGTTGGACTTGATGATCTTAAAGGTTTTTTCCAACCTAAATGATTCTCTGATAAGTTGTAATAATTTCTTATAACTGGATTTAACTGACCTGTGAAACTCTGCCTCTTTGTTTCTCAGTCTTTCATAGGTGAGGCTGACTTAGTCCTGCCTCAGCTTTCAGAAGTGTCACAAAAATAAACTAATGCTTGTGGGACTGTCTAGTATGATAATTGTGATCAGTAAAGGAAGACTTGAGAATAAAATTAATTTTTTTGTCCTAAGAGTTTGGCTTGAATAGAGTGCAATGAATAAGGCCCAAGACAAGTATTGAACAGCAGGAGGAAACAAAATACTGGATAACAACTGGCTCTGGGAAAGTATGAGAAAGCTTTACATCTGGCAAGTCTTATCTTTGAAATAGTTGGTTTTCTGACTCCGTAATTTTTAAACATAGCTTCTTGTGTCATGGCCAAGACTATGCCAGGTGTTGCATGAATGCATGGTGAGAGATTGCCTTGTTTATTTGTGTTAAAAATTTTTGGACAAGGGACAAAGCATGGTCATGAAAACAGCCTCTTTTTGATCAGTATTATATGCAGTTTGCCATCAGTGCTGGGACTGCCCTCAGATTTTCCCACTTCAGTTTCAGGGAACTCTGCTATTTAACTGTGTATCACCTTCAGTGATGCTGATAAAGAAGTAAAATATACAAAGCTCACTTGATGGGACTTCTGGCACTTAGCAGCTCTAAATATGGTAATATGATATATTAATATGATGGAGTATTGCAGACTTTTGGAGGAAGAAAAGCCAAACTGTAATTCCATTTTCAAATAATGCAAAACTGTGATTCAAAATGGCCGGAAGGAGGACCCGGGGCACTACAGGCCTGTCAGCCTGACCTCGGTACCGGGGAAGCTGATGGAGCAGATCATCCTGAGTGCCATCACACGGCATGTAGAGGATAACCAAGGGATCAAGCCCAGCCAGCATGGGTTTAGGAAAAGCAGATCCTGCTTGACCAACCTGATCTCCTTCTACGACAAGGTGACCCACTTAGTGGATGAGGGGAAGGCTGTGGATGTTGTCTATCTAGACTTCAGTAAAGCCTGACACTGTTTCTCACAGCATTCTCCTGGAGAAACTGGCTGCTCATGGCTTGGACGGGTGTACTCTTCACGGGGTAAAGAACTGGCTGGATGGCCGGGCCCAAAGAGTGGTGGTGAATGGAGTTCAATCCAGTTGGTGGCCGGTCACAAGCGGTGTTCCCCAGGGCTCTGTGTTGGGGCTGGTTCTGTTTAATATCTTTATCAATGATCTGGATGAGGGGATCGAGTGCACCCTCAGTCAGTTTGCAGATGACACCAAGCTGTGTGGGAGTGTTGATCTGCTGGAGGGTAGGAAGGCTCTGCAGAGGGACCTGGACAGGCTGGATCCATGGGCCGAGGTCAATTGTATGAGGTTCAACAAGGCTCAGTGCTGGGTCCTGCACTTGGGTCACAGCAACTCCATGCAACGCTACAGGCTTGGGGAAGAGTGGCTGGAAAGCTGCCCGGTAGAAAAGGACCTGGGGGTGTTGGTTGACAGCTGGCTGAATGTGAGCCAGCAGTGTGCCCAGGTGTCCAAGAAGGCCAATGGCATCCTGGCTTGTATCAGGAATAGTGTGGCCAGCAGGAGTAGGGCAGTGATTGTGCCCCCATACTTGGCACTGGTGAGGCCGCACCTCGAATGCTGTGTTCAGTGTTGGGCCCCTCACTCCAAGAGAGACATTGAGGGGCTGGAGCGTGTCCAGAGAAGGGCAACGGAGCTGGGGAAGGGTCTGGAGCACAAGGCTGATGGGGAGCGGCTGAGGAACTGGGGTTGTTCAGCCTGGAGAAAAGGAGGCTGAGGGGAGACCTCATCGCTCTCTACAACTGCCTGAAAGGAGGCTGTAGAGAGGTGGGGTCGGTCTCTTCTCCCAAGTAACAAATGATAGGACAAGAGGAAATGGCCCCAAGTTGCGCCAGGGGAGGTTTAGACTGGATATTAGGAAATTTTACTTCGCTGAAAGGGTTATCAAGCATTGGACCAGGCTGCCCAGGGAAGTGGTTGAGTAGCCATCCCTGGAAGTATTTAAAATACGTCTGGATGAGGTGCTTAGAGACATGGTGTAGTGGTGGTCTTGGTCGTGTTAGGTTTACGGTTGGACTCGATGATCTTAAAGGTCTTTTCCAACCTATATGATTCTGTGATTCTGTGAAAATGACATAGTGAAACCTCCACTGAGGCTACCTGCCAGGTGAGAAGGTGCTTTGCTTGTTCAGCTGAACAGTGTCTTGAGAGCAGTGCTCCCATGCTATTTACTGTAGCGGGTACAGACAGCCCAGTGCTCGCGCTTTGTCAGAGATATTTGCCTTGCATAAATCTGTGTCATATCAAGCAAGGGTATGTGGGAACAGTCAGAGAAGGGAATTTTTGGTTGAGTGTGCTAGTTCATGCACTGAAGCCATGGAGCCCTACTCCTGGTTTGGCAGAGGAGTGGTACTGCCCGTCTTACTGAGATATTGAGCATAAACTCACTGATGGTGTCACCGAAATCGGGAAGAAACCTCTTAACACCAATGTAGCATTAAGAAGCAGGCATTCTCTTTATTGCAGCGCTGGATGCACGGGGGATCCTTCCACCTAACGTGCATATCAGTTTACACAGATCTAGGTTCATTTATACAGTATATCTTTCCATGTGCATTCAAACTACTAGGCGGGACTATGTTAATTAGTAGCTTACATAATGAAGATTCAGCATAACGCATGCTCAGTGTTTCACGTGGGGGTCCTCTGGTGGTCGCTGGTGGTCATAGACCCCAAAATGATGCTTTTCAGGTCATGAATTCAGGGTCATTCTTCCTTTTAAGGCTTAATTTTCTCCATTGTTAAATATCACATGCTGGAAGATCCGGTTTTACCAGGATATTCTTGGGTTTTCTTTTGTTCCTTCTTGGCTGACCCTTCGAACTTTATTCTTTACATGTTCCTCACTTATTCTCCAATAATGGGGGAAGATACAGAGAAGTGACTGTGGGTCCACCATTACAATGATCTGGTAGCTGATGTGGTCTGTGCCCAAGACTCACGTAGGCAGCCCTGTGATATGCAGGCAGGACTCTGCTGCTGTCTCAAGTAATGAGTGTGTATGCTGCTGAGGACTGCACTCTTGGAAAGAAATCTTTCCAGACTTCATATGAGAAGTAGTTTTGCTGCAGAAATTGGCTTAAAGCCCTATTGTCTCTGGTAATCAGACTGTACTTCCAGCAAGGGAAATGTTAAATTGTGGCAATAGCATCTAATAAGTCAGAAAGAATGTGTGATTAAAATGCAAATTCTTACATTCAGGTGAAAAGTATCCCCCATTAACATCCATAGAGGTGAAAAGTGGCTCATTCAAGCGGAAATATAGTCCTTTCGTTTAAATATAAGAGTACTAAGATCCAAACAGTAGAAGATACAGCTGACAGATGAAATGAGCTCCCAGTCCTGGGTAAATCATCTTCACACACCATTTGTTGACTCTAAATGCCAACAATTTTTTTAACCCTCATGCAAATGATGCCATTTTCTCAGCCGAAATTATGATTTACATGAAAATGTCAGGTGAAATCTAGTTTTCCTACCAATGAGGCTTATGACAAATGAAAAGATATCAGTATCAGCCAATGTGCTTGGACAGTATAACGCTCCTGAATATTGCCTCTGGACTTCAGTCTTCTGCTTCAAACAGGCAGCCTAATAATCAGCTATCAACAAGTCAAGCTTGCGTAGGTCAAAAGCTTACCATGTAACAGAGAGTGCCAGTTTTCTATAGGCAGTGATGAAACGAAATGAGATTATGCAGAAAAAAAATTAATCTCAGGAAAGCAATTAATGTATTTAGAGAAAACCCATGGTATGAAACAGAGATGCATTTTTTTCCAATCTTAAAGTATTTCCAGCACTTAGAACAACTGAAATCAGCGTTAATTGCCAGAACTAAAAAATGCCTGTCCTAGGATTAACCTGCGCTAGCTACCGTGTCTTGCATTGGCTGAGTTGCATTGCAACAGGCTGTCTCTGAGCAGAATTTTAGAAATTCATTCTTCATTGAGTCTTTTTGGTGTTCAGTTCAGACTGAATATCTCTATTCAGTAACAAGAAGCACTATGTATTTTGATTTTTATATTGGAGAAGAAAGGAGGAGACTACGAAGTGGCCTGAAGGGAGTCAATGTCTGCTCATCCCCTTCTGTTGCCTCACTGTAAAATAACTCCCGAAACACACAGAGTATGTTTAGAGAGGAGACATTGCTTTATTCTGTGCAGGGTGCAAAGTGGAATATTTCCACAAATCGAGCACACCTATTGCAATTCTTTTCAGTATTTATACATGAAAGTTAACACACCATGCCTATCTAATACATAATCATCAGACTAACTAATCATCCTCTTCTTCCGTTGGTCCGTATTTTCTCTGCTTCGATTTAAAGCCACAGTGTGATTTTAATTCACTGCGCATGCTCACAAGGAGGGGGGGAGTAGTCCTTTCGTCCCCCAGTTGGGTCGGTGGTCACGATCTCTCCATGCTGCCTTTACCTTTCCCCTAATTACTGTGATTCCTGTTGTTTTCATGGTTGTTGTGGTGTCCCTTTATCTTTACGGTGTTGCGGAAGGAGTGAGAGTGCACTTCACTCGTAAGAGAGAAGTAAAAATATAGTTTATTGATACAGAATAGGGAGTTAACAAAGTTCAATGCGACAGTGTTTTAACAAGATTCGATGGCGAGGTACACTTGATTATTTACTGCATAGAGGACAGGGTCAGACAGAACTGTCAGGGAGACCCTCCCGTTGAGTCATGAGGTTCGGAAAAAGATCCCCTTGCTTTCTAAACTCCTCCTCAGAGAGGAGTCTGGGTGCGGCTGGATCCAGTCCTAGTCCCAGACTTGGTCAACGGTTTATGTCTAAAGGATTATATATGTGCAATCAATCCTTTATATCACTTAGCTAAGATTTCAAAGTTTAGCATGCTGTTAGTCACTTACCGAGGATCTGTTGCGGCAAGGAATCTCTCAACCTCGAGGAGTAACCCTGAGAGGCGTCCCTGCTCAAGGGGAGATCCTGGTGTGCAGCCCGCTGCTGTGCAGGAGAGCTCCAAGGGCTCTGGGGCTGCTCACTATTTATGGGGATAAGATGATTGACCCATAGTCATATTTGCATGCCGAACACAGGTTTTAGTTTCTTTGGTGGGCGCATTGCGTTGTTATTTACACATTGTCATAACAACACATTGCCTAGGGCTATTGTGTTGTTATCTGTCTCCTGAATCCACTTTGAGCTGATGCAGCCATCGTGACCAGATGCATCCATTACAATCACGGCTGGTGGTTATCACCTAAGCAGGGTTACAGGAGATAAAGGTTGGGGGCAGGGGAAGCACACCGTCACACTCCACCCCGTGACTATAGTCAATTCATCTTATTCTCACAGCGTGGTGGTACAGTCACCTCTTGCCTCTGTGCCATAAATAGTATATTGATAATTTATGCACTTATAGAACCACAGTAAGTAGACAGTGAAGCACTGCTATTTGTTATGCGTTAATTTGTATGTTTTGGGTGGTTGAAGTTGGGTTATTTGTTTTATCATGTGCCAAACCTTTATAGACAATATAATTATAAGCAATAGACACACTAATGTTAGAGTTAGTAAAATAACAACTGGGTGAAGCATAAGATTAAACACTCCCGTTGCTCTCGGTGACCATCCAAGAAGAGTTTCCTACCAATGGTGTTCTCCATCCTTCTTTACTCTTTCCAAGACATGGTGTATCTCTTCTGCATCATGATGAACGGTGATCAGAGTTTTGTGTCCATTGTTTCGTATGCGTTCTAGCAGTTGACACAGGTCGTCGTGTTGTAGTAGTTTCTTCACCAATGTAAGATTCATTCCGATGGGGGTAGGCAATAAATCTCGACTCACACTCACAATAAATCTCTCACCCTCGAGTTTTCTTACTTTTGCTCTTCTGATTCTCTCCCCCATCCCACCAGGGGGGAGTGAGCGAGTGGCTGTGTGGTGCTTTGTTGCCGGCTGGGGCTAAACCACGACAGATAGAGACCATAAATTAATTAGCTGTGCTTAAAGAATTCACAAAATTATCACAGCAAGCACCAGTTCCAGGACCAAAATCATGTATCTGTGGCATGAATGCACCCATAGTGAATGCAGGGCAGCTATTTTTGATTTTTGAGTGATCAAATTGTTCATCTATGTGTGATATTCTGAAGGGGTTCATGGCAGATGTTGAATAGTCAGTGGTATAAAGATAACACAACCTAACTAAATACTAAATATGGCTTCTGTAAGAATCTATGTTACTGTCCAGTGAACCTGCCATTAAGGAAAGAGAGTTGAACAAAGGTAAATAGAGAAACAGTTCTCCTCATTTTCAATTAACAATAATACTGACAGTGCATATTTCTCAAAGGAATTATTTCTTTGTAAAACTGCACGACAATCCTTTTACCACTGGGGTTTTGAAACAGTTCAGAGCTTGCTGTGAACTTCTGTTGCTGCCAGCTGAAAGCTTTTGAAAGTGAGAGGACTTTGCCTTAAGGCAAAGATGTGTACTACTGGTAAAGATGCCTCCATGCAGTCCTATTTCTCATTCCCAAGAACATAGAATCATAGAATGGTTTGGGTTGGAAGGGACCTTAAAGATCATCTAGTTCCAACCCCCCTGCCATGGACAGGGATGCCTTCCAGTAGATCAAGTTACTCAAAGGCCCATCCAACCTGGGCGTGAACATTTCCAATGATGGGGCATCCACAACTTCTCTGGGCAACCTGTTCCAGTGTCTCACCACCCTCATCATGAAGAGTTTCTTCCTAATATTTAACCTAAATCTACCTTCTTTCAGTTTAAAACCATTACCCCTCATCCTATCACTACACTCCTGTGGGAGACTGAAAGAGTTAATGTCTCAACCATTGTGGAGAGATGAGGCGCAATTTGCATGGCGATGGCAGGTTGGCTGGCTTGGGATGGGGGGAGCTCATTGGAGGAAAGACTAGAGGAGGTATTGTCTTGTGAGGCACTGAAAGAAGTGAGATAAGGTGCAGCAAGGTGGCTAGCATGGGACGAGAAGAGCGCATCGGAGGATGCGCAGTTACCGTCTATGGCCAGAGGTCCCACAGAGTTTATCTAAGGAATGGGCCTGCAACCACCCAAAACTTGGAATGAAACTCCTCGCAACCACCCCCCTCCCCCAGCGCCTGCGAACTTTTGAGGACCAGAACAACATAAGTAAGTCCTAGAGGGCTGTGACCTGAGGCAGGGATTAGAGTATAAAGAGACACCTTCCAGGGAACGGCGCGCGCCCATCACCGGAGGATTGCCACGTCTGTCACCGTCATCGCGGGATCCGAGGGTGGTGATACCTTTCCTTTTCTTTATCCTCCTCTCTTCTCTTTTCCTTTTCTCACTTCTCTGTTCCTCTGCTCTTCCACTATATAAATATATATCTGGGTATATGAGTTTTGGATGAATTGTGATGGGTTGCCCGGAAAATAGCTCCATTGCCAAATTGCCTCTGTTCGTTCGCTGAGCGTGCTAGTTTGTTAAGTTTGTCCATTTGTCTAGTTCGCTAGTTAATAAAGTTACCAGTCTGACTGTTCCTCTGAGTCATTGTTGTGACTCTACCGGCCTGCGGCTCTGCCGAGCAGAGATCGGCCTTTGTCGGTACACAAATCAAAAGATTCACCCAGGGAATCAAAAGATTCACCCATCTCGCAACCCACCGAGTGGGATGAGACAACTCCCTGATAGAGTCCCTCCCCATCTTTCCTGCAGGAACTCTTTAAGTAGTGGAAGGCTGCAATAAGGTTTCCCCAGAGCCTCCTCTCCTCTCTTCTCTTCTCTTCTCTTCTCTTCTCTTCTCTTCTCTTCTCTTCTCTTCTCTTCTCTTCTCTTCTCTTCTCTTCTCTTCTCTTCTCTTCTCTTCTCTTCTCTTCTCTTCTCTTCTCTTCTCTTCTCTTCTCTTCTCTTCTCTTCTCTTCTCTTCTCTTCTCTTCTCTTCTCTTCTCTTCTCTTCTCTTCTCTTCTCTTCTCTTCTCTTCTCTTCTCTTCTCTCCTCTCCTCTCCTCTCCTCTCCTCTCCTCTCCTCTCCTCTCCTCTCCTCTCCTCTCCTCTCCTCTCCTCTCCTCTCCTCTCCTCTCCTCTCCTCTCTCTCTCCTCTCCTCTCCTCTCCTCTCCTCTCCTCTCCTCTCCTCTCCTCTCCTCTCCTCTCCTCTCCTCTCCTCTCCTCTCCTCTCCTCTCCTCTCCTCTCCTCTCCTCTCCTCTCCTCTCCTCCAGAACAATCCCAATTCTGTCAGCCTGTCCATATACCAAACTATACCAGAAGATACCCTTCCTTTCCTTTGCTTTTAGTAGCAATGGCAAGAGGAACTCTCACCTGTGTAGATGTGCTGTTTGAAACCACCAGGGGAGTATAAAGCATTTCCCTTTGCTCTGCACGTAGAGCATTTTAAGATGCTGCGTCTCTTCAGACTGTTCTCCTTTGTGTATCCATACCCAGTTTGTCTCATTCTTGCTGTTCTGAGTGCCTTACTCACACCTAATTATTATGCATTAGCATAGCTTAAATTGCCCGTCTCCCTCATGTCATTTTTTGTCTCACATAATCTTCTGAGAACAGTGCAGCCTCCTCATTTTATCAGCTATTTCATGAGTATTACCAAGGGTATTGTTGTCAGTGCAAATCCCATTCTCATACAGTTTTATTAACTTCCCTAGAGTTTATGCCTGTATTAGTGATCCTGAGCAGGTACATCAGACTGTTCTGGACTTTCTGATCCATATTTATATATATTCCCTATTGCTATGCCATAGTAACATCACTAAAAACACAACCAAGCTTGGAACACAAGGCTATATTTACAAGACAGTGATTCTTAAGTTTTGGGTGGCTTAAGAATTCTGAAATTCTTGAAATTGAGGTATTATCTTGTATTACCTTGTATTTATAGGATACCTTGTTTATCTTGTTTATAGGATACCTTGTTATTTGGTATGAGAATGTAGCAAAATTAGGAAGGTGCGTTTTAATTCATCCATGAAACTCCCTTCAAGTTTAGGTGAATTAAAATTCTTGAATATTATCTTTACTCTCAGTTTTAAGGATATGACTCATTCAGTGTACATTCTGGATGCAGAAGGAAGCAGAATGAAGTTCCTGTGGCTATGGGAGTGAAAAGCCAAATCTGAAACTTACCCACCTTTTTAAAACACTTGACTACAAATTAAACACCTTTTCTCTTCCTCCTTGACTTGAAACAACACTCTAACATTATGTCAGCTTGCTCTTCAGAAGGGGATGCTCTAACACACTACCAGCACTATGTAACAATGTATGCTCTAAAATGTTAACGTCACATAACCTACTATTCTAGCAGCTCGTGTTGTAGCAGCATCCTTCGAGCAGCGCGGTTCCTATTCCAGTAGCAGGACTTCTAACATCTCCTCCTCTCGCTTTGCAGTGATGTGCTCTCCAACAGCATGCTTTTGTCATGGCAACAACATGCATCTGGGCAGCTCCCATTCTGCAACACACGTCCTAACGTTGGCAGCAGCATGCACACTGACATTTTAACAATGAGTTCCAGCACGACTCTTTTGAACAGCACACTTTCTTTCATTAAAACAGCATGAGTCCTAGCAGCACACATACCAACAGCACACCTTCCAACAATGTGCCATCTGTCACTGTAGCAGCACACCACCCAGCATCATGCACTCCAGCACCCTAATGCATGCAGCGTGACAGTTGCAGGTGGATGACAAGTCATCTAATAGCATGCTTTGTAACACGCTAACAGCTCTCATATGAATGGCACACTTCCTACTATCCTAAGGGTACACACACTGACAACTCGCCTTCCAGATGCATGTGTGCTGGCACACTTTGCTATTTTAACAGTATGATTTCTAATAGCACCCCTTCTGACAGAAATCACTTTAACAATCACGTTTTCTACCATTCTGTTGCAAGCTTTCAAAAGAGTGATAGCAACATTCTTCTGACAGGACTTGTTCAGACAATACTGCCAAGGTCAGCCCCACGCTCGCCAGCAATGTGATTTCTGTCCTCCATGCAGCATGCACTCCAGAACCAGGCCTTGAAAGAGCTGGCTTTTTTCATTCTAACAGGAAAGAAAGGCATAAGGGAAAGAAAAGATTTGCCCTAAATATGAGGATTTTAGTCCCAGAAGGAAGAGGGAGGTAGACTAATTGAAATTTTTTTGGTAATCACTGAAGTGGGAAAGAACAAAGGCTCTGTCGCTGTATTGGTCTGTTATAGGCTGACAAACTGGCCAGATCAGAGTTTTGGCAAAACTAATATGGGACTAGTGCTGATGGGGATTTTTAACTGCCAAGCTGCAAAGGGATTAAAAAAGGGAAACCTACAGCAAGTTCTTGAAACGCATTGGGAACTTTATTTCTTTTTTTCAGCACAGAAGATGGAGGGGGGGGCACTGTTGGATTTTTTTAAAGGCAATAGGAAGAAAAGCGAGTGCATGAAGGGGGAAGACAAATTGAGTGAGAATGACCATAAAATGACAGAGTTCGCAGACTTTGAGAAGGGATAGAAACAGAACAACAGTCACAGACTTTAGAAAAGCAGCCATCGACTTATTCATAAAATTAGGCAAGTTCTGTTAAGGGACAAGCCCAAAAAAGGAGAATGCATGCAGAACTGAATTTTGAGTAGCTTAGAATAAGAGTCCTGACGCAGAAAAGGAAGACTAGAAAGAGTGCTAAGAAACTAAGTTAGTTGTATTATGGGATATCTATTGACTTAATGGGTCTGGAGGAGATGTGCTCTCCGTGGCCCATGACATCTATTGCAGCCAAGGGGTAAAATGGAGGATGCCTGGCCCAGGCAGGAGCAGTGTGCTACCTAAGCTGGCACTGCTGTCAAACCACAGCCTTAGATGAGCGAGATGTTTTCAGACCAGCTGTCCCTGAATAAATGATCCCTCAGCTTGATAAGAAAACTGGTTGTGGCAATTGCAAGCATTAATGGTTATCTCTGGGAAATAATGGAAGTTAAATGAGGTAACAGAAAGCTTGAAAATAGAAAACCTGGCCTTTTCCAAAAAAGGAAAGAGGGCAGAATAAATTTTAGGTCAGTGAGATTAACTGTAAATCACAGAAAAATAGTAGAATAAAAAACACTTTTGAAGACAACTAGATGTTTGTTAGCAGTGTTGTCCTCCACAAAGCTAATTTCTGCCTGCAACAGAGTTAAGAGCCATGTAGATACAGAGAAACTGTGCATGTCTTCTGTCTTGATTTTAGTAAAAATTCAACTGGTATTTTTATAAGCAGTGTAGGGTAATATTGACTGAGGAAAACTGAAGGTGGATGAACAGTGGATTGGAAATCCTATTTGCAGAATAATTATTGGCCATTCACTGTCAAACTCAGGAGCCATGTTGAACAGAGTTTCACAGGGATCTATCCTAGATCCAGTATTATTTAATATTTGTATGGTTTGTGTATGTAATATGACAAGATAATCCAGAGTATTCTCATTTATTAAGGAACAAATAGTAACAGGTTACCTAACAGTAAAACTCATGATGGAATTTCTTGCTAGAGAGAACATGACACAAGTCTCAGGGGAGACAGATGAAAGGAACACTTCAGATCCCTTCCAGCTCTGTTTTCCAAAAGTCTGTGAGAAGGTCAGAACTCAAGAGGTAAATCACAGCTTGTTTTTCAGACCAGCCCCTACCTGCTGTGAGGTCCATGGAAAGCTGCTTGATGCTTGGGTAAGATTTATTTTGACTGCCTGTACATTTCCCCAGTTGCTGGTATGGGCAGCTCCCATGGGGGAGTGCAGCGGGGAGAGGATTAGGATGGGAGGGTGGATATGGGGTCCCTGTCCTCTCCCTCCAACTACTTCCAGAAATGCTGCTTTGAACTTGGTTCACACAAAACTGGTACACAGTTTTGTTCCTGCACGATGGGCCAAAGGAGCAGAAATATTCCCAGCTGTGCCAGCAGCGTTGTCTCAGACTGTTGAGCCAACAAAAAGGGGAGGTCTCCTTCTGGTTCCTTGTTAGTTTCTTCTTCTGCATCCAGTGGCCAGTGACTCTCCTGGTGCATTGCTTCTCCTCTGCACACCACCAGCTCCACAATTTTTAATTTTCACTTCCCTTGGAGCACACCTCTAAGATCATTGTAGATAGTGCTCTGCTTCTGGGTGGCCTCTTAGAGGAAGACAGTCCCAGCTAATAATCTGATCAATCAATCAAAAACCTGCTGAAAACTGTAGTAAAGCTGGTTTCATAAATTATTTTTTTTCTGCTCATATTTTGTCACTGGCTCACAGAAGTTTTGCAAAAGATATAGTCTTAGTCTGCAGAGGGCTTCCCAGTTTAACTTGATGAAGGCAATCTGTATTTCACCTATATGAACTGTTCCCTTGCTATAGGTTTGGTAGTCTTGGCAAATTATTATCATAGTTTCTGAGGTAAGCAAATGAATTGTATGCTGTCTTTTTTGGTTATCTCATATTTGAAAACAGACACACAACCTTTTAAGTATTATTATCATATTAATAGTAATCTGTATCAATGACTGCTATGCAACTGTCTTAAAGGTGTACACCTTTAAAAATAGCTTATTGGAAATTCAAGGCCCATTCAGAAAAATAGTATTTTTAATTGCATTCTTGTCATAGTATTAGAATTTTTAGAAACCTAATAAATAACTTAGAATTGTTATATTGTATGAGTTAAAGTAATTCATTTCTGTATCAAACAAATGCCATGTGACTATTTGTAAATATGTGCACAAATGATATGAGTAACAAGCAGTGTTAATACTTTCACAGAATCACAGAATCACAGAACCGTATAGGTTGGAAAAGACCTTTAAGATCATCGAGTCCAACCGTAAACCTAACACTGCCAAGCCCACCTCTACACCATGTCCCTAAACACCTCATCCAAATGGCTTTTCAATACCTCCAGGGATGGCGACTCAACCACTTCCCTGGGCAGCCTCTTCCAATGCTTGAGAACCCTTTCAGTGAAGTAAAATTTCCTAATATCCAATCTAAACCTCCCCTGGTGCAACTTGAGGCCATTTCCTCTCGTCCTATCACTTGTTACCTGGGAGAAGAGACCGACCCCACCTCTCTACACCCTCCTTTCAGGCAGTTGTAGAGAGCGATGAGGTCTCCCCTCAGAAATAATTTTTTTAATTTTTTATTGGGAAAGAAACAAAATTTCTGATAATGTGGTGATCAGCCGAGAGAAAGTTTCTGGGTGGCCAAGTAGAGGATTTTTAAATTTAGGCATGTAGGTATGTAAAATATGAGATTCTTTCCATGCTATGGACTTGCTGGATTGTTTTTTCAAAGCAAGATTTGGCTTGGATATATTTCCTGGAGGCACAAAAAGCATCTTGGTGGTAGTAGCATTTAGGTGTGCATCCAAGAGTGGCTGTGGAAACATTCGTATTGACTCATAATGCTGGGAAGTAGCATCCGACAGAGGGAGGAAGCAAGGTGGCAATTAGTTTCTAATGATCAAAAAGTCAGTGTGACATCTTTCTTAACCGTTTTTGTGCTTGCCTTTTGTTTGTATGCAGTTGTGCAGTTGTACTTTTCTCAAGCAAATAACAAGCTACCCTTAATTCTCTAATTTCACAAATTCCATTTTGTTCTGTTTGTTACCAATAATTTTGTCAGGGATAGACGTGCAAAAGGTTCCAAGCTGAGAAACGATATTAAGTCTTTTGCTCTGGGGTCAGTCTCTAATTATCAATGTCCTTGGCGAGCTGAAATTTTTATACCAATCCACCTGCTTTATGTTTCTTAGTTTCCTTAGAGGCTAGGGAAAGGCCCAGACCTTTTCTGGCATTTTACCTGGCAATCTCAGGACCTGCAGTTCTTCAAACAGCTACTTTGTAAAACAGCAAACTCAAGAGGAAATGGCGTCCCACAATACATTTGAACTGTTAATAGCTATAGACACATTTGAATGAAAGGTCATATTGCACATTATTTTATAATCCCTACAAAAACTGTTTGTTCTCTAATTTTTGCCATTCTTTGGATCAGATTTTTATTCTTCAGAATAGAAGGTTACGGACAACAGGGTCTCATCATTGGCCATTTCTTAAATGCCTGTAGTCTGTAGTAGTGAAAAATGTGGAAAAATGCCAATACATTTAGCTGAAGAAAATGGACTTTAAAAGGAACAAGAGGATTGCTCCCAAGACTGTATTAGAGCATCTTATTTTCAGACCATGAATAATCTGAATACTCAAAAAAGTTATAAAAGTCATATGCAGTTTTCCAAATGGATTTTGTAAAACAGCTCATTCTTCCTAGTAGGAAGTCTGTGTGAGGGTGGTGTTTTTCTGTCTGAACTGGAATTTCACCTGCAAACAGCTGTAGGTTTTTTACAACCATACGGGTTAGACCATCAGTTTTGTCATGAACACTGAAGGCAAACGCCAATTATGGTTCAATTAATATCAAATAGGTAATTCAATATTTGAATTTATGTTTCCTATATTTAATATAGTTTATTCCATGTCATCATTGTCATCAAATTATCCAGTGTCAGAGCTTTTAAAGCTAATGAGATTATATTGCTAGCCTTTTAATAATCATATATGCTGGAGCAAATGTTACCTGCAAAGAACTTTTCTGTCTTTAACAGTGCCAGTACTAATAGAGAGGGTGAAAACACTACCTTCTCACACAATCTGAGAGAAATTATTTCCCAGCTGCAGATGTGGTGATCCATACAGTCTGAAATGTTTCAGCAAGTTTCACCACCAAAACATTTGTGTCGTTTCACTGGTCTGCCCAGTCTGATGTCCTGTCTGCAAGTACAGCCCGTGTCAGTAGCTGGTACTCAGATGGTCCTGGGGGTGGGTGAGGAATAAACTCCATTTGCAACAGCTAGATTTTGCTGTGTCTTTGAAAGGCATGCCGGCATGCTTTTCACAGTCAGGTAACTTCTGCATATGTACCTATGGTGAGTAGTCACAGAATGTCCCATCTCCTTGCTGAGAAACTGATGTTCAGAGCTTCTTGTCTTTCTTTACTGTTCTCAGGACCATTTCTGCAGTTTTTCTACAAATGCTCTCCCATGTGCCCACCCTTTTTTTGAAGGATAGACATCAGGACTAGGTATTGCACTGCAGCAGCAGTCTTACCAGTTCTCTGGGAAGAAGCAAATTACTTCCTTACTTCTATCTGATATTTTCCCTTTTCTGCATCTTGAATCCATGCTGGTGATCCTTGCCATAGCATTGGTTCATGTGAGGCCCTTGCCTGCAGTATTTCCCCTCCAAGACAAAAATCCTGTTCTGTGAGTGCAAAAATGTGAAATCCACCCATAGCATCCACCCCACAGATTTGGGGCTTCCCAAACCTCAGCCAGTATGGGGGCCACTGGCCAAGGTCATGTGCGCAAATGGCTCCTGCCCTGGTTCAACAGGTCCTGAGGGTGCACAGACTCACAGCTGCCCGACAGCAAGCATCCTTCCAGTTGCAAATTTATTTAATTCAATGGAATTGTACAAAATATTAGGCCAACCAAAGGTATTAGAACTACTGAAACTTTTTTCCTGGTAAATTGTGCAAGAAATGTATGTTAGAATTTGATAACGGATGCAAGTATTAAAAATAGGCAGGCAGATATATGTTCTCTAATAAGTAAGTGGAACTCTCTGAAACTATCCATGTTTTCTGAGTAATACGCAAACATTACATGCAGGAAGTTTTGGTAAAAAAGCATTAATAAATTTCAACGTCAAGCAGTCAAAAACTAATTAATACTGCCTTTTGTTTTTATGATGAGATGCTTAAATTAGTTGTATACCATATTTTTTCATTGTTTGTGTACAGAGGGGGTAAAGCTGACATTAAAAAGCTATTCAATACTCCTGTTTGTCTGTGTTATTGTCGTGGTTTAGCCCGAGCCGGGAACTAAGCCCCACGCAGCTGCTGTCTCACTTCCCCCCCCGGTGGGATGGGGGAGAGAATTGGAAGAGCAAAAGTAAGAAAACTCGAGGGATGAGATAAGGACAATTTAATAGGGAAAGCAAAAGCTGCGCATGCAAGCAAAGCAAAGCAAGGCATTCCTTCACTCCTTCCCATGGGCAGGCAGGTGCTCAGCCATCTCCAGGACAGCAGGGCTCCATCACGCGTAATGGTTACTTGGGAAGACAAACGCCATCACTCCGAATGTCCCCCCTTCCTTCTTCTTCCCCAGCTTTATATACTGAGCATGACATCATGTGGTATGGAACAGCCCTTTGGGCAGTTTGGATCAACTGTCCTGGCTGTGCCCCCTCCCAGCTTCTTCTGCACCTGGCAGAGCATGGGGAGCTGAAAAGTCCTTGACCAGTGCAGCAATAACTAAAACATCTCTGTATTATCAACACTGTTCTCAGCACAAATCCAAAACATAGCCCCACACCAGCCACTCTAAAGAACATTAACTCTGTCTCAGCTGAAACCAGGACAGTTATCCAAGACATTCTTTACTGAGTTCCATTTAAATCTTTCTCTGACTATAGAATTATGACTTTAGCACAAACGTTCCTGTTACTTCCATCATTATAACATCTAAATGTTTGCAAACATAAGCATATTTATTTTCATAGCAACCTTAGGAGTTGAATACACATGAAATAATCTATTATGCTGAAATGGGACAATTAATTTCAGATGAAAGTACTGACAAAGTCTATTACTGGTAACTCACCAAGATGAATAATCATATATTTGTAATATCTGCGCAGAGATACAGCAGCCCACACCCAGGCAGAATAGAATAGAATAGAATAGAATAGAATAGAATAGAATAGAATAGAATAGAACAGAACAGAATATTTCAATCGGAAGAGACTTACAACGATCGTCTAGTCCAATGGCCTGACCACTTCAGGGCTGACCAAAAGTTAAAGCATATTATTAAGGGCATTGTCCAAATGCCTCTTCAACGCTGCGGTTTAGCCCCAGTCGGCAATTAAGTAGCACACAGCCACTCGCGCATCCTCCCCAACCCTCTGGGCTGGGGCCCAGAATTGCACACAACACTCAAGGTGAGGCCGCACTGATTGTAAATACAGCGGGATAGTCACCTCTCTTGACCAGCTGGTTATACTGTGTCTGATGCACCCCAGGATGCATTTTGCCCTCTTGGCTGCCAGGGCACGCTGCTGACTCCTATTGAGCCTGCTGTCAACCAGCACCCCCAGATCCTGTTCTGCAGGATCCCATTCTCCAGCCACTCGTCTCCCAGTCTATACTTGTGCCCGGTGTTACTGTGTCTGAGGTGCAGAATCCAGCATTTGGACTTGTTAAGTTTCATGCTATTGATGATTGCCCAAGGAAGCAACCATTCCACTGATTTATAAAAGTAGTGGAGGTTTATTTCAGTTGCTAGAGGTTGGTGAGCTTCTTTAAAGATGATCACTTTGGAACTACTGCTCACTTGCTTTTTTTCTTTTCTTTTTTTGGAATTACTCCTAGTTTCCAGAATGGCTGGGTTACAGTTTGAGCTTGTTGGATTTAATTTCTGATTTTTATTTCTCTGATTTTTTAATATTCTGCCACGACAGATTTGATCTTCTTCCTGCTCTGCTGCAAATATATTCCAGAGCTGCAACACGTCTTGGACATACACAGGAAGGGTTTTGTGGTGGGGTGGGTGGCCTCTGTGGTTTGAAGTCAGGAGCTGCATTGTGCCAGACGCAACAGACCCACACCATAGGCCAGAGCTGAGCCCATCAGGGGAGTCTGTGGTGCCTATGAACCAATCAGAGGAGTTTGTGGTGCCTCTGTGAAAACATTTTTAAGAAAGGGCGATAAATGCTGAAAAAAAGGAACGACAAGGCCAGAGAAGTTGGAGGTACTCCATGGTCAAGCTTGTAACAAACACCCGCAGAGGGACTGCAGCCTGCAGATAAGCTCATGCTGGACCAGGTCCACCCCAAAGGGACTGTAGCTGTTGGGGAACCTGTGCTGAAGCAGAGGAAATGAGTAAGAAGGAAGGAGAGGTGTCTGGAGTGAAGTCAAGCCTGGGAAAGAGGAGGAAAGGTGTTTTTCCTAAGTGTTTAAATGTTTGTCTTCTTTGTTCCCCAATAACAGTATCAGTAATTAAATGTTTTAAATTAAGTTAAATTCCCCACATTTGGTCTGTTTTGCTTGAGACAGGGATTGGGGAGCGCTCTCCCTGTCTGAATGGCTGTACACAGGGGTGCAGAGCAGGCTGGGCTCTGCAGGAGGAGCATGCTGTGCAGAGCTCAGCAGCACTGTCAGCTGCTTTATCCATCTTTGTCCTCCTCTGGTCCCCATCCTGGTTCCCTTCCCAGGGGTGTGCTGAGCCCTGTGAGATGCCCTGGGGTGAGGAGCGCGACCGTGCTGTTGACTGTCACCCAGTGCGGAACGGTCCTCGGTGGCAGCGCTGCCCACAGCACCTCCAGGCCTGCTAAAGTGCAGGAGAAGCACTGCTGCCAGAGCGTGGGCTGGACGCTGTTCCTGCCCTCCGGCCTGACTGGCCTGCCCACGGCCTCTTTGTGATGCAGAAGAGAGCCAAGACTTTTTCATTAACGATGCTGTTGTGTTAATCCCACAGTTTGTTTTTAGATTTAGGTCACCGGAGAAACAGTTTCACCAGGTTTCTTCCTGTTCTTAGTGTTCACACCCTTTTCATAATGTTTCTAGTTTGTTATTGTAAATTCCACAAATCCACATGAACTCCTATACAAGCTGAAAATTTTTCATAAAGCTTTATTTAGAAAAAGCCTTTTAAGCTTGGAGCATACTCCCAAAGCTAAATGGTATTTTTGTCTCACATTAAAAGGTGGAGAAAATCCAGCTTCAATTAGCAGCTTTTAGAAGGAAACAATTTAGAAACTTCACAAATCATAAATCTGAAATTATTGGATTTGTAGATGAGGAACAATTTGCTGTTTAAAGTTGATTAAAAAGTTGAAAATCTTCCTAAAGCAAATGCATTTATCTACCAATGACATAAAAATGGGTAATTAAGTCAAAAAACAATCTGGGACTTAAATTATGAGCTTCTCTTTGTAGTTTTTATTCTTGTTTCTCAGTACAAAGCTCTACTCTGAGAAAATTGCAAAAAAGGCTAAAACGATTTACGGATACAAGAATGAGTGATCTGCGCGAGGCTTCAGACTGAGAAGGAGTAAGTACGTGGCTGTCGAGGAGCAGGCACTGCAGTCGCCTCAAACTGACTCCTGCTCAGAGCCCCATGGAGGACTGCACAGTCTGCTTGCAGTCTTCTCCCATTTCTCACCCACTTACATGCCACAGGGGAAAGGCTCCCCTGCTGATCGTCTCCAATATAAACTGGTGTCCATGGACTGGGGAGGGAAAAGCTACCCTTGGCTTTGCAGAAGGATGGGTTGGACTCCTCTCTCTTGCACAGGTCTGTGGGTTTACTGCTCACCATCTGGGTACAGGAGACCCAGGTGGGATGCTATTGTCCCCAGCAACATGAGCTTTGACCTGGTGCTTCAAGAGATCCTGAATCACTGAACAGTGTCAGATCCTGCAATACTCAGAAGGAAAAACGATGCTATTCCCTGCTTCATTTTCACATTGCAGCGTACTAGAGGTGTCATTGGCTCCAGATGTCTAAGCGCACCTGTGTCTGGGGAAAAAAACCCAAAACTTTACATGTATTGCCTTTCTTACTTCAGAAACATCACCAAGGAGAAACGTAAGCATGATGACTTAGGTGGTAAAATTTGTCCTGTCTCAAACCAAGTTTGTGTTTAAAAAGCCTTTTTCTGGGGGGGTTCAAATACTTGCTACTAAATGTGGTGCACTTACCGGACCTCCTTCCATGGGACTCATATGCTTACATTAAGAGTCAGGAAAGTCACGGTAGAGAGCTGAACAAGTCAAACTGCTACTCGGGAAAGGAAAATGAACAATTCCTTTTTTTTCTTGCTATCCCAGAATTTGAAGGGGAAAAAAAGGAAAAAAAAAATTCTCTGTGACTGGGAAATGATAATTGTCAGTTATACATCACTCTGACAGTCAAGAAAAATGGTATGCCACAATTTTGGAGTAGCCTGCTTAGATGTGACTGGTGTGAATTCCCCTATTGCCTGTATTACTGTTAAGTATTGCATTTTCCCTGTCAACTCTGGGCCAAAATACATCACTGATCTGCTCAAAATGAAAATCAAGGGTGTTTGGGGTTTTTTAGTCAGTACTAGCAAAACACAGTTTTCCTTAACTTATGATGTAATTTTTCTTACAAAAGTGCATTTCAATTGACTTCATATAGATAGTTCAGGCACAATAAGCTTCCATTTATCATATAAAATGGTTCTTCTCAGTTTCAGTACATTTTAATAAAGTTTTGGTTTTTTTTTTGAATAAATTCTTTAAAACTACCTGTACTACTTAAATTAATTTTAATTTGCAGCTTACTTTGCAGAGTCACTGTTTAGCTGATTTCTGCAATCAGTACAAGTCTAATATTAAGGACAACATTAATTACAGAAAATATTAATTTCATTGCTACATTTAAGATAGTTTTATGCATAATAAATGTAACATTTTTTTTAAAAAAGAGAATTGTTATTTAAATGGCTCACTATTTAAAGCAAGACTACTGTGCAAAATCTCTTCCCAGTTGTTACTGTCTGCTTCTACAGTATTATTTGCCTTTGTAAGTTTGTTCTGGTGCACAGAGCCTTTTTCAGCAGTTCTGCTGTTAGAGCGATTTATTGTGGCAGTCTTAGTGTGCTAGCAAATTTCACATCTGTTGCTGGAATGAACTGTGATGTCATTAGGTGTTTCCAGGTTCAGGGGAAAGTGTTGGGGTTTGTCACTAATGAGTTTGGTAATGTATGTGTGTGAAGGGCAGGGAATTATTTGCGTGCTGGCTGTGATTCTCTTCGAATATAGGTAGGCTGGAACTACAAACCACAGAGCTTCTGGCAGGGGCACAAGGAGTAATAGCTCAGCAGGTGAGATTGTCAGGGATTTTCTTTGTTGCCTTAGATTAATTTGTATGTTTGTTCAAATGCTTCATTCAGAGACAGAGTCCACTTTCCCTGATCTGTGTTTAATGACCTTGTTGCTGTAAGATGTTTTGTTTTTTTCGGATTGGTAAGGTGGATGTTGCAAACGTTCTCCCTGGAATAAGTGTGGTAGTGCTGCAGGGGCTAGCTGCATGCCACAAATTCTTTGGATTGCATTCAGTGGCTTGATGGTTTGCTTGACATAGGTGTGTTGTTCTTTGGTGTTCTGTATGTCCTAGGTTAGCAGTTCTTACATTGATCCTGGTGCCTAGGGAGCTGATGGTAACATTCCATGGAGCATTCGAGGGAAGGATGGTGACAACAGTAGTGATAGCAGAAACTAAATTAAGTCCAGCGTTGTGGTCCAGTTGTTGAATACAGCATTTGTATATCTTGCATGCAAACTAAAATATGTGGCACAATTGCTTGTGGTACAGATTCCTTGTAATACTTTATGAAGTGATTGACACCTTGTGGTTCATTCTACTCTACATTTCTCTGGTTCTGGTGTGTGGGGAAGGGCAATTAAAAACTGAGTTGTGACTGTGTAAAGTGGATGATTTTAGAAGAAGGCATGAGTTGAGGGCTGGATAAATTGCCTATAATTGACTACACTTTTCCGATGTTGTTATACCTTCTCAGAGCACTGCTTTCACACCTATTGGTCCTAGAATCTTGGGAAAAAAACATTTCTCCTACTTTCTGTGTTCATCCACGCAATGTCTTTGGCCAGTAGCTAGGTTACATTCCCCACTCATTCCATGAGTTTCCCTATTTCCAATAAATTGAAATCTCTCTTTTCTACATGACTTTCTCTGTCACACATTGAGATTATGGTCAAGTGTGTGAACTAGAAGCATTTTAAAAAATCCTTTACTGATGCGCTTCTCTTCATCCTCTTTTCCAGGAGCCTGTATGTTGTATGCAGTACCTCTCCCGTATTCGTCTCACCATTACATGTGCTGGGAGGGACGGCAAGATTTCCAGAAAACCCTAGGAGTGCTCAGGAGGGTCCTGAAATCTGGTACCCTCATGGCTGGCAGGCAAACTTCCCTATAGCCCACAGCAGCACTACAGATCCAGTTATCAGTAAGCCCAGTAGCCACTACTACAGTCATGTAGCTGTACAACAACCTATTAATGTATTTTATGTTGCTGGATTTAGAATAATTGAGGCTTGTATTTTAAATCTATAATCTATAATCTATATCTATAATCTATAAGATATTTAATATCTTAAGAAATTAATATAAATGGACAGGTTCTAAAATGTATTAGACTAGGTTTTGAAATAAAAGTAAGTTTCAAGCTCTGAAGATTTTTTTTCACTTATTCCCTTAATTAGCTACACTGTACACTACAAACACATGTAAGTTTTGATGAATTTTAGGTTTACCTGAATGCTTTGAGCATAGTCTTCAAAATAATCATGCACCCTACAGATTAGTCCCTTTTCAATTGTGTAATAATTAACACCTGTTGGAAGCTGATATTTCTGTCAGTGGTCATGAAGAAAATTATGCCTTCTTCAGTCTACACTTTTTTCTTGTTTTGTCATTTGAAATACTTGGCAATTTAACTCTTTTAACACATATGCTTTGGTATAACAAAGATGTATAATTTTAACTGTGGGAGAATTTAGGAAACTGTCACCGTCTAACCTTTAGTTGCAGTTAAATGATCTGTACAACTGATTAAAGATCATATTATACTATGCTCCTGTTGCTTCTGCAACAGCCAGCCTGGTATTCTCTGTATTTCTTAGCAACAAAAAAGTTCCAAGGGATTTGTTGTTTTACACTGTCCTGTTACTATTTACACAATCCTTGGAAGTTCACTCCCACACTCATTCTGCAAAGCAAAAAGCCTCTTTTATTCATGGGCTACTTCTGACAGCCTGGAGGAGGTCACCATCTGCTTACAGATTCAACCAATTAAAATGTATTAAAAATACTTAGATTAGATCATGATCACTCTCCTCTCTGTGCCTTTGGAAAGTTGCACAGGTGTGTTAATCAGCAGACCCTGTCTAGTTACTGTGTCGTGCCTATGACCAGGAGCGAGGGGTTATCCTGGTAGCTGACACTACCGGGGTCTTTCATGAAGGCAGGCTGGGGTGGTGTGGGGCCCAGCTGGGCGGTCACTTTGGCTCTCTCCACGGCGCAGAAGGGAGGTGGGACTCTGACACTCCATGGGGCTGGGGAGGTGGGCCTGGATGTCACATGGGGAGCAGAGGTGTGCTTGGCCACATGGCAGGCCATCGCAGAGTCAGATGGGGAGGCAATGTTGGAGAGAATCAGGGTTTTGCAGTGGAGCAACCCCAAGAGCTGAAGGTGTTGTGTTGTGGGAGGAGACGAGGTAGGAACATGCACAATGATCTGGGGAAAAACTGGAGGCAGTGGGGGCACACTGATGAAAGGCACCTGCAAGTCACCCATCTTTTGGCACAAGTGTCTCTGAAACGCATTCTCTAAAATGTATCGCAGTGAGCTGTGCCTGCTCCTTTCCCTAACCAAGCCTGCAGCCTTCCTTCCTTTCCCAAGCTTGATTTCCCAGACATAAAAGTGATCTCCTTCTCAAGTGATTTTCTTGCTCTTGATAGGGTGGGGAAGGGCAAAGTGTTTGAGAAACAGAAAAGATAGCCCATTGCAGCATCTCCCTGTGACGTGTTTTCATCAGTCCGCCATGCCTGGTCACGCTGAGACCTTGTGAGATGAACCGGGCTCAGCTACTCCTGCAGCGATGACCTGGCCATGCAGATGTTGACCATGTGGCTTCTGTCGCCCTAGGGACTCCAGACTCAAATCTATGTGTCAGCAGGCATCTGACCAGGCTGCTCTGGGTTTCAGTGTGCCAAGAGTGTGCTACCAAGGGCCCAGGACTCTGACGATTTTCATGTGAACTGAAATTGAGGTTGAGTGCAGAATATAACTACAAAGCCAGGAGAAGTCTGGCCCCGTGTGTATTTGCAGGGACGTTGGTGTTGCCTGGCCCTGCTCTTTTGTGTGTGACACTGCACCATGCTACTGAGGGATTGACTAGGCCTGTGAGCAGCATGACTCCTCCTACGAGCAGGGTATTTTCTAGCAGTTCTGATGTCGACAACACAGTTAGTCCTGATATCCTGGAGACAGGTAGTCCTCATCTTCTCACACAATATACGGCAAGTGTGTTTCTGCATAGTGGTAGTCACTGAAACAAAACATTTCAAAAACTTAAACAGCATTTGGCGGGGGGGAAGGTAGGCATGGTGGTGGAAAACAGTGCCCATCCATTCATGTCAAACCTAAGTTGGAGTCTGTGTGGGTTTGAAAATCCTGCAGCGTCTCTTTACTGAGCTGGTATGTACATCACAAGTAGCTGAAGAAGTGCTTGGTGGTCCTTTAAATGTCTTTTTGCAGCTTGAACAGACTTTGTGCACAGTGGTCTGAGCTGATGACCATTTCCTTTCTAACTTCAGAAATAGTCAGATTAAAGAGCTTCATCAGTCTTGGAATTTTCCTTCTATTCAGTTTCTCACATCTACTGGACACTGCCTCTCCTGATTACTGCTTTTCCTTGGGTTTCACCTTGTGCAACTCTGAGTCAGAGTGTGTACTGGGTTTACGTGGCAAGGTTTTGCCAGCAGGTGGGCGGCAGGAGTGGCTTCTATGAGAAGATGCCAGAAACTTCCCCCATGTCCAATAGACCCAGTTCTAGACAGCTTCAAGATGGGCTCATTGCTGGCCAAAGCTGAGCCCATCAGCAACAGTGGTAGCACCTCTGTGATAACATCCCCTGTAGCCCATGGGGAAGACCATGGTGAAGCAGGTTGTACTCCTGCAGCCCATGGAAGTCCATGATGGAGCAGATATCCACCCTGCAGCCTGTGGAGGGCCCCACACCAGAGCAGGTGGATGTGCCCTGAAGGAAGCTGTGACCCCGTGGAGAACCCATGCTAGAGCAGGCTCGTGGGAGGACCTGTGACCCTGTGGAGAGGAGCCCACGCTGGAGCAGATTTTCTGGCAAGCCCTGTGGTCCCACAGGGGACCTACGCTGGAGCAGTCTGTTCCTGAAGGACTGCATCCCATGGAAAGGACCAATGCTGGAGCAGTTTGTGAAGAACTGCAGCCTGTGGGAAGGACCCACATTGGAGAAGTTTCTGAAGGACTGTGTCCCGTGGGAGGGACCCCACGCTGGAGCATGGGAAGAGTGTGAGGAGGAAGGAGCAGCAGAGACAATGCGTAATGCACTGATGGCAACCCTCATTCCCCATCCCCCTGGGCTGCTCGGGGGAGGAGGTAGAGAAGTTGGGAGTGAAGTTGAGCCCTGGAAGAAGGAAGGGGTGGGGGGAAGGTGTCTTTAGATTTCTTCTTATTTCTCATTATCCTATTCTAATTTGATTGGCAATAAATTAAATTAATTTCCCCAAGTCAAGTCTGTTTTGCCCATGATGGTAATTGCTGAGTGACCTATCTTGACCCATGAGCCTTTCGTTTAATTTTTCTCCCCCTGTCCAGTTGAGGAGCGGGAGTGATAGAGCAGCTTGGTGGGCACCTGGTGGCCGGCCAGGGTCAACCCACCACAGAGTGGAAGCAGCTCCAGCAGTGATTGGCCATCTGTCGGTGCCTCCATACCTCTCCCCTGCACCTCTGCCACACCTGGGTTGCTTGATAGCTCTGGACTGTTCATCACAAGCTGTTACACAGCAAAAGAAAGTCAATAAGTTGGCCATATAAAAAGATGACTATTTTGGCTAGTAGAGATTAGGTGGGGAGCATGTTAGACTGGAATTCTGCAAGCTTTGATATGCAGAATAAACTGCCTCAGAAAGAAAGTGGCCCTAAAACTGAGCTTCACCTGAGTTGCTTGCAGGAAAGAAAAATACTTTTTAAAGGCTGAAATGTTTGGAATTCTGTGTAAGACAAATTGTGTACAATTATCCTTGAACCTAAACTATTATGCATTACATATATAATAAAAGAGGTCTATTTGATCTGTTAGACTAACAGTAATCACTCTTACAATGTTCAATAATACTTGCATTCATTGAGATAATATTGTAAACAGCACAGAGAACAAATCTGTTTTCTGGGAGTTTTTGTGTTCACTACAGAGAAACTTAAGAGACGTGCAGCTATTAATGCACTTTGCATGAATAGACCAACATAAAAGAAATTTATAGTAACTAAATCTTTCCATTTATGTTTGAAAGAGACAGCTATGCAAAAAAATCTACACCACAGTCCAACAAGGCAGTGTAATATTTAACAACAGGTCTGACAATGCCCACTGAAGAATCCTGGTATCAAGGGCACTAGCTGAAAACCTCTGTGAGAAAAGAAATGGACATGATCAATGAATGACACCAAATTGTGTGGCCTCCTTGGTCCTTTCATCCCTGGAGAACAGTGGAAAATACAGACTTCAGGTTGGCACAGATGGGGTGGTGGTGGTGAGACTGAGACATTAGAGGATCTCTATCTGCTCAGGAAATACAAAGTGCTTTCCCTTGCGCCTTTCTCTTCTGAACCTGTTGTGCACCAGAGCCAAGGTATAGAGGATGATGGAACCCTGACTCTCCTTCATGTCCAAGGCTGGTGGTGTGGGAATAAGGGTCTGAGCCCAGCTCTGCAGAGTGGGCACTCGATTCACCCCACCAGTCCCAGGTGGCCTGGGTGACTGGCTGTGAGCTGGGGCTGCAAGACACCCTCCCTGCAGCCAAAGCCCTGAAGCAGGTAGACACATGGTCCCTGTGAGTAGGGCCAACATGTGAGGGCAGGAGCTAGAGGAGCAACTGAAGCATGGGTGGGTGCTTGAGAGTGACACTGAAAGTGATCAGAGCTCCCCAAGCATGTGAGTTGTGGAACCAGAGAGGTGTGGGATCAGCCTTGTCCTCACTGACAGGTCCAGGCTAACCACCAAGACCTGGCCTGTTGTTTGCTTTAGTAGTGTGCCAGGTGAACTCTCTACAGGCAACAACTAACACACCAGAGATCGTGAATATGCCAAGGATGTTCAGCTCACTCTTGCATTGCACTTGGCATGAACATCTGCCCATTAAGCATGATGGAAAGGGAGCGGCTCAGCAGTGGTGTGACTGGGAATGAATGGAAGAAGTTAACCAGAAGACCCAGATAGTGATGATGGAGAACTTCAGAATGCCCATGTGTCCATTGTAGAGAAGCCACTAAAGAACTGTGAGAAAGGGCAGAGATGGGATTGATGATGCTCAAACAGAAACTGTGGGGGACAGTTCTTGTGTCAGTGGAGAATCCAGATGAAGTGGTATGTGAGAGGAGCACTTAGAGACCTGTGCCTGGGCAAGAGGCTAAGGTTTGGTGTGCTTCCTGCAAATCAGCGAGGGGCCAGTGTGGGACTCTGTGCTGTGACTGTCAGTTCTCTGGGAGGCACAGCCTGCAGACCCATCCTGCTGACACACTGGGGTCTGCAGGCTGAGTCTGACACCAGTCAATGATCAGGCTTTGGCTTCCAAACACATGTCTGGTGGGGAGTAAATCTGGTCCAAAGTAAAACCTCAAAACCATTTAAAGTGTGGTTGCAGGGCATGGAACAACTGCTTTGATCTATTGATCTGCCCCTGCATTATTGCTAACACAAACATAGCCTTATATGACCTCAGTATCATTGCAGAATGCAATGCTAGAAGCAAGCTAGCATTGCTAGAAGCAAGCTAGGCTTGAGGTTTACGTGCAACAAGAAGAGGATTACATAAGCATTTAGTGTAGTTAATAATTTCTGTGCAGCAGACTCTTGCTCTGAGGAAACAAAAAGTAGTATTATCTGTGTAATGTATATTTGCTGTGAATACTACCTTATTCTGTAATTCCCTGCACTTTCATTTGCATCACCACCAAGAAATGCAAGAGGACTTCCATTAATTGAAAAGCCTAAAAATCTGTTATCTGTTCACGGTCCTTCTGTGTGTCTGGAGCTGAAGTTTCTTTGCTGGTGGGGGCTGTGGGTGTGGGCATATTTAGGGAACTGATACCTTGCAGTGTGTTGAGGGCTGCCCTGTGCTGACGCTTAGGTGTAAGTTGGAAGAAGAGGCAGGTCTGATAACCGAATGCCAGCAACAAGTTAAAAATAACTTAAACTTGTGATACATAAATATACACATAACAGGGAATTACAAATAAAATTTAATTAATAAGGTTACACTTTAGTCATAAAAGAGCAATTGTGAAACCTCATAAGATTCTAATTTTATCTTTGAGGTCATTAGCAGATGGCCAGCCTACTACCCCACTTACCTGCGTTTCAGCTACTGCTTTTTCTGTGAAGACTTTGGGCATCTGCACTGGGACTTCTATATGATGTGAGTCTAGAATAGAGGGAACATTGTCTCAAAGATCCTTTTTAATTATCACTACTTTAAATATTTCACAGAACCACTGAGGTTGGAGGGGACCTCTGGAAATCAAGTCCAAACTCCATGCTCAAGCAGGGTCAGCTAGAGAAGGTTGCCCAGGACCGTGTCCAGTTAGGTTTTGAAAATCTCCATGGATGAAGACTCCAAAACCTCTCTGGGCAACCTGTTCCAGTGTTTGTCCACCCTCACACTAAAAAAGTGTTTTCTTGTGTTCAGCTGGAATTTCACGTGTTTTAATTTGTTCCTGTTGCTTCTTGTCCTGTCAATGGCCACCACTGAGAAAAGTTTAGCTCCTTCTTCATCGTTCCCTCCCATCAGGTATTTACACATTGATGACATCTGCCCTCCCAGCCCCCCACCCACCGCGCCTTCTCTTCTCCAGGCTGAACAGTCCCAGATCTCGCAAGCTTTCCTCACAGGAAAGATGCTTCTTTGCTACCAGGGCACATTGCTGATTATGGTCAGCTTGTTGTCCAGCAGGATCCCCAGGTCCTTCTCTGCAGAGTTGTCTTCTAGCTGGTCAGCCCCCAGCATGTACTGATAGATGGGGTTATCCCTGCCCAGGTTCAGGACTTCTTATTTCTCTTTCTATGAACTTCATGAGATTTGTCTCTCTCATGTCTCCAGCCTCTCCAGGTCCCTCTGGAGACTCATCTGGTGTATCAGTCATTCCTCGCACTTTTGTACTGTCTGTGAGCTTGCTGAAGGTGCACTCTGATCTAGGTGTTCATTCTGTTCAGGTCATGAATGAAGGGGTTAAACATGATTGGACCCAGTATTGACCCCTGGGGTACACCCCTAGTGACCTGATGGTTAGGATGGATCATTCTTGAAGTTGGAGGAAGTGAACCTTGAACATCAACCACCTCTCTTTGACCCCTCTTCTCTCCAGGACCATATCCTATAGGATTCTTCCAAGCGGACTCCTGAAGAGGCCTAAGTGTGTTCTCACGGAGGCCAGGGTTGTGATACTGCCTTTTGTTCTGCTTCCTCTTCTCAGGATCCTGAGCCCCACCATCTCATGGTCACTGCAGTCAAGGCTGCCCCCAGCTTTCACATCCCAAATCAATTCTTCCTTGTCTAAGTATCAGGTCCTTACTGGCTCCTCAGCCACCTGTGTCAGGAAGCTATCATCAGTGCGCTCCGGGAATCTGTTAGGCTGCTTGTGCCTGCTATGTTGTCCTTCCAGCAGACATTGGGGTGGTTAAAGTCTTCTGCAAGGGTCTGTGAATGTGAGGCTTCTTCCAGTTGTCTGAAGATGGCCTCGTCTACTTCTTCTGTATCAGGTCTATAGCAGGTCACCTGTTTCTGAGTAGTGTAATATAACTTATCCTAAAGTCTTATCCTGAATAATAAAACAGATGTACTTGCTTTGCTACTTGTGTTTCAGGATTCAGGTTCAAGACTGGGTTTCCTGAACATTCTACTTCTGACATTTTTCCCCATTCTTTTTTTCAATTAGTCTGACATAGTCTAACAAAGGTTCATTAAGACCTACAAGTCTATATATCTATTCTATACAGGGCTATATATATCAGTTATTTATGTTTCTTCTGGCACTTATCTGCATCTCTTAAAGCTATTTGTGGTTTAATTACAGTTTATATCATCTTCTAAAGCCTGAAAAGAGATAAACTGCCAGACTGGATGACACCTGAGACCCTGGGCTCTGTTCTTCAATGTCAGCACTGCAAGGAAGCCCCCCCCCCCAAGCAGCTGAGGGTCCTTTCACTCAAGGACTTTTTGTGGCATGTTAGTGAGTCATTGAATGTGAATTCTGATGACCTTATTTTCTCATGCATCTTGGCATTTGTAACCAAAGTTGACAGGAGCATCACAGTCCTGTGCACAGATAGGCCATGCCATGGACATGAGAACATAAAAATGACCATATTGGGTGAGACCATTTACTGCCAGTATAACTTTTTCTTCATTTGGAAACAACTTTTTGATTGCTGTATCATTATTTCTATTAGTATCCTTTTTCCACTGCTTAGCCACAAGAGCAATTAAGTTTCCATTTTTCTAAGATTTTCCAATAAACAAACTAAACAATGCCCTTAAAAGTTATCTTTCCTTCCCTTCCTCTTCCTCTTCCTGCTTCCATAGTCCTGAGTAGGGCCCCTGGTTTGAATTAATCAGCCCTGTAGCTATTTTTCCACTTTTTAAGTTCTGAATCTGAGTTGCTGCTGTGGAGAGACTGCCTGCACACTGCTTAGGTCTTCTGTTTCAGATGCTTTCTGCCTCAGAGGCACTGTACCAGCTGGATGTGGGAGAGGACTGAGCTGACAAATAGGCCAAATACCTCGGGGCAAACTGGTAAGACCAGGTGAGAACAGTTTATGCAGCCCACTGAGTAGAGGTGAACAGGGGTTGGAAGAGGGTGTCATTGCATGTATTCCTCCTCAACAGGCACAGAATGAAAGACTCACTGGAGGCAGGGAATCAACACGGCCTTTTCCCAGAAAAAAGAACATGCCCTGAGAAGTTTTGAGGATCAAACCCAACCGGCACTAGGACTGTGCTTGGCTCCTGTTTTGCTGGTGCTCCCAAAAACTCACCAAAGCAACGTCTGAGAGTGTGCGGGTGTTGAACCCTTGCCCCACACTCCTGCCTGTCTCAGGAATGTGGGTAATTTCCAAGGAGGAGTCCATGGTTTAAGCTCCTCAAGCCACTGCTTTTCATCACGGCATATCTCCCACCAGATCTGCTTATCCTGGTGATGGATGCTTGCTCTTTGGAGAACAGCACCAGAAGGCTGATCTGGGTACTGTTGCCAGTCTCATCTGCCTCACTTTTTTCCCAAACTTAACTATAAAATAGGTGCTGAGAGAGCTACAGGGCTACATAATTTCCCTCTGAGCACCCTGCACAGCCTAAATAATTTACAGTTCAGACCTACCATGGCTAATCAGCTTTTGACTGACTAATCAGCTGCAACCTAAAGGATCAGTTTTAATTAAATAGAAGGTTAGCAGGAGAAAATTTTCCCCTGAGATTTTTAAATTCTATTGTGATTTTTACATAGTGCATTCTAAGCCAATTTAAGCAGCCTTAATTTAGATTTTCTGCTTATTTTTTTAATGCTGTCAGAAATTCAGTATAGATCAAAACTAAAAGTGCATTTGTAAGCACTGGCTTACTTCTATAACAACCTTCATATCAGCTGCTTACTATTAGACTGTGGAAATTGGATTTTGCTTCATGAAACTTTCATGCAGTTTTCATGAATTTCCTAAGGACTAATCACCAGATCTTTTAGTGCATATCCAGCTGATGAGACAGAGTCAAGGCTTATGAGTCCTAAATCCCATTGACTATCTCAAAACCCACAGCATTTTAAAAGAAACATTATGATGCATTGTGAAAAACCTATAACTTCCCTGAAACAAAACCTGGGACAGATACCAAGTGCTTACATTTTGGTAGGGTAATCAATCACTCTGAAGTTAGAAGGGAATAGCTCATTTACATATTTTTTCTGAGGAGCAAAGAGGGACTATGGTATTTGGTATCTCACCTGGTAAACAAGTTCAGTGTTTGCTATTGCAGTGGTACAACCCGATTCTGCTGACGTTGCCACTGATGGCATCAGATAACCCATTGCAGGCAGCCCAACTTGTGGCTGTACAGGCAACCATTTTCTCATTAAGGTGCAAAGCTGAAAGGCAATCTGTTGTTTAAAACAGTAATATTAACAATGATTTTAAGTAACAGCTGCCTCTTGGCCAAAAAAGGGGGAATACAATAGGGATTTTCAATTCTGGACAGTTGAATGATTATAGCTTAGTTTAGCCTCTCACTGGGGACTTTAGCGCTAATATGAGCTGTGAGAGGAGCAGGGGAATGGTATGTAAGGTATGGTCCCTAGCTTGCTCAGTAGCACTCCTGGATCCTGATGTGCAAATGCACCAACCCATATGACCAAGATTGGTGTACTCCTTTGATATCTGATGAGTAACCAGCAGTCCCAGGGCCAGATGTGCTTAGCAGGTTCCTCTCCTATCCTACATAGAAGTTCTCCACCATAAATCCTGTTGCTCTAACAGGAGTCAGGGGAAAGCACAGAATCACATAATAACTGAGGCTGGAAAGGACATTTGGAGGTTTCTAGTCCAAACTGCTGCTCAAAGCAGGGCCATTATATCAGGTATCTCAAGTCGCAGTCCAGCTTAGTCTTTAAAATTTCCAAGGCTGGATATACCACAGCTCCTCTGGGCCATCCCAGCTCAGCACCACTCTCAAGGGAGGGGTTTTTTTGCACACACTTGCCTATCTGACCCTCTCCTGCATGACCCATGCTGCAGCCCAGGCAGCCCAGGATGTCTCAGAGCCCCCTTGCACAGCTCTGCATTCACACTCAGCTGGCAAGGACTTGGGCGCAGTGAGGGGAGATGAATCTATGTTTCAAACAGCTCCACATAATGTGTTCACCAGCGAGCTGGAAAGGGAAGGATGCTGCTTGCTGCTCCATCCCTCCTTGACCCATGCTGTATTGTCTGCCTTTCTCCGGCCTGTGAGGATTGCCAGCCTTAGCAACAATTCCATACTGTGGTTGGGTTTCATCTGATTTTCTCTTTTAAGCATCTAGTACACACAAGCAAAATAGCCAATAACAGAAGTAAAATTCACATGAATCTTCTGGGAAGTAAAAATAGATGAATGTTCCTTAATCCCAGGAATCAGAACAGCCATGCAAAGAAAACATTCTAAACAGGGTGGAATTCAAAACCCGAAAGAAAATTACAAGTGAGTAATGCTACAGACAGTATTTCAGATTTGGATCCCACAGGACCTTCTGAAATTTATTTCAATAGAAAATCAAAGCAGAAGAACTGCAGTTTCTCTACAAGAGCTGTTAAAAGTTGAAAAGTGAAAGAGGGCAGCGTGTTGCTGTAATGTTTATGGTGGCAGTGCTTCATAATTGGTCTGCAGAAAAGCTTTGCTTGTGGGAATTAAAGGGTTGTTTTCTTCAGGCAGAATTTTCTCAGGACTCATTAAAAAAAAAAAGTGACAGAAAGCTGCTGTGCAGACACTCTGGGTTTCTAACGAGTGTGATACCGTTTGTCTTGGTCCCTTTGGTGACTCATGTAAAAATGCTGACTGCTCTAGACCGATGTGTGCAAAACTAGGCTGCTGGGTCTTTGATCTAAGATCCCACTGGGCACTACCACAAAGGGTGTAATTAGCAACAAAAACTGAACACCATTTTGTATTAAGCACTTACAAGTTATGCAGGTGCCCATATTTTTTGTGTGTGTGCCAACTGCTGATTCTGCCTTGGTTATGAAAATGAAGGTAGTTATTCTGCACATGACGGAAAGGGCACCTGTTGGCCACTGAAACCTAAGAGAGCGCTGATGGCAAGAAAGAGACAAGAAAAAAAGTGAAACTTGGCTAGTTAGTGTTTCCAGTGTTAATCCAGTATTGTAATGTGATTTCAATGTGAATGAAAGAGGTAAGAGGGCCTTTGCCTGTGCCAGCTGTAAGGTTATGTGGAAACAGAGAGCATCTGCTCCTTTAGGATTATCTGTTCAAGCACCTTGTTAAGAGGGAAGATCAGGAAAAGGTGGGAAGCAAAGTGTACGGAGGTACAAACCTGACCGCCAAACTAAAACAGAGCTAATGAGAAGAACCAAACCTAGTGAGTTACACTAATTTATAAGAGTATGTGGAGTGTGAGAGTGCTTATTTCAGTAAGATTATCTAATCAAAGACCTTGTCAAAATGGGATGATAAGTAAAAGGGGGGGTATAGAAAGGGGAATAAAAGGGGCCAGTCACATGTAAACCCCAGATGTTCAGCACACTTCTCTGACCGAGCCCTGTGCCCAACCACCGCAGTCTGTCTTATCTTCTCACTAAATCCTTTCTTAACTGTTTCTCTCTGTGAGCTCACTCTCTCTCCCACATGTGTGAGTGCTGCAAAAACTAAGTGCCAGCGACTGGGCGGATGGATGTGAGTGGATTTGGTGCCAGCAACTGGAGTCAGACAGGGGTGCGGGTGCAACCTGCGTCCAGTAGCTGTGGTATCAGATTCTGGAGTGCGTGGGGTCTCTGTGCCAGCACCTGCAGTCCGTGAGGCTCTTGGCCACCAGCCACTGGTGCAGGAAAAAAACCCCAGCTACTGGGGGGGCTGGTGTGAGTGAGGCAAGTGAGGGGCTCAGTTCTGGCAGCTGGAGCAGCAGGTCACAGCCTGTGTGCCTGGTGCCAGCTGCCAGTGGGGGATGGGACACAGGACAGGGCTTGTATCTTCCCCAAACCAGGTGGGGTGGGGTTTGTACATGTATCATGTCAATACTTCGGGGGACCTGTGAATGTGCGTGTGCTTGTGGCTCTAGAAAGAGGGGTGTGTGTGCCTTCACTAGTGACTGTCAATCCTGACCAAAGAGGAGGAAGGGACTCAGCTGTCTGCAATTATGTTTTATGTCAGTCCTATATATGGTGCTGTGGAAAGCAGTGCCTTGTTTATGGCAGTCTGTGCAGCCGGCTGTGCCCATGTTGTGTGTGTTTCTGTGAGTGCCTCTGTGCGTCTCTGTCATATGCACTCAGTTTTGCTACTGGTTGAACCTGCAAACGAGAAAGTGGCAGCTGTGTTAGTTGGCCTGGCATGGAGACCCCTGGTCCCATGTTATATTCCTGGTACCTGCATGGAAGAAGGCATTGTGGACCTCTGTGGCAGCCTAGGGAGCTAGTGCATATACGAAAAGATGTGTCAATACATGCAGTGCTAGATGAGGATACTGTCAATATACCTGCTCACCTTTCTGAAGCAGAGTTCATTTGCCAGAATTGGTTCAAGAACTGCTGTATATTGCTGCCTTGAGACACACTGACAAACCCTTTGTGTGTCTTGGGTAGTTTAACTCAATATTCAGGTTTTATTTTGGCCTCTGTCCAGGCTACAGATGCTGACTTGGTCATTATTTCTGTTTCCTCAACCTCCTTTTGGACAGGAAAACTTCAAATTCAGGTGTATACAGCACTGCGTTCTGATATCTCTTTTTTTTCAATAGCCTTATCTAAAACTTGTAAATCAGATCAGGGCTGTAGTTCTACAAGAACCCTTGATTTAGAAGGAGGTTAAAACCTAGAGCAGGAAAGGTCTGCACATGCCACACAGTCACCATCAATGTGTGACTGACACTGCACTGTGTAGTAAGACCTTGGGTTGAGAAGGCAAAACCATCTGCTTCGACAAATTCTTTCTTTGTCCACCTTAAACATCTGTGCCGATCACAGTACCCACCACACTCATTAATACTCCCTTTTGGCACTGCATCGGAATCAGATTATTTATCTTCCAAGCTGTCATATGCAGCTTCCAAAGCATTATAGAAAAATGTGTGCTTTAAATGATGAAGTCTCAAAATGGGAACTCTGGGATTTCAGGATTGATTTCAGGTGCAGCAAATCAATTGAGTGCTTTATTTATTTATTTAAGTCTGAATGTTGTAGTGACTTTCACATTTATTGTTCTATTTTATTGGCTTGTTCTAAATTAGCTCTTTTTATAAAAAATGAAAAGATAATTTATTTTGGCAGCAGAGGGAAATTCTCTGTACAAAAAGTCATTTTCAGCAGCTCAAGCATAGGTTGTTGTGATTCATCAGTCCCAAGCTGAAAGGCAGGTTGCTCCCAGGAGGCCTCCTGGGGCCTGGAAGTGCTGATGTTCTGCCTAAGAAACCTCTTCCAGAAAACAAGAGCATGTAATCCTGCATTTGTGGGTCCATAAACTCAAGAACCTCTGCAATGAACTACCTGGGATGGACTTCGCCTCCCACCCTGCCTATAAGCCAGCGAACATACTCCGTTGGCAAGTCAAGAGGAGGAGGGATCAATTTTCTGTAGGGACAAGGGAAGCACACAGGTTAACTTGGGAATAAAGAAGAGCATCTGTGTGATAGTCCCCCCTGTTGCCACTGTGTTCCCATTACAGCAGAAAGCTGCTGTGCAGATTACCCCAGACAAATACTTGTGTGCCTGTACTAAGCTGACCAAAAGCCAGACAACTCCACTGGTGCAGTGTTGCATCAAGCTAACCTTACCCACATTTGGAAAGGTGACATAAACTAAACTGAAATTAACATGAAAATAACTCCCTTATTAGGGCAGTTCCCTTACTCATTTCCTATTCCATTCCTCTGGATGCAGGATTGGAATGCATCATTAACAAGGTTGCTGATGATACCGAACTGGGAGGTGCTGTTGACTTTCTTGAGGGACAAGAAGCCTTGCAGAGGGATCTAGATAGATTGGAGCACTGGGCAATCATCAATGGCATGAAATTTAACAAGTCCAAATGCTGGATTCTGCACCTCAGACACAGTAACACTGGGCACAAGTATAGACTGGGAGACGAGTGGCTGGAGAATGGGATCCTGCAGAACAGGATCTGGGGGTGCTGGTTGACAGCAGGCTCAATAGGAGTCAGCAGCGTGCCCTGGCAGCCAAGAGGGCAAAACGCATCCTGGGGTGCATCAGACACAGTATAACCAGCTGGTCAAGAGAGGTGACTATCCCGCTGTATTTACAATCAGTGCGGCCTCACCTTGAGTGTTGTGTGCAATTCTGGGCCCCAGCACTTAAGAAGGATGTTAAGGTACTTGAATGCGCCCAGAGGAGAGCAACAAAGCTGGTGAGAGGGCTGGAAGGAATGTCCTCTGAGATTATTTCTTCTTGATTATTTTCTTCTTCCTCAAAATAAAACAAAACTGACCGTGCTCATGCGTATAGGCAAAAATGCTATCTGCAAGCTGTCATTAGGGAATTCTTCTGCATGGCATTGATGAATCACAGAATGGTTGGGACTGGACGGGACTTCTGGAAGACATCTTGTCCAACCTGTGTGCTCAAACAAGGTTGCCTAGAGGAGGTTGCCCAGGATCACGTCCAGACAGCTTTTGACTCTATCCAAGAATGGAAAATCCACAACCTCTCTGGGCAACCTGTGCCAGTGCTTGGTCACCCTCATCGTAAAAAATGTCTTTCCCCTTATGTTCAGATGGAATCTCCTGTGTTTCAGTTTGTGCCCATTGCCTCTTGTTCTGTCACCAGACACCACTGGAAAGGGCCTTGCTCGGTCTTCTTTACACCCTCCCTTCAGACATTAGTACACATTGATGAGATTCCCCACCTGCCCATCCCATCCCACCTCAAGCCTACTCTTCTCCAGGTTAAACAATCCCAGCTCTTTCAACCTTTCTTCATATAAGAAATGCTCCAGTCCCTTCATCATCTTTGTGGCCCTTCGCTGGACTCTTTCCAGTAGCTCCATATCTCTGTTGTACTGGGGAGCCCAGACCTGGACCCAGCACTCCAGATTTGGCCTTACCAGTGCTGAGTACAGAGGGAGGATCGCCTCCCTTGGCCTGCTGGCAATACTCCTAATGCAGCCCAGAATACTGTTGGTCTTCCTTGTGGCAAGGGCACACTGCTGGTTCACATTCAACCTCTGCCAGCCTGGACCCCCAGGTCCTTCTGGGCAAAGCTGCTTTCCAGCCTGTCTTCCCCCAGCATGTACTGGTGGATGGGGTTGTTCCTCCTCCCTAGGTGCAGGACTTTGTACTTCCCTTTGCTGAATGTCATGAGGTTCCTGTCAGCTCATTTCACCAGCCTGTCAAGGTCCCTCTGGATGGCAGCATTACCCTCTGGTTATCAGCCACTCCTCCCACTTTCGTATCCTCAGCAAACTTGCTGAGGGTACGCTCTGCTCCATCATCCAGATTATTAGTGAAGATGTTGAACAATATTGGACCCTGTATTGATCTCTGGGGTACATGGCTATTTGCTGGCCTCCAACAAGAGTTTGTGTTGCTAATCACTGTTCCCTGAACTTGGCCATTCAGCTAGTTTTTAATCCACCCCACTGTCTGCTCGTCTAGCCCATATTTCATCAGCTTCTCTATAAGAATCTTATGGGAGACAGCAATGAAAGCCTTACTGACAATATCCACTGCTCTCCCCTCATTCACCAAGCCAGTCATTTCATTATAGAAGGTTATCAGGTTGGTCAAAGATGACTTCGCCTTTGTGAATCCATGCTGACTATTCTTGATTACCTTTATGTCCTTCATGTGCCTGGAAATGGTTTCCAGGATTAGTTGCTCCACCACCTTCCCAGGAATTGAGGTGAGGCTGACTGTCCTATAGTTCACTGAATCTTCCTTGGTGTTTTTGAAGACAGGAGTGACATTTGCTTTCCTCCATTCCTCAGGCACCTCTCCTGATCACCATAGTCTTTCAAACAAGATCAAGACTGGCCTCTCAATGACATCAGCCAGCTCTAGTAGCACTTGTGGTTACTTCCCATCAGGAATCATGAGTTTATGTATGTACTTCTGACTTGCTTAAGTATGCCCTGACTTGATCTTCTTCCACCAAGGGTAAGTCTTCCTTGCACTAGAGTTGCCCCCTGATCTCTGGGGCTAGGATCCTGCTAGCAAAGACTGAGGTGAAGAAGGCATTCAGTAGCTCAGTCTTTTCTGTATCCTGTGTCACCAGGGTCCCTGCCGCATCCAGCAGTGGGCCCACATTTTTCCTCATCTTCCTTTTGCTGCTTATGTACTTAGAAGCCCTTCTTGTTGCTGTTCCCATCCCTTGTCAGATTCAGCTCCAGGCAAGCTTTGGCTTTCCTAATCCCACTTCTGCATGCTCAGACAGCGTGTTTGTATATACTCCTCCCAGTGTTCAAGCCCCTACTTCCACCTTCTGTATACTTCCTTTTAGCTTCCATACTGCAGCTTCTCGAGCTTTCTTGGTCTCTGGTGTCTTCTTTCAGAGTAGAATTCCCCTCACAGAGACTACTCATCAATAGCTGCCACTTTATTATCGCAATTTTATCCTTGTTCAAAACCTGAAGAATTGCAGGAACTCCAGGTAATGAGCTGCTTTACCTTTGTGGCCAAATAGGTTTGTGTTTGATTTGCCTCCTCTTAAATTTGCATCTTCAGTCGTTTGTGGTTTCAGGCTTGGTCTCAGTCTGCAACAGCAAACAGCCCGCTTCTCTGTAACTTTGTGCTCTTTGAATGCTTTGTTCCTGTGTGTCAAAGCTTGACTTTAGTAATCCCTGCTCATTCTTTAAAAAAGAATGTGCTCATGCTTCTGCTTCACAGTGAAGCCAAGTTTTGCCTTTTGTCCTTTAATGGCTGTTTGATAAATCCCTAAACTATCTTGGCACTATATTTTAGGCAATAATCACTAGGGCACCCAGCTGGGTTTCCTCTTACACTATCTTTCTGGCTTAGTGAATCCTCTCTGACTCATCATGCATATTCCTGACACCTGGTTCAAGCCTCCCTGCTCAGGGGCCCTTTGCTGTGATGCCTGATTCCTTCTGTCCACAGTGAAGGGGTCCCAGCCATCAACAGGTGTCTGATACAGCAGAGTTCCCTTTGAGTACCTGGGAATAACTCTGAAGCGGTCATCACAGAGTCTTGAACATCTAACTCTGTCCTGAAGGGTTGTGAGCTGAAATAACACCTCCCCCCAGTCTCCTCCCACATACCTTCCCCTTTGTCCGAGCAGCCTGCCCAAAGATATTGCAGCAAATCTGCAAGAGCCTTCTACAGACCAGGTAATGTGCTGGTCCGGTTTTGTGCTGGACCAGGGTTCTGCTATGGGTTAGGTGCAGACGCAAGCTTTCCAAGGTGTGGAGTAACCTACCATGTTCTAGATAGTAACAAAACTATGTATGTATACATATATACATACATAGAATGTATAGAATACATAGAATGTATAGAATACATTGTCGTGGTTTAGCCCCAGCCGGCAACTAAGCACCACACAGCCACTTGCTCACTCTCCCCCGGTGGGATGGGGGAGAGAATCAGAAGAGCAAAAGTAAGAAAACTCGAGGGTTGAGATAAAAACAGTTTAATAGGGAAAGCAAAAGCCACACACACAAGCAAAGCAAAGCAAGGCATTCCTTCACTCCTTCCCATGGGCAGGCAGGGGTTCAGCCATCTCCAGGACAGCAGGGCTCCATCACGCGTAATGGTTACTTGGGAAGACAAACGCCATCACTCCAAATGTCCCCCCTTCCTTCTTCTTCCCCAGCTTTATATACTGAGCATGACGTCCTGTGGTATGGAACAGCCCTTTGGGCAGTTTGGATCAACTGTCCTGGCTGTGCCCCCTCCCGGCTTCTTGTGCACCTGGCAGAGCACGGGAAGCTGAAAAGTCCTTGACCAGTGCAGCAACAACTAAAACATCTCTGTATTATCAACACTGTTCTCAGCACAAATCCAAAACATAGCCCCACATCAGCCACTATAAAGAAAATTATCTCAGCTGAAACCAGCACATTCTCCACCCCTTATTCCATATGATTTATGTCATGCTCAGGTTTCACACTATCCAATACATTCTCATTACCCACCATCATCCTTCCCATCCTTTGATATAATACACACATATCATTCTCTTAGTCTATGGACCATCCCTACAAAATATTTGTAAAAATATCCATAAATGTCCGCAAAATGTCCACTGAGTTAATTTAGTCCATGACTTTGGGCTTCATCTCTTACGGTTGTTACTCAGGACAGGAGAGGTGGTGTGTTTCTTGGAGTTATTGGGCACCAAAGCCAGCTCAGGTCAGGTCACTGCTGCACTTGCACTGCTTCTTGTAAGGCTTCTCCTCCATTTGTTCAGGTGGTTCCGGCTGTAGTAATTCCTATAACATGCAACTCAAATCCTGGGTTACAACAATTTAAAGATATATCCATTACAATGTCCACCCCTGGTCCTTTTGGGCCAGGTTATAGGGTTTAACGTTGCAATGAACTCCTCCCCTTGCTCCTAGCCTGGCTAGCAACAAGGGGTTTCTGCTATAGTAATTCCCACAACATGCAACTCTAATCACAGGATACAGCAATTTAAAGGTATTTCCATTACAATCTCCACCCCTGGTCCCTTTGGACCAGACCATCAGGTTTAACATTGCAATGAACTCCTCCCCTTGCCCCTGCTCCAGCTTGGACTTACCCACAGACTGTAGTACCTTCAGAAGTAAACTTGCTCCAACATGGCCTCACGCACAGGCACTGATGCTTCGAGGTGTGCCTGGTGCAGCATGGACTTCATCCACAGCCACAGATGCTTTGAGGTGCTCCTTATCCAGCGTGGACTTATCCTTGGGCCACAATCCCTTCAGAGGTATATCTGCTGTGGCACAAATATAATCATGGCCACAGACGTTTCAAGATATACCTGCCGTGGCATGGGCTTATCCACAGGCACAGACGCTTCGGGATGTCCTGCTCCCATGTGGACTCATCCCCAGGTCATGGTCCCTTCGACTCGAGTTCACACTGGAGTTCCAGCCTGTCCAGTCCAGGAGAACAGAAACAGCGATGCCCTGGCCATCTGCCAGCCCAGGGGCATTGCCATTGCTGTTATCAACGTGTTCCCAGGCACAGCAGAGTAAGATGATCAGCAGTACAGCAGCACGGCAAGCAGCAAAAGCAAAAAAGCAGCCACTAATGAGCCCTAGACTCTAATATACAGTAAGGCAAGCAAGCCCCATGGCAAGCACAGAAGCCTGCCGATTAATAGTTTAACAGCAATAACAGTTATAAATTCTATCTATCTGGCACATTCCAATCAAATCTGTCATTATCTCAAACCCTTTGAGCCCCACATTGGGTGCCAAAAAGGACTGTCGTAGTTTAGCCCCAGCCAGCAACTAAGCACCACACAGCCACTTGCTCACTCTCCCCCGGTGGGATGGGGGAGAGAATCAGAAGAGCAAAAGTAAGAAAACTCGAGGGTTGAGATAAAAACAGTTTAATAGGGAAAGCAAAAGCCACACACACAAGCAAAGCAAAGCAAGGCATTCCTTCACTCCTTCCCATGGGCAGGCAGGGGTTCAGCCATCTCCAGGACAGCAGGGCTCCATCACGCGTAATGGTTACTTGGGAAGACAAACGCCATCGCTCCAAATGTCCCCCCCTTCCTTCTTCTTCCCCAGCTTTATATACTGAGCATGACGTCATGTGGTATGGAACAGCCCTGTGGGCAGTTTGGATCAACTGTCCTGGCTGTGCCCCCTCCCAGCTTCTTCTGCACCTGGCAGAGCATGGGGAGCTGAAAAGTTCTTGACCAGTGCAGCAACAACTAAAGCATCTCTGTATTATCAACACTGTTTTCAGCACAAATCCAAAACATAGCCCCATACCAGCCACTATAAAGAAAATTAACTCTATCTCAGCTGAAACCAGGACATACATACAGTTCTATAGAATATAAATATACAGTTCTATAGAATACAGAACGGTTCTATACAGTCCTATAGAATATAGAGTTCAGTTCTATATTGTTCTATAGAATATAAATATAAATATAATACTATATAAAAATATATAATTTATATATTTGAATAGACATAAACATTTATATAACAAGAATGAGAACTCTAGGACTCTGTACAATTAAAATTATATATATACACACATATGTACTGGTTTTGGCTGGGGTAGAGTTGATTTTCTGCATAGCAGCTCGCATGGTGCCATGTTTGGGATCTGTGCTGAGAACAGTGCTGATACCAGGGATGTTTTAGTTACTGCTGAGCAGCGCTTGCACAGCGCCAAGGGCTTTTCTGCCCTCACCCTGCCCCGCCAGCGAGCGGGCTGGGGGTGCACAAGGAGCTGGGAGGGGGCACAGCCGGGACAGCTGACCCCAGCTGACCCAAGGGGTGTCCCAGACCATAGGACGTCGTGCTCAGCAATAAAAGCTGGAGAAAGAGGAGGGGATGCCTGTGATGGAAAGTAGTGGATGAATTCCTGATTTTGCTTTGCTTGCATACATAGTTTTTGCTTTACCTGTTAAACTGTCTTTATCTCAACTGACGAGTTTTCTTACTTTCACCCTCCCAGTTCTCTCCGCCATCCCAGTGGGGGTGAGTGAGCGAGTGGCTGGGTGGGCTGAGCTGCCCACCGGGGTGAAACCACAACAACACAATATCCCTGACATGGAGCTACATTAATTACAAGGCTGAGGAAGGCTTGGCCAGCCTTACCAGGAGCCTGCAGCAAGGGACTGCGATAAGTGCAGCCCATCTTGGTGCCCATGTTTGCCTTCTTCATGGCTGTACCTAGTACTGGGACAGAACCCCTCAGTGTAGTGAACCAGGGTCTGCATAGACTTTCCCCCTCTGTCCTTTTTGAAAGTAAGTCCTTTCAGCACTTAATTAAAGAAATAAGCAAAAAGTATCACAAAGGTTTCGCACTTTTTATTTTTCTTACAGGAAAACTAGATGGCTGTAGAGACTAGATGCTAGAAAAAAAAGTAGTTCCAACCCTGTTCTACTGAAGATGCCCCCAAAATTTGTATCATCAGTATACTAACCTACTCCTAATAGAAATAATTCCTGGCAAAGTTACCCATCAAAACATTACATGAGTTTTCCCTTCAGACGAATTCTTGACAAACTACAGACTATTATCTATTCAGCTCAAAACTTTACTTTTCCCTGGTGTCATCTCTTTCATACTTTTGCTTTCTCATTTTACAGTTCTTCCATAATTTTCCATTAACCTATTGCTTTTTGAAATGCATCACATAACAATTTAGACTTTATGATCTATTACTTCCAAAAAATGTCCACTTGAAATAAAGAAAACCTTTTTTTTTTGGTTGTTTAAGAAAGGTATCAGGCTAGTGTACAAAATATGTTTTTGACAAAGACACATGCACACATGCAAACATGTATAAATACCATGAACTTACTTGTTTTAGTAGCATCACACCAAAGCTATATGTCAGGTTTTGAAATGTGAACTTTGCAAAAGAAATGCAAAAGTATGCTTTCAAACTGATGTTTTCCAAGAAGTTCCAAACAAATGACACAAAAGCATCATCAAATATTATTGACAAAGTCTGCCACTTTTCTTATGCTATTGGTATGAATTCTTGCTGTCAATCACAAGTTGTTACACTAAACTTGATATTAAAAGCATTTTTATTACAGCACTGACAAGCAAAAATCTTTTCAAAGAGAACTTTAAATAATAGATTAGTAGAGGATTTTGCTCATATCAATAAGTATGCAAATTTTACCTCAATGTGAGAAGAAGAGCTACCAAATTATACCTGTCCACACTGCTCCTGCAGTTAGAAGGAAATGAGATCACTTCTATGAGGCCGATGATACCATTTCTATTATAGCCTGATTCCCAGTGTCTCTGGAACCTCACAGCTGTGGGGCTCTTAGTGTTGCATTTCTAGTGAGTCTGTAAAGTTTATTTATAGAACACTCACCAGTGATGAATTGTTAGGAATTTATAATTTTGCTGACGTGAGTTACAGCTTTTGGCTGGTGAAATGCTGGAGAACAGAAACACATATATTTCAGTATTTTAAAACGATTTTTACTCAATAATGACTGACAATTCATAGGCAAAGATCACTGTAAATCTGTATGTATATTGGCCACTGGATTTGTGTCCTGGGTTACTGGGTGCAAACCTCATACTTTGGGTACAAATAGGCAGTTAGAAGTCTAAGTAAAATGCAGGTGTTTTCTCTATTTAACAATATGCTCTGCCCTGTCTAAGGGTGGTCTCTGGGATAGTCAGTCTCAAGAGACCTCAGAGATCCCAGTGAGTCACATGAATCACAAACCTTATGCTCACCCAGGCTAGGCTCAATTGTTTGCTTATTCAAGTTACTATGAATTTTCATCACCCTCAGTGGATCAGGGTTAAGCTCTCCATATTTTTCAACTCTGATGTAGTACACTACTGCTGCCTCAGGTTTGCTACTGAGTTTCATGGGGAAAGGGCAGAAGACTGACTCTTGCCAAGTCAAACACCACAGTGTATCTGTAAAATTGTTTAATAGACTTTAATTGTTTTTAGACAGCTGAAATAAGTGATTTGTCTTATTTGAAAACAGTATGTATCTTTGCAAGTATTTCTTCTGTACTTCAATGGTGACGTTATCCATAACTGTGGAATTACCTTATTCGTGACCCTGTTTCAGCCAAACTGATTACTGAAGACAAATATGCATGTGTGAATAAAGCTATTCCTATCTTATAATATACATAAAACCAGAAATGTGCTTCCATGTATACTTTCTTCACAATTTTCAAGGCTTATTCCTTCTGTTGCCACTAAACACAACTTTTACACACTGTTAATTTTCAAAACAGAAAAAAACCCACTTCAGTTCAAATCCAGAATAGCTTTCAGTCATGTTAAATCATGGAGTGAAAAATGAGACATGCTTTGTATTCCTTTTACTAGAGAGGAATTGAATGCGTGGTTGAGAAATGGTTGCCATATGTTAAAAAATAATGTAGCACATGAATGAAATCTTGTCATTCCAGTACCCACATGACAAGCAAATAAACCTCTGTGTGGACTCAGCAGTAATATTTGATTGAATTTTGTAGCAGTTTTATATCTCATACATCCATGATAATACAACTCAATGATGACCATCCAAATCCTGAATAAAGAGGTGAAATCTCAAAGCTTGAAGTATCTGATCTTCTGTACAGTGGATATTGGTTTCCACACTTACACAGTTCTAGAGGATCCTTCACCTAAAATCTGAGCCAAGGAAATGACTCAACAAAAATTTCTGCAACAATTGGATTTTATCTTTTTTACCTCTCAAGTCTATCTGAGCAGCTGGATCCAATATTGAAGGCATCTCAGGTTGTTCCAGTGTGAGACCCAGATACACATTGGACCAGTCAAACAGAAGAGCATCTGATGTGGGGAGGCATTACCTCCTCCTTTAAGTCTTCTGGGTTTCTTGCTTCTCTTGCTATTTCAGATAATCCGATTTGTATTCTGTTATGTTATGTTAATTTTATTAAATTTAATCCTGTCTGCAAATTATTTAATTAGTTTGAGAGACAAGATACTAGAAACTTCCTGTTTGACTTCAACCTAATCAATCTGTAATTTTCATTTTGGCATGCAATCCACTGCAAGCCTAAATTAAACTTCTTGTAGCCTAATTATGAAGCAGATCTGCAATTTCCTTTGTTGCTTGCTGTGCATTTACCAGTCTCCCAGTTCTGTCTCATCAGCAAATCTAGCAGGTTTATGGATAGTCTCTCAGTGTAGGTCATTTATATACATTAAAAAGAGAAAAGGTTCCAACAGTGACCTCTGGGACTTGCAATCAACATTTGCTGGCTACTTGCTATATATTCATTTATAAGTACTTCTTTCTAAAGCCTCTTTCAAGTATTCAACACATGTCCTAAAATATTTCTGACTTTACTAAGTAAAAATCTGAAAATTATTTCTATGCAACTCCTTCATGAAGTCTTTGTAAACAGTCCTATGTGGTCTCTTGTCCTATATATTACTTCATATAGGATGACTGTGACCATTTACAGAGTGATTGATTCAGTGAGAAAATTGGAATGGGTGCTATGCAAAATAGGATTTTCTGTCATGTTTAACACTATTTATTCTGAACTTTTCTATAGTAATACTTTCTGGCCTTGATCACCTGTCCTGAATCTGACTGAAACAATATGAGGTGCTTGCTTATTGAAGCCATTGAGGAACCAGGTTCTAACACTGATGCTTGTATGACACTAGTTACAAAAACTGTCTCCCAAAAACCAGAATGAAAATTCAACGTTTAGGAACACCTAAAATTTTGTAGCAATCCAGTGAATTATGGATTTTCAGAGGTTGCAAGAACCAGCTTGATCACATTATTTTTTTCCTGAGATAATCTAAAAGTGGATAAAAAGAGGTAGTTACTTTTGCAGCTCTTTTTCTCTTTTCATTTCTGGCAGAAATCTGGAGGAAAGAGCTAAAGCTGTATAGCTAGTGAAGGGGAAATTCTAACTGTGACTGCTCAGCAGTGGTAATTTGGAACCAAGGAATGATCTGGCACAGAGGGCAAGAAGGTCCATCTGCAGAAGGGGTTAAACTGGCTGGAAGCAGGAATACCAGAGACAGAACTACTCCCAGTAAGGGAGTGAAGTTTCTCTTGGTGGTGAGATAAGAAATAGCCACAGCATTGTCTTGTAGCCATCCTGGAATTCGAGTGCTCAGGGGCCATGTCCTGGTTTCAGCTGGAATAGAGTTAGTTTTCTTTATAGTGGCTGGTGTGGGGCTATGTTTTGGATTTGTGCTGAAAACAGTGTTGATAACACAGAGATGTTTTAGTTGTTGCTGCACTGGTCAAGGACTTTTCAGCTTCCCCTGCTCTGCCAGGTGCAGAAGAAGCTGGGAGGGGGCACAGCTGGGACAGCTGATCCAAACTGCCCAAAGGGACATTCCATACCGTATGGCGTCATGCTCAGTATATAAAGCTGGGGAAGAAGAAAGACCGGGGGGGACATTCGGAGTGATGGCGTTTGTCTTCCCAAGTCACCGTTACGCGTGATGGAGCCCTGCTGTCCTGGAGATGGCTGAGCACCTGCCTGCCCATGGGAAGGAGTGAAGGAATTCCTTGCTTTGCTTTGCCTGCGCGCGCGGCTTTTGCTTTACCTATTAAACTGTTTTTATCTCAACCCACGAGTGTCCTCACTTTTGCTCTTCCGATTCTCTCCCCCATCCCACCACGGGGGGGAGTGAGCGAGCGGCTGGGTGGTGCTCAGTTGGCGGCTGGGGTTAAACCACAACAGGCCACCTTCGGGCAGCAGAGCTGGGATGGAGGAGGGACCCAAGGCTGGGCTGAGGTGCCCCATGCTGATGCTCACAGGATTGGTGCTGGTGCAAGTCTATGCAAGGAATTGGCTGGTGGTGCATCTTTGCAGACTCCTTGTAGAACTCCTTATGGCAACAGGATTCTGTCCAATGCATTGTTCATTAATCTTTTTTTAATATATTTAAGCACAAACGTGTGTTTAATTCACCTCAAGGTGTAATATAAAAATTCCCCAACACTAGTGAGAGTTTGTAGATTAGGGATCCAGAAATGGTTCTGAATAAAAACGAGTGAGAGCTAAATAGACTGGCAGTATCCAAGGAGACAGAGAGGATACCTAATGGAAAGAACTTCTGCCTGTAGAATTTCAATGGGGGAATCAAAGCCAGCTTCAAGATATGATTTTCTTAGAAGGTGAGAATGTAACTTCCTCCAGCCAAAGGAGGAGACTTACCTGCTTCTGGGCCTAAGGCAGACTCATAGTTTAAGCCTCTAAACTCAGCATGTTTTAAGCTGAAGCTGACAGAGGCACTGCCATGGCATCACTAGACGTTGTTCTAGATTCCTTGCTGCTGTGCAACTTCACTATTTGCAGAATATGACGATGCACAAACCTACGTGGGCCATTAGTGCTTTATGACTCCATTTTGTAGAAATGTAATGGAAGGCAGGCAATGCAGAATTATCTTCTAACTGTTGGAAAATAAGTGAGGAACATGTAAAGAATAAAGTTTGAGGGGTCAAGCAAGAAGAAACAAAAGGAAACCCAAGAATATCCTGGTAAAACCGGATCTTCCAGCATGTGATATTTAACAATGGAGAAAATTAAGCCTTAAAAGGAAGAATGACCCTGAATTCATGACCTGAAAAGCATCATTTTGGGGTCTATGACCACCAGCGACCACCAGAGGACCCCCATGTGAAACACTGAGCATGCATTATGCTGAATCTTCATTATGTAAGCTACTAATTGACATAGTCCTGCCTAGTAGTTTGAATGCATATGGAAAGATATACTGTATAAATGAACCTAGATCTGTGTAAACTGGTATGCACGTTAGGTGGAAGGATCCCCTCGCTGCAATAAAGAGAATGCCTGCTTCTTAATGCTACATTGGTGTTAAGAGGTTTCTTCCCGATTTCGGTGACATAACCATGATCCTCCCCCTGCTTGGATCAAAGATGTATAGCTCCCACTTGTTAAAATGTATGTGGATTGGTCTGGGCTTGCCTAGTCCCAACTTCTTCACACTACTCCCTCCCTCTTCCCCCCCAACAGTTGTGAATGAATCTGGGAGAAAAGGGATTTTTTTTTACACAACTTAATTTAGAGCTTACTGATCCCTGAGAGACTAGTATTTATCCTTACGGTAACACCACTATACTCTAGTGTCATTAAAATCAATATTTGTAAGAGAAGAAACAGGCCTATACACAGAGAACATGCTCATGCTCTGTAAACCAGACTATCTCTAACAAAGGAAAATCTTCAGACATTGCCAATAAGGCTGAAAGTAAAAATAGCTCTCTATGTTATCCAAAGAAAATATATTTTCTGGGACAGTGTAATCCAACAAGCTGTAAATGAGGCCTCTAAATCCTGAGGATGGTGTTTCATCATTTGTGGTAGATATGTTCAAGTTCTTTAATCTCCTCCCTTTTAGAAGGCCATTCCTAGAAAGTTCTCTTCTTACTCTAAAGTGGACAGGGAGGACCAGGTCAGTGCACTACATGAAGCCATTTTTTTGTTTTTAGGATAAAACCTAGTGTAAGTGCATGTGGAAGGAGAGTGTCTACTCCTTTAATGCTGTCTGGTCCTTTTCACTGCAAAAAAAAACCCAAACCCAACCCAAATAGTAAGGAAAGAAGGAAGAAACAAGAACATACAGGGCACAAACCCGACTGACAAATGATAAAGGGGCAGTGATGAGAGCCAAAGCTGGTCAGGAACAAACTGATGAGGGTACACGGGAGTGTACTGCCTGCCTTGCTCCTCCCACACTTCTGCTAGTGCATTCGACCCTAAAAGTACCCAGATGAAGGGTCACTGATGCAAAGTACCTCTGCAGACACACCCACCTCTAGCATGGCCCTTTCACACAGAATGTGATCTGTCCCACCATTTCAGTTAATCCTTATCCACCTGACATTTCGGTCCCGGTTCCAGCATCTGTACCTTAACCATTACTTTTCCACTTGAAAATGAAATTAATCTTTTTTAAATGAAAATTACTGGCCTCGAACAATCTATATTTGCAGCATTAATAGCAGGTCTTGAAAAAGCTCTCCTACTCTTTGTATACAGAAATGCCTACAACTTCGCAACTTCACAACAATGTATTGATATGTGTTTTTTAAACGTCACACCTGGTCTACCACTTGGTTGAAGGAAAAACACCACTTCTCCAAAAAGGGAAGAAAATTACTAGTTACTAACAAAGAGAAGCTCTTAAAACTAATGGAAGACAACAGCCACTAAATATCTTCAGGGCAACAAAGAGTGTCAAAACTTTCTAAAGGACAAGTCTTAGCAGGCAAATCTGAGTGATCCTTTGGAGGTATTATTTCCAATAGTAAATCGGAAGGGCTCAATTCCACATGCCATGGCTGCAAGAGCCACTTGGAAGCTGCCTTGCACCTGAGATCCATCTCTGATGTGAGGTTTTTCTCAGCTAAGACAGGAGACCAGTTAGGAGTGCGTTTAGCTATGCTGATAGCTAGCGCTTTGGGTGCGAGGCGGTGGTACCTCAACAGCAGTAGGACACTGCAGCGGGATGCATGCTTGGAGGCATGAGGGATCCCTGGCAGAGCTGCCCGCACGGCTCTACAGAGAAAGCACCGGTTGCACCAGTTTTGTCTCTCTCGAACAGTGACAAGCAGGCAGGTCTCTGTCTCTCCTTTTACAGATTCCATGCCTTTGCTTCAACCATGGTTACTACAAAAATACTCTGAGTCTCAGAAGCTCACTATTGAGGTCATATCTTTTTTCTCTTTTTCTCTGCAAAATTTCAGTTTATCACTTTGTCCTGGGCCAGATGGCTTTTATTACAGATGTAATCTATTTTACAAATGATTTCCAGTGAATGCAATGAAAGAACATGAAGAAAGAAACCTATTTATTGGAGATGGAAAGAAAGAAAGAATGTCTATTGCTATTCGACTAACTCTGGCATAGCTCAAATTTATGTGTGTTTAATATAAGATTTAAAAATATACCTTAGCTCTTTTGAATTGTCAAGCTATTAAAATGTATGTATTTTTAACATTTGTTGATAAACAAGAGTGAACTAAAACACATAAATTGACGCATGAGAAAATCATTACTAGCAAAAGGTAATGAACAGTAAACTAGCATAGTGAATGCTTCTCTGAATTAATCTGTTTAGGAGCATTAACCTCAGGGGAAAAAATCATCACAAGTGGGGAAAAAAATCTAGCTCTTTTCAAATTTTAAAGTATTATGGCACTTAAAATATTATGATAGGAGGAAAAAATATTGCATGAACGTATCTTTTGGATGGTATCTATTGAAGGTATCTATTGGATGAAGGTATCTATTATCGAATTAAATCTTCAAATGCAGCCCTTTAAAACACAGTTTAGCTTGAGAGAAGTTGGCAGCAGAGCACAGAGCCACCTGCTTCAAACATCCTGGGACCCTCCCCAGCTACATCTCTTTTCACCCTCCCCAGAGTGTCCTGCTGCTTCTGAGTGGGCAATAAAGCCATGTATGTCAGGTGTGCAACATTCCCATGCCCACTTAGAATCATAGAATCAGAATCGTTTAGGTTGGAGAAAACCTTTAAGATCATCAAGTCCAACCATTAACCTAGCACTGCCAAGTCCACCACTACACCATGTCCCTAAGCACCACATCCACAAGTCTTTTAAATACCTCCAGGGGTGGTGACTCAACCACTTCCCTGGGCAGCCTGTTCCAGTGCTTGACAACCCTTTCAGTGAATAAATTTTTCCTAAAATCCAATCTAAACCTCCCCTGGCGCAACTTGAGGCCATTTCCTCTTGTCCTATCGCTTGTTACTTGGGAGAAGAGACTGACACCCACACTTAGCTGGCAGTCTGTCCCAGGTGACAGTTGTATGCTGTCGCTCATGTTCTGCAGTCATCCTCCAGTGCAGACAGCACCAGACATGTTAGGTGGGAAAGCATGAGGGTGGGGCATATGACTGTCGTGGATGGAGTGAGGGCGCACTTCACTTGTAAGAGAGAAGTAAAAATATAGTTTATTGATATAGAATAGGGAGTTAACAAAGTTCAATGCGACAGAGTTTTAACAAGATTTGATGGCAAGATACACGTGATCATGTACTGCATAGAGGACAGGGTCAGACAAAACTGTCAGGGAGACCCTCCTGTTGAGTCATGAGGTTCAGAAAAAGTTCCCCTTGCTTTCTAAACTCCTCCTCAGAGAGGAGTCTGGGTGCAGCTGGATCCAGTCCTAGTCCCAGACTTGGTCAACGGTTTATGTCTAAAGGATTATATATGCACAATCAATCCTTTATATCACTTAGCTAAGATTTCAAAGTTTAGCATGCTGTTAGTCACTTACCAAGGATCTATTGCGGCAAGGAATCTCTCAACCTCGAGGAGTAACCCTGAGAGGCGTCCCTGCTCAAGGGGAGATCCTGGCGTGCAGCCCGCTGCCGTGCAGGAGAGCTCCAAGGGCTCTGGGCCTGCTCACTATTTATGAGGATAAGATGATTGACCCATAGTCATATTTGCATGCTGACCACAGATTTTAGTTTCTTTGGTGGGCGCATTGCACAATAGCCCTAGGCTATTGTGTTGTTATCTGTCTCCTGAATCCACTTTGAGCCGATGCAGCCATCGTGACCAGATGCATCCATTACAATCACCACTGGTGGTTATCACCTAAGCAGGGTTACAGGAGATAAAGGTTGGGAGCAGGGGAAGCACACCGTCACAATGACCCAGCATGTCCCTGCTAGGCATGTGTTTTGGTATTTGTTACTACAAAATTGAAATACCCTGGAAAACCATTCCCCTCCCTGGGATTTGCTGAAATCCACTACAAAATGTAATATTCTGAAATCAAGTCAGTCACTGTCCAGAAAAAAAGAGAAGCACAGATTATACAGTTACCATAATTTGTTATTTTCCATCTGGATTTGTCTGGTAGTAACTCTCCCTACATTAATCATTATCATTCAGGTGGAGCATTAATAGTTTAGATACATACTGGTGCCAATGTATTGTAAGTGAAAAAATATTTTAAAAAATCAGAAGATTCAATGCACATTCATAAAAAGAAAATTGCACAGACAATTTTGAAAAGCCATTTAATTTTCAGTTGTAGATAATATGCTTCTGACTCTACAAAATAATTATGTAATACACCTGTTTTTATTTGACTTTAAGTTTAGATACTTTCTGTTTCTCATAAAGTTTTTCCCTACTCTTACTTAGTATTATTTTCTTCACTTGCTTTTTCTTACCAGTGTCTTAGCATCCTGCAGGTTCCCTTATGCAATATTTCTCAGTTCTTGAAAAATTTAGTTAATTCCTTCAGAAAAGGAGGAACATTAGAAGGTAAAAGTTATTAGGATGTATGTTTAGATTTTGCACAAACCAAAACAATATTCCACAATGTATTTGTGGAACATATGGAAAGTGCCCTATGGAAAGTACTATAAAATCTGAAATGGTATTAATTATTTCCAAATATATCTTAAAAAAATCTTAGTTTCACATAGAAAGTTTTCTACACATACTCCAAGTTAATTTCTCCTTTTGAAGAGTCTTCTCCCTTAGAAGTCAGCCAATGATGCCTTAGGGCTCTACTCCTGCCAGAGACAGCAGTTGACATGGCCATTATGGCATGAAACGTGCACCTGAATATTTGATTCCTAATTCATACATACTTCGTTTAACTGAATGAAGTCTCTGCTTTCTCCGATTTTGCATGTGCAATGGAAGGTGCCTGTTAACAGGACCAAGGATCCTTCTTAATACAAAGTTAGTGCTGTTGGCTGACCACCAGGTAGCCGTATAAAGTCAACTACAGTTCTGTCAGCGTTTAAAAGTAGCTCAAAACAAAATGTCAAATACTGCTCTACATCTTTTCAGCCTGTTTTATTACCACCATTGGCACACAGATGTGGTGCACATGTGCTGCTGAGTTTATGGTGATATTTTCACACTGCCAGGCCCAGAAGGCTGGGTTACTGTGAGCAAGGCTGTTGAGTGGGCTGCAGTACACCTTTTCTGGCTGAACGCAGCATTAGTAGCCTCATGAAGCTCTTCACTATTGGTATGCTGCAGTAAAGCCAACCCATAATCATTTCAATCAAGTGTTTCCAGATGTGTAATGATCTTACATGAAATCCTGAACTTTTGAATAAAAGCAGGTTTGCTGTCAAAGCATCCTCAGAGGTGAATACATAAACCCTTTATAAATAGCTGTAGTTCAGCAAAGGAGTATTCAAACACTGAGCAACTGCAGACTAAGCTGCAAATCAGCATTCCAGCTAGCAGTGCTAACAAGCACACAGCCACTGGTGCAATACCAAATCGAGGCCTTTTTATCAGACACTCCACTTCCAGCTTATTATTGGATTACTTGTGCTTCAAGTTGAGGAAAAATAGCTCTTTGAAATCCCAAAGTATATATGCTGCTGCTCAACTTCACATGATTTTGGCCAATATGAGTGTAACCACAAAATGATCATTATTATCCAAGTGAATGGTAAGGTTTAGAGCACTAGTTAACTGTCCTTTTTGCTTTTCAGATTGAAGTTCACTGCTGAGCTGCAGTGTCCAGGGTCACTTTTAAATGTTTAGACATTTAGAATTTTCATACACATGCACGTGTGCAGACATGCACATGTGCCAAGGGATTGTGAAATTCAAGGGAAGTTTAAATAAAAGCTCTTCCAGGTTATTTCATTTTTTGCTTTACCAGGCAGAGTTGCCTTTGCTTCTGGCGGATTAGGTCAACCTAGATCAGGCAGATGAAGGAAACCACTAATTCTAAGCAAACATACTTTTTTCACTGAGATGGGATTACAAAGAGAATTCTCCTCTGCTTGCAACTGCAAGAGGGAGTATTTTTCCCTTACTTATTTGCACTTGGCTATAAGTAAAAAGTCATGCAAAGAGCACTTCAAAATGAGATGTGTCACTTTTCTGCATTTTTTGCACTCTCCTGCAGCTGCTGGCCAAAATATATGTCAAAGGACAGAATACTGAAAATCTTTCATTCTTTCTGTAGCAATAAAGCTATGCAAATGAAATTTCAGTTATTTGCTGTGCTGTAAGAACCAAAAATCAGAAAAAATGTTAACCTGTTCCTTTTATTTGGTCCCTGGGATTTATGCTGTGGTGACATGAGGTGCTTATGGGGAGCTCTTTGCGAGCAGGAGAACCAGCAGAACAAAAACCATGAGGATGTTGCTTGAAAAATGCAATGAGTGGGCATCATTTGCTGATCTGTGGTAGGAACTGCTAAGAGAAGGGGCAGGTGTGGAGAGGAAAGTGGCCTTGGGGCAGAATGTGAGGAGCTTGCACTGATGCAGTGGGGAGAGGAACAATGAGGAGGGACTGAGGAGCAGATGGCCTTGGACTGTAGGGAGCTGTGCTCCACAGGCCTTCACCCTGCACAGCAGCTCTCCTTCTGCTGGTGTCCTTCTCCCAGCCTGCCCAGTGCCAGCAGTGTTTCCATGGATGGTCACAGCCCCAGGTCACAGCACTGTGGGGCCAAGTTTCTGCTGCCCTCCGGTACCCAGCAGCTGCTGTCTCGGAGGTCAGACTTGGTGCACACTGGCCACTTGTGCCTATTCCATACAATGACAGCCCGGAGCACTTGCGGCATCCCTAGGATAAGGCTTTTGCATCCTTTTGCCCTGGCCTGGGAACCCCCAAGATGGAGGGTGATCCTGCTTGACTCCCCCTACTCCCAAAGCAACCTGCGAGATCAGAGCCAGAAAGCGTACAGCAATTACGAGATGCAGCAGGATTCTTTATTAGTTTTTTCTTTACTGCGTGGAAAGGTAAATACGGTGAAGCTGAAAAGCTGATAGAATGAAAAATATCCAGTGGGATTATGAATGTACTGGTGCTTTCTGGACTTGTAATTACAGGTCTGTAAAATGTCAGCAGATACTAGTAGGAATAGCTTGTTATTCACCCATCAACATTTTATCTTTTGGATGCTGACCAGGAAAAATACTTTCTCTGGCTATGCTTAGGCCCCAATATATACATGAGATGATACTACGTTATTGTAGAAAAGAAGCAAAAGGCAGATTTATTACTGATTTGGTGTCTTTTCTTTAGTATCAAAGAGCACAAAACGTATGATGGCTTGTTTATCACATCACCTTCACAATAGAGTGTTTAGAACAAAACCCCCTCTCCCCAGTGTTTAATGGTTTTGTAGAAGTGAAACATAGTTATTAATTAAATGTACACAATTATCCTATGAAAATGTCCATGGAAAACCTGGGTATCTTGATTAGTTGGTGTTTTATTTTCAGTAAAAAAGAGCTGAGTGCCTAGTATTAACTATTGCAATGATGTACTTGTCTACTCCTATCATTTGTTTAACCTTTATTTCTTTCTTGTACGCTTGAGAAGTAGGGCAAGTGGAGGTGGAGGGAAGTCAGTGGTGTGGGATAATGGCTGAGGTGACTTAGAAATTAGAACTTATATTCCCACTTTTAGGTAAGGCACAGCATTGAAGAAGCTCCCCAGGTGGAGTGCGGCTGACATGCAAGGAATCCATTCCACGGGAGTTCCCTAGGCCTGCAACCTGAGATGTTGGTAACGCCAGGGGAACTTGGTGTGTTGGCTCGAAGAGGCGCTGCCCGGAGGGTGGAGCGGTGTGGAGACACTGCGGCCAGGCTCTGCAATAATAGGGGAACTTAAAGGTGTCATGGAACTGATAAGCTGCATATTTACTACCCTGGGCCAACAGCCTGCCACGTTTCTGACAAAATGCTGTCCTTTTGGTGAACTTTGCTCATTATAACATCATTATAATACCAAAACACACCTCCATCCCAAAAGCTACCCGCCTCCAAGGTGCGACCACCCCTCACTGAGCTTGCGCACTGAATTTTCCTAGCTTATACCTTTAAAAGCGAAGCGAGAAAACTTTACACCAATCCTAACCAAAGGTCTGTATGACTAGAGTCACTCAAGCTCCACCCGAAAGGTGAAAGATAGTATAAAATGGTTTAAGAGAAAGAGAATGTTAGGGAAGACACCATCGCGTACCACTCTGACGTCTGGGATCAGTTGACGGGCTGAGCCTCTCTTCCCCCCCATCGGGACGCCTTTGGGTAAGAGTCGAACACTTGGTTATACCAAGTGCCTCCTCGGGAAACTTAGAAATCTCTCTCTATATAGAGTCGCTTTATTATCTTTAATGCATTTGTGTCCGGCCGTGTTACTCATATTCTTGATATACGCGTTGTGTCTGGCCGTGTAATATACATGTTTGTGTCCAGCCGTGTTATTCATACTTATATTCTTGGTATTTGCATGTGCTTTGCAGACAGTGCATTTATCACTGGTAATCCAAAGAATCTGTGTGTCTGCTGCTCTAATAAACTGCACTCTTCACTGCTCGGGCCGTGACAGTTCCTTCAACATGACTAGACTGGGGGTGTAAAATTAATGCTGTCGCCTTAGCGAAAGCCCTGAGAGGGCTCTGGTTCTGCTAAGTGGCTATACACACAGTCCTTAGAAAATAAACTGTTGACCAAGTCTGAGACTGAGACTGGACCTAGCCGCCCCTAGACTCCTCTCTGAGAAGGAGTTTAGAAAGCAAGGGGGTCCTGTCTGAACCTCATGACTCAACGGGAGGGTCTGTCCCCCCCCCCAGCCACTCCTCAGGCTCCTATTTGTATGCGACCGTAACTCTTAACGCAACAAGTGGAAATGCAGAGAGTCCTTTTCCAGCAGGTCAGTGTCTGGAGAGAGTTTTTTTCATTGCCCAGGCATTGTGCCATCTGCCTGACATCCTCTGACAGCACCAAGCAGTGCCAGCCTCCAGCACATCCCTTCTGGCACCATGTAAATTTCAGGGAAACCAAGAGAGTCGCTATAGCTGTGACTTTGCCCTGCAATTTCTGCTTCTCCCACAAGCTTCCCCAGGAACTCTGCAGGCCTTTAGGTTCCTAGAGAAATAGCTTTTTGTATAGGAGGCTCTCTACAAGCATTTGGTCTTACCCATGCAGCACAAGCCACCAGTACTCCCGGTTCACTCTGTCTTGGAGCTCCCACAGGTTCAACCTGGGCAGAGCTCCTAGGGGCAACGTAGTAAGGGCTGCTCCAAGGACCTGCCTCTTGGTCCTTGAATTTTTGAATGTGCTAAACTAACACTAACTTTATGAAATACTGTTCTGTAACTGTCCTGTGTATTGCTATGTCTCCTCTGTGACACCAGCTGGAGAGAGAACAGCTCCATCACTGAGGCAGAGCACTTTTACGAATACAGCCAGGTTAATCCTAGCAGCATTTACCCTCCTGTTCAGAAGCTTTCTAGTTTTTTTCTTAATATGTCTCTGCTATGACCTCAGTATTCGTGTGCCTACTACCCTCTCATTTTCACCCAAGAGAAACAATCTGTTTCTCTCTTATACTGGGATAATATGTAAGAAAAGCCTCAGATGACAAATCTGAGTCTTTGGAGCCAGTGCACAACAATCATTATTCAGCTCAAGGATAGTCTTTGCTACTTGTGCATGACTTTGTTTTTATTTTCCTTTAAAAAGCTTGTGGGAAATTAAATATGGAATATTTTTATTTTTAGGATGTTAGCTCAAAAAAATCCTTACATAAACCTAAAAATGCTTGCTTTTTCTATGTGTCTGTACTGCATTCTACTGCATTAATGTAGGCAAAATCACTCTGCCTCACTGCTCCCCTTGCTGTGCCACAGTTCCAAGTGTGCAATGGCCCCAGAGTTCCTCAGTTGTTCGAGAAAGCCCATGGAGATATATTCTTGAACAACTGTAGGGTCTTCGGGGTTGTTTTTTAAATGTAATTCTTCTTTTATTTGTTTATTTTTAATGAAACATTTTGGCTAATTATGAAGTAGATCCATCTAACAGGCAGAAGTGTTTTTAATAGGAAATAAACATACATGTTTCACTGAGACAGTGATGGTCTTGGGCCAACTATTTCTGTGTTGTATTGCATCACTTGGAGCAGGCATATTCTCTTTGTGATTTCCTGTGTAAACATGCACTGCATTCTTGCATGTTCTCCTCTGCAGAATGGTTTGAAAGCAATTGCAGAGCAGAGCATCATAATAGCTGGCATGAAGGAAAAGGCCAATTCATTTGGGCTATGGATTCATATTGTTAGTCTGTCCTTCCCGAAACTGAACTCCACCGCAGTAAACCTGCAGTTTAGACATGCACACTGAGGATTCAGCTGGAGTTCAGCAGATAATAGATGGACAATGACTTTCCTTTTGCAATCAACCTGATTATATGTAAATAACTGTATAGGTACACCTGGCATTGTCACAAGTCTGAGGCTGCTTCCTTACTCCAAACAAGGCACCTAGAGCTGCACCTGTGACTTCAGAGGGAGCCCCAGGAGTGTCTGGGTACTTTGGCTGCACATAACCTGCCCCACACAACACTCATGTTCCTCACGACAGACGTAACCCACTGATCTGCCAGAAAGCCTTCAGACACACAGCTGTTCTCGTAGGAAAGCTGCCACTGCTTTTGTCAGTGTAATGTTCCTGTTGGTGTTCAGAAAGCAGGGATTGTGATACAACACACCTAAGTGTTGATTAATGATTGCTTTTACACCATAACAATGCCCTGCACATATTGATTGAACAACATAAAGAACATCATAACGTGGAAAATCCAGGATGAAGTAAACGCTACTATAATAATTTGCTATATGAAAAACCCAGCAACTGCAGACCCCTTAAAAAATGTGCAGGGAGATCAGAGAACACACAGTCAACTCCCTTTTTGTGTGGCAGACATCACATGATATCACATTAGTTGGTGATCATGATGTATCATGAAGAGCAGTATTTGGTGGAATACCCTGTAATCCGCCTGTGTTCCATGGGTTGTTCACCCTCCTGTGTACTGCTTCATTGGGTGACATGAGTAGGAAGAGCTGACACCTATAGGTATGAACAAATTCTTAGCTTGGCACATGGCTTTGCGTACATAGTCATCCTCCTTCAGCCTTGTCTTTGTGGATACCCAGGCTCAGCAGTGAAGTGCCATGCTCAAAATAACTGATTTGGCTCCTAGTGTAATTCTCACCCCTACCTGCCAGCCACATCAGCTGTCATGCTCTTTTCCTTGCCTTTTCCTTTCTTCTAGGCTGATCATAAGGGTGCTGACATATCCACCCTAGTGATACATACAGGAATCTTCCTGGAAACTTATTAAGGCAGCAATGATGTACAAGGGCTATAAGGAAAATCCAGCTTCCTGCACTCTGTGAGCAGCCACAGCAGTTGTTGCCAGTTTGTGACGCTTCGAGAGAATCTGCTGTAAGTCCAAATTGTAAAGTCCAGTTTGATTTCACAAACTTCTTGCATTAATTTGTTTGATGGCTGCCTTTGATGTTGCTATGCTCTTTGTACTAAGGAAAGGATGACTGGTATCTGCAAGTCTTTGAAGGAGGCATCTGTTAAAGACTGTCACCTATTGAATAGGCCTTTTCCTGATAGAATATGAAGTCTGAGGTAAGTTGGTTTTCTCTAACTTCTTTGCACAGAGCTGGAGCTCACAGCATTGGAGCTTTCTCTGGCACCAAATCAAGGAAACCAAGCAATGATGATGGTGCTAAACCTTGGGGGGATTTTGAGAAAAGATGCACACACATGCAGAGGAGCTACAGGGCGAGAAAGAAAATGGAGATCTGTGCTCTCCCAGAGGTATTTTAACTGTGGAGCCACCCAGCTGTCTACCGAAGGGAGACTATGTGGATCATTTGGAGGAGGAGCTTGAAAAACAGTTGGAATCCTACAGCCTTTAAAGTCTATGGTCTATTTTCAGACACGACCAGAAAATGTTCAGGAAATTGAGGCAAGTAAATGCATGAAAATATGTTGTTCTTCTTCTTGGTCTTTTTCCTGTGCTAGCTAAAATGTTCTGAAACAGTAATTAGGGTTCTAGCAAGCTTTATATATTTGTCTGATTTCAACTATCTTCCAGAAGCATGGGACCCTAATTGTTATTATAGATGGGCCACCACTACGAAGGCCTCCCCAGCTCCTCAAAAGGCTCTTACATATCCACATCTGCCAAACCCACAACTAGCCCTCCAGCTATATGCATAACACTGCAGTGACTATCTTCTGGTCCAACTAATCCAGAGACCTGCAGGCCAGTCAGCCTCACCTCAGACCTCAGAAGATGATGGGCAAATCTTCCTGGAAGCCAGGTGCAGACACATGAAGGACAAGGAGGGGTGTGGGAATAGCCAACAGGGATTTACCAAGGTCGAATCATGCCTGAGTCAACTGCATTCTACAAAGGGCTGTCCGGCTGTGTGGGTATGGGGAGAACCATGGATGTTGCCTATCATCACCTTAGCAAGGCTTTTGTCATGGTCTCCCATAGTATCCTTGTGGGCAAACTGATAAACCACTGGTTTAACCCCAGCCGGCAACTAAGCCCCAAACAGCTGCTCTCTCACTTCCCCCCCCGGTGGGATGGGAGAGAGAATCGGAAGGGTAAAAGTAAGAAAACTCGTGGGTTGAGATAAAGACAGTTTAATAGGGAAAGCAAAAGCTGCGTGCGCAGGCAAAGCAAAACAAGGAATTCATTCGCTCCTTCCCATGGGCAGGCAGGGGTTCAGCCATCTCCAGGACAGCAGGGCTCCATCACGCGTAACAGTGACTTGGGAAGACAAACGCCATCACTCCGAATGTCCCCCCTTCCTTCTTCTTCCCCAGCTTTATATACTGAGCATGATGTCATACAGTATGGAATAGCCCTTTGAGCAGTTGGGGTCAGCTGTCCCAGCCGTGTCCCCGTCCAACTTCTTGTGCACCTGGCAGAGCATGGGAAGCTGAAAAGTCCTTGATTTAGTATAAGCACTACTTAGCAACAACTAAAACATCTCTCTATTATTCACAGTGTGTTCAGCACAAATCCAAAACATAGCCCCATACCAGCTACTATAGAGAAAATTAACTCTATCCCAGCCAACACCAGCACACTATGGGCAGCTGGGCTCAGAAGTTGTGACTAACAGCATGAAGTCCAAATGGATGTCACTTACTAGTGTCATCGGTGAGAGATTGATACTTGGGTCAACACCATCTAATGTCTTCATTAATGATGTGGATGATGGGATGGAGTGCACCCTCAGCAAGTTCAAGGGTGGCACTAGAGTGGGGGAGAGCACTTGATAAGCTGGACAGCTGGACAGGGTTGCTACTCAGAGAGGACTCCTCTGGCTGCAGAGATGAGCAGACAGGAACCTCAGAGAGTTCAGTAAAGGCCAGTGCAGTCCTGTACTTGAGAAGGAATACCTCCATGCAACAGAGCAGGCTGGGGTCATCTGGGGAGAAAGCAGCTCTGCAGAATAAGATGTAGGTGTCCTAATGGACAAGTTAAACAGGGACTGAAGCACTGAAGGCCGACCACATCCAGGGCTGCTCTAGCAAAAGTGCAGCCAGCCGCTTAAAATATGCGATGCTTCCCTGTGTCTGGCATTTGTGAGGACATATGTGGAAAGTGGATTCAGTTCGGGTCCCCCCAGTGCAAGACAGACCTGAGTGCGCTGGAGAGACCCCAGCAGAGGCCTCTGAGCTGGCTGGGGCTGGAGCACAGGAGATGAGAGGACAGACTGAGGGTGTGTTTGTTGTGGCTGTAGAGGAGAAAGCAAAGGGGGTATGCCGCGGTCTGCGACTGCCTGATTGGAGGATGCAGGGAAGGCGAATCCAGACTCTTCTCAGAGGTGCAGAGGTGGTAGGGCAAGCAGCAACAGCACAAACTGGAACACAGGAAGTTCCTATTAGATTTTAGGTAATGGTTTTTATACATGAAACACTGGGACAGGATCTCAGAGACATTCAGGTTCTCCATCCCCAGAGATATTAAACACTAGAATGGACAAGACCCTGAGCAACCTCCTGTAATTTGGCCTTGTAAGTTGGCCCTGCTTTGAGAGGATGGTTGAAGCAGAGAAATCCAGTGGTCCAGTCCAGTTCTTTCATTTCAAGACATGCAGGAGTTTTTTCCAGAAAGGACCTCAGAGAATGATGTGACTTCTGCAAGTGATTGATAGCCTCAAACTGCAACTATGGCTGGTGAAAAGCTTATGGTTTGGCTATTCTGTAATGTTGATAGGATCTGCAGGGCAGATCTTCATTCTTAAAATGATTTACTGATAACAGTTTCTTTTGTTGTCACCCAAAGATATTTCATATGGCCTGAAAGGAAGTGAAATGCTTAGGGTATTTTGCAAGAGAAAAATACGCTATCTGATGAAAAAAAGAAAACATCCACTTGTGAGCTGGTACGAGCGCAAGATCAGTCACTGCATGAGAACTGAATGGCCATTGGAAGAAATATACTCATACAACATGCTATAGCCAAAAGAAATTAGTAAATGGACAGAAAATTGATATGGCAAAACAATATTTGAATAATCAGAAAGTCAGTCTGTTCTTCACTGACAGTTATCTTATCTGAGGGTAAAGAATATTTTCTTGCACATACTGATTGATTTGGGGGAAAAAAAATCTCACCAGACTTGCCTGCACTAAGAGATTGTTTTTCTTCTTCTAGCATTTATTTCTCTCCTCTTCATGCCATGTAACTGACTTCTACATGCATTGACCTTCAGTGTGCAGACTCTGGGTATTTTGGAGTTTTGGGGGTTTTTTTAAATTGTTCTATCATATTTTCCTAAATCTCACTAGCTACTGATCTGTCATTGAATCTGTTTTTGCAAGTTGCATCAGGACATTAATCTAATGTTGCATATTTTCAGTATTCTGCAGTACTTTAAAAAGCATCTTATTCTTTCCTTACCAAAAAATCACAGCATTCAGGAGGTAAATCCATTAATAACACATTTGGTCAATTTGTGACAAGCACTGCATAAATTTAGACCAGACGATATTTGCCTCTAAATACTGAATTGTTCTGAGAGACACAAACCAATTGATTTTGTTTATTCAGCAAAAAGATGAGGAATTGGCCTGCCTTGCTTTAAGGAGAGAGCTGCTGTATTAATTTTGTTAGAACAACTGGGCCCTGCGGGTCAAAAAGTGAACACAACTCTGACACTGCTGTGTTAAACATGGTTTGAGTTTTGACTACATTGATTTTGGCCAGCTTAGTTCCATGGCAGCAAGCAGTATTACAAATCTTGTGGTTTTAGTATAGAAAGTGAAAGAGAAAATAATTAATATGTATTTGAAATATAAAACATTAAAAAGGATTTCACTCTGGCAGTATCATGTATTCATTTTTCATTTAGAAAAAAGATTTTTCGTAAAGAAAACTCCATATTTGACAGTCCTTATGATAGCACTAATGTTGGTATTGTTCTCCCCCCCTCCCCCCATCATTTATGTCCAGTTTTCAGCACACCAGAATCAGTCCTTCAATACACACTGATAACTTCTTCTTGTTTACCAAACACCATCCCAGCAAGGTCTGCAGAGGAGTGCTTTTTTTCTTGGAAAACAGTTGATTAGAACATCTCCGACTTCTGCTGGTTTTCAGCAGTGATAGTACCTCGCCATCCCATTTCAGCTTTTATATTCTTTGGCAACTTTGGGAAAAGCTTCAGATAAATGACACTGCTCTCCCTGCCTTGGTGGGACATCTGAAGCTCCAAGGTGAGAAGCTGGGAGCTTGATGGGATGACAGTGCACGCTGGCTCGCACACATCTGTGCAACCAGTGCACACTGACATACATATTCAGGCAGCTACATGCGGGCTGATACCTGCAAATGTGCCAGGGTGACACCGCTCCTCTCTGCTGGCTGGGCCGTGTGGGATGGCCTGTTGGTGAGTCCAGCTGCAGGTGACCATGAGGCCTCAGCAGCTGGTTCCTGCTGAGCCCCAGGAGGTGACACATGAGGAACACCTGGTGCTTGGCACTGGGGAGAGACAGGAGCAGCCCAGCCTCCAAGTTCATACGACCATCAGCAACATCCTTAGCTCCTCTGCAGCGTATGTACTTGCCATGCAATGAATTAAAAGAGCTGCAAAGGGTCTGAGCTCAGCTCCTGCTCATCTGGCACAGTGTAGGTGTCCTTCCTGGTGACTTGTGTGCCCCACAACAGCAGGGCTGAGATTTTTCAGGGGCCCTTTGCATATGCCACACCATGGCTGCCCTAGAGCAGCCCCACACATGGCAGTCCCCTTGCTTCCTCACACCATGAGCTTCTCAGCTGAAGAAATCAGATGTCCTGCACTACCAGAACATAATTTTCATAAAACTCATAATACAGCCTAAATTCACTGTAATACCTAATTGCCTGTCTCCCATGAGAGACAGGATTTGTGTTTCCCTGCCACTATTCACAGCTGAATGCTTGTTTTTAAAAGGAAAAATGAATTCTTAGCTTTGATGAAAAATACTTCCCAAATAATGAATTGTCAGACAGATACCAGATCTGTAACACCCTCAAACTGTTAAGATTAAAAGTAGCTGGCGAAAAAAAGGCATTTAGAAAAAAAAATCTGTAGCCTTAATTATATACATATTTTATACTAAGTTTGTGGCAGTGATTAGGAGTGTAAATGTTTTGCTGAAAATGTATATGGGAATATAAGCAACAGGAGTAGAGGGAAGAATTCTGTCTGAGGCTTCCCTAAACTTACTGCTTAAAAGCTTTCATTTATTTAAATAATTTTGAAAGCTTTTTATAACATTTTGCTGTAATTGTAACATTGAGTGTGTGAGTTAGTTCAATGTTGGTTTTGACATAAAAACTCCATAGTACTAGCCCTGTGAAAGTAGAGTTGGGAACACTTGGTTTTACAGACCATACTCACAAGTACCCTGCTCTGCACAATATTTGCATACGAATATTTAAAAATTAGGGATGTAGCCGACTCTAGGAGAACTACTACTTCAGAGGAAAGAGCTGAAAAATAAGAAAACTTTTAAAAAGTCTGGACTTAGGCCCTGGATTTCAATCTTCTAAGAAAAGTTGTGGAAAAGTTCAGCTAAAACAAAATTGCTCCAATTCAGATGTATTTATATGCACACATATTTCTGACTGGGGAGAATCTCTGCGAAAGTCTTTAATGAGCCTGAAGTGCAGCTGTCAGTTTAAGTCCTGAGCACTTCTGCTCATGCTACAGGTAACCTGGTTTTACCTAGCTTTGGCCTGCCTGTGGTGCCAGACATAAAGTAGCTGGTGTTGAAATCCACACTGGAGTCTGGGTGAGGTGGGAACTCCCAAAGTTTGGAGCAGTTCACGGGAGAGGTAAGTGTAAGGATATGCCTGCCATGCCCTCTCCGAGTGTCTGCAGCCTCCAGCTCTGGAGGTGCTGATGGGCAGAGGTGTGAGCTCTCTGCACGTTCCAAGCCTCTTTCCCCAGGCCCCCTGTGTGCCCAGGCCTGACCACGCCACAGTCGCTGCAGCTGGGGCCTGAGCAAGACCAAAAGGGTGACCCAAGGCCCCAGCAGAGGTATGCGGTGTGACACGGGCTGCCCTGTGGGTCTGAAGCATGGCACGTGTGGCAGATGGGCACTGGAGGGGTAAAAGATGCACATCCTCCTGGGTCATCCCCCAGCCTGGGCTGGATGCAGCAAGGGCAACTGGAAAGGCACCTGGTCCTTGTGCCTAGATCTGGCTCACATCCTTAGTGGCTGTGGTTCGGTCTCAGCAGTGCTCTTGCCTCCTGCATAGTGTCTGCAGAGCCGAAAGCCTCCCGCTGTGAAGCACAGCCACTTCGCCAGTGGAAACACGGTCACATCGTTTTATAGGATGGCAGTGCTGACTGATGCAGAAATCAGATGCAACGATGTCATCAGGCATGAAGCAATTAAGCCATTTGACTCTAAGAGCTAACTTAACAAGGACATGATTTAAAAAGCAATTTCATTATTGAGTCCCTAATCTCAGATATTTATTAACAAATGGTTTATTTTTAGTTGCTGATCCATGGTTTGCCATTTTTTATCAGCCTAAATAAACTTGTGATTTCAGTGAAGTGATTTAATGCAAATGTGCCTACTCAGTGAATGTCAGAATGGGCGTTCAAAAAGCCTCAACCAAAAAGCACAGCTGCCTCCTGTGCCTTTGCATGCAGACCAGCTGTGCTGTGCCTGCATCTGCCTAAAATGCCTCACCTGAGAGCCAGCTGTCTTTATTGCTTCCCCTTCTCCGTCATGAATGTCCTGGACAGTCATCCGTTCTCATTTCTACAGGATACTCCAGATAAAGTTATCAGGCTAGATAATGACAGAAACATTTGTTTCCTTTCCTAAACAGCTTTCAGAGGATTAAACATGATCAGTCATGAAAGCAATGAGTAAGGTGAATGTAGAACTGTTATTCACAAAAACCCCACAGTACTAGTTGGAGGGGGCAATCCTGGGAACTACCAGGTAAGCTGTTTATCTTACAGTCATAGAATATGCTGAGCTGGGAGGAACCCACAAGGATCATCAAGTCCAGCTCCTGACTCCACACAGGGCAACTTAAAAGTTAAACCCTATATCTAAGAGTGTTGTCTAAATGCTTCTTGAACACTGAAAGGCTTGGGGCCGTGACCACTTCCCTGGGGAGCTTGTTCCAGTGCTTGACCACCCTCTTGATGAAGAACTTTTCCCTAATATCCAAGCTGAACTTCCCCTGATGTAGCTTTAAGCCATTCCCTCACGTCCTACCACTGGACACCAGAGAGAAGAGATCAGCACCTCCCTCTCCGCTTTCCTTCATGAGGAAGTTGTAGACAGCAATGAGGCCACCCCTCAGTCTCCTCTTCCCTAAGCTGAACAAACCTAGTATCATCAGCCGCTCCTCATACGTCATGCCCTCTAGTCCTTTCACCATCTTTGTTGCCCTCCTTTGGACACATTCCAATACTTTGACGTCAAGTAAAAGGAAGTGCTTTGTGTAGCAGGTGGTGAACCTCTGGGATGCCCTGCCCCAAGGGTCGGGGAGGCAGATGGTATCAGCAGGTTCAGAAATGGAATGCAGAAATTCATGGACAGCAGGTCCAAATTACATTCTAAAGGTATAAGGCAATGACATGCCCATTGTGTGGTTGCTGGGGGAGTGCAGGGTGTGGGTCACGGAACGTGAACAAGGCCATGATGTCCCTAAAGAGCATCTCCTCCTGCAGCTTTTGGAGGTGGCACCCTGATTCTGCCTGGATAGGTCTAGCAGATGGATCACTGGCCTGATGCAGGAGGGCATTTTTGTGTTATTATTTTATGACTATGCCAGCATCAGGGCATGTGCGTGTATACACGCACAGCACCACAAATTCATTGAAGACTTTTTAGATCATGCTTATTTCATTAAAATACATAAATGAGCAGTACGTTATTATATCGTCTAATGTAGGACATATTCCATAGTAAAGCTTTTTAGCAGAAGATGACATTATTGAAGAGCAGTAAAAAAAATCCAGGCAAATACATAGGAGATGCTAACAACTTGTTTTAATTCAAGTATTTACTCTTGTAAACCCTGGGGAGAAAAGCACTTTGAAAAGAAACTATTTGTGAATGTGACTTACCCACATGGGCTTCTACTACGTGGTTAATTAAAGAGTAACTTTAATAACTTTAATAAGCTACTGTTGATGCCAACAGAAGGCAAAGCAAGCACAAAAGTCCAAAGACAAGTTATAGATTATAAAGTGAGGATCATTAGTGGTATCTCCACACCAGAAGCCCTGAAGCCTATAACACCAATTGATTAACTGTATGCAAACACAGTGCAACATAGACCATAACTAATGGTCATTCCAATCCTTTACTTAGAGCTACCAGAAAGTTAATCACTACAGATCTTATGTAACCCATTTTATTTCTGAACATGAGGATCATGCCTTTATGAAAGGTGTAAAGCCATTTAACTTCATGGTTCACTGCTTAATTTCACAGGCTCATCTGACACTTTACTTCTCTGATAGTCAGAAAAATTCTCTTAACTAGCAGCCTAAATTCTTTCATGAATAATTTGTGTCCTCTTGATCTTGTACCAATACTAAAGGAACAGTTAGACATATGCAATCTGTAGTATGCAGATATATTTATTAATTTATAAAATGTACAATGATTCATTTAGAAAATATAATTTTTATCCCACAATCTTGAATGGTAGAATATGAAAATTAGTTTGTGACAGTTTTAAATATCTGTCCAAACGACACTGAAATTGTATCTGGTAATATAAGAAATACATACAGAATAAGTACTAGTTAAGTACAGAATTACATTGCATAGCTAGCATGCATGATGAACAGCTCCTAAATTCATGCTGAACTCTCCACTGTTACATATTTCACCATATGCAGATATGTTAGCGTGCACAAATTAATATATTTCAATACCATATCCTACCATTTGTGAGACCTTAATGATACCCCAAGCTTATTTGTATGGGGCTGGAGTCACTGGCTTCCAAGATATAGTTCTATTTCATAGAATCACAGAATGGTTTTGGTTGGAAGGGTCCTTTAAAGATCATCTAGTCCAACCCCCCTGCAATGGGCAGGAACATCTTCCACTAGATCAGGTTGCTCAAAGCACTGTACAACTTGACCTTGAACACTTCCAATGATGGGGCATCCCCAGCTTCTCTGGGCAACCTGTTCCAGTGTCTCGTCACCCTCATCATAAAGAATGTCTTCCTCATATCTAATCTAAACCTACCCTCTTTCAGTTTAATACCATTGCCCCTTGTCCTGTCACTACAGGCTCTGGTAAAAACTCTCTCTGTTGTTCTTATAAGTCCCCTTTCTATACTGAAAGGCTGCAATAAGGTCTCCCCAGAGCCTTCTTTTCTCCAGGCTGAACAACCCAAACTCTCTCATTCTTTCTTCATAGGAGAGGTGTTCCATTCCTCTGATCATTTTTGTGGCCCTCCTCTGGACCCGCTCTAACAGGACCATGTCTTTCTTGTGTTGGGAGCCCCAGGGCTGGACACAATAGTCCCAGTGGGGTTTCACGAGAGCAGAGTAGGGGGAGACAATCACCTCCCTCGACCTTCTGGCCATTCTTCTTTTGATGCAGCCCAGGAGATGATTGGCTTTCTGCAAGCATACATTGCCAGCTCATGTCCAATTTTTCACCCATTGGAACTCCCAAGTCCTTTTCTTCAGGGCTACTCTCAATCCATTCATCCCCCAGTCTGTATTGATATTGGGAATTGCCCTGACCCCGGTGCAGGATCTTGCACTTGGCCTTGTTGAACTTCACATTGGCCCACTCAAGCCTGTCAAGGTCCCTCTGGATGGCATCACTTTTTCTCAAGCATATCAACTGCACTTCTCAGCTTGGTGTCATCCGTACATTTGTTGAGGGTGCACTCAGTCCCACTGTCTATGTCATTAATAAAGATATTGAATACTACTGGTCCCAATACAGACACTTGAGGGACCACTTGTTACTGATCTCCATTTGAACATTGAGCCATTGACTGCAACTGTTTGAATGTGGCCATCCAGCCAATTCTTTATCCATCAAATGGTCCATCCATTAAACCTGTATCTCGCCAATCTAGAGACAAGGATGTTGTGTGGGACCGTGTCAAAGGCCTGACTGAATTTGGGAGAGATGACACCAGTTGCTCTTCCCTTATTCACCAATGCAGTCATTCCATTGTAGAAGGCCACCAGAGTGAAATTCCTCCTAGTGAAGAGATAAGAAACAGTCACAGCATTCTCTTGTAGCCATCATGGAATGCAAGTGCTCAGGGGCCACCTTCGGGCAGCATTGCTGGGATGGAGGATGGACCCAAGGCTGGGCTGAGGTGCCCCATGCTGATGCTCACAGGACTGGTACTGGTGCAAGTCTATGCAAGGAATTGGCTGGTGGTGCATCTTTGCAGACTCCTTGTAGAACTGCTTATGGCAATAGGATTCTGTCCAATGCATTGTCCCTTAATATTTTTAATATATTTAAGCACAACCATGTGCTTGATTCACCTTGAGGGGTACAATGAAAATTCCCCAAGAAGTACCTCAGCCTTCTGCATGTCAGTCGTTACCAGATCCCCTGTCTTACTTATTGGGGGGTACAATTTCTTTTGTCTTCCTTTTCTAACTAATGTATCCATAGAAGTCCTTGTTAGTATTCTTCACATCCCTTGCCAAATTTAGCTCCAACTGTGCCTGAGCTTTCCTGATCTCATCCCTACACTCCCAGGCAGTATCCCTATATTATTCCCAGGGTGCATGCCCCTGCTTCCACTGCCTATGCATTTCCTTCTTGTGTTTCATTTTCACCTTACTCATCCACGTTGGTCTCCTGTTTTCCTTGACTGATTTCTTTCACATGGGAATCAGAAGTTCTTGTGCTCTAAGAAAACTGTCTTTACATAGCTGTCAGCTGTCTTCTGCTCCTTTACCCGTGAGGGCAGTTTCCCAGGGGGTCCCATCCACTAATCCCGTAAACAACTGAAAGTTTGCTCTCCTAAGTTTTCAGATCTTTACTATACTTTTCACCTATCCTTCTCCACTAATTTCCTCTGTGTTGGTGAGCAACAGGTCCAGTAATGCATCTCCTCTGGTTGGGCTTTCTGTCATCTGGATTAGGAATTTATCCTCAACACACTCCAAGAGTCTCCCGGACTGCTTGCAGCTTGCTGTGCTGCTTTTCCAGCAGATGTCAGGGTAGTTGAAGTCCCCCAGCAGGATCCAAGCCTGCGAGTGTGATGCTTCCTGTAGTTGAAGTAAGAACACTTCATCAAGATCCTCCCCTTGATCAGGCAGCCTGTAGTAAACACCAGCCATGAGGTTTCCTTTGTTGGCTTTGACTCTAATTTTCACCCGTAAGCTCTTGACCTGTTCATCACTGTTTTTCAAAGACAGCTCTATTTTTTTATGCAGAGGGAACCCCCCCACACACCTTTCCTTCTTGGCCTGTACCTCCTGAACAGTTTATAGCCGTTGATTGCAGCGCTCCAATCGCGTGATTCATCCCACCAAGTTGCAGTGACAGTGATCACATCATAGCTTTCCAGCTGCACAGTGGCTTCCAGCTCCTGTTTGTTACCCATGCTATGCGCATTGGTATAGAGACACTTCAGTCAGACTGTCGACTGTCTCACCTTTTTGGCAGAACATTGGAGCGTTGAGGGGCATTCCTCACTACTCTGGTAGGTGCACTCATTCACCCTGTTGCTTTTGCATACACAAGTGTCATGGCTTTGGCCCCCACCCCCTAAGTTTGCTAGTTTAAAGTGTGAGTCAGTGCAGATTCTCCTTCCTCTTCCAGACAGGTGGATCCCATCTCTCCCCAGTAATCTGTATTCATTGAAGAATGTCCCATGGTTATAGAAGCCAAAGCCCTGGTGATTACACCAGCCACAAAACCAGGTGTTGATCTGCACGATGCATTGACTTCTGTCTGCATCCCTATCCCTGACTGGCAAGATAGATAAGATCACTTGGGCCCCTGTCCCCTGTGCCCCCCAAGGCTGCAAAATCCCGCTTGATCTTGCCCAGGTTATGCTTTACTGTGTCGTTGGTGCCCACATGGAAAATAAGTAGGGGGTAGTAGTGTGTGCTTTTTACCAGTTATGGCAGTCTCTCTCCCAGAGGAAAGTCTCTCTTTTTTGTATCTTTTTTCTCTTGACTGGTGTCACACACGATTCCATAAACTGTACAGGTGGGCAGTCATGGAAACATGCCAAACCCAATCCTACAATCTGAATCAAATTATCACTGGCCTCTGAGCTGGTAGCAAGGCATTGCACTTGGCTCACACGGTGAGTGCAGGCCATTCTGCTGCTCAAGACTAGTATGCCTGGCATAGTGCAAGGTGCTGCATGCTGCTGGGGAGGCACAGTACTGGCGTTGCGCAGAATTATGAGACTGCAAGTACGGAAAGCAGAACAGAGGAAGATGTGGATATGAGACAACCCTGTTTGTTGTTGCAGTGTATCTATGAGAATCGATGCTTTTCTTGGTCCAGGCATACGGTTGCAGCCTCTGACTGGGTATCCACAGTTTTGTTCACCTCACAGAAGGTAGTGGGATGCATTGCTGCCAATCACTATGACACCTGAGACAACATTACCCACCTACTTTTAGCCAGATGAATTGTACGGACTGCCTCTGCTCAACCTCCAGAGTACCCTTGCATTGGGAATAGCTAGTGTGTGGCACAGCTTTTCAGTGCATAAAATGCTGCAAATGGTATACCTGCAGGCAGGTGGGCAAGGAAAGGAATCACATAAGCAGAGGGACTGGCACCATCAGGGCTTTTGGGCTGGCATTGACCCCCCCTTCACTGGTGATCCTGTACAGGTACAGGGTGCTACCTCATTTACCATGTGCCCTGCCTCTGTAGCTGCAGTCCTGGGCTCAGTGCCAGCACATCTATTAAAACTCTCCATGTTCAGCACAAAGAAAAAAGCTCAGAAAGAGTTTACAAAGGTAAGTTCAGGTGGGGTGGGATGCTGCTGTCCCCAGTCTAATCTCTCGTTAAATGTCTTAAAGCTACGACTTAGAAATGAACAGGAAGGGTTTTTCTGTCTTCTGAGAAAGTATGCATTTTTTTTAACTGTTGCTTCATTTTTTTTTCTGTTCCTGAAGTTTTCTTCTCTCAGTTTATAATGAAACTCAGCTATTTTAGAGATATTGGGGGAAAAATGAGCTTGAGTGAATTGAATCTTCATTTTATTTGTAACCTTCATTTTTTTGTGAGGTTATAAAAAGTGACAATGATCCCTCTTCTTCTCCCAACTCTTCCCTTTGACAGTTTTAAAGATTTGTTCTAAACACTTTAAAACTCATCAGAAATATTTGGCAGGAAAATCATCAAGTCTGGTACCTTCCCTCAAGCAGCTTTTTTTCCCATGAACAGATGCTTTTGGCAAAAAATAAAACAGAACTCAAACATAAAAACAAAACTGTAAAATGACAAGCTGTCACCACAGTATAGATGTCAAAGAACTTGGTATATTTTGCATGAACTTGGTGTATTTTGCAGGGAAACTGATGGCAAAATGCCTAAGACTTTATCTTTTATGTCAGACTATTTAGTATCTTCTAGCAAAGCTACAGGAAGGTAACTTGATTGCAAACCATCGAAAGAACCAAAATTTGTATTGCCCTTCTCTGGATGCACTGCTGCGTGCTATTCTCTCCAACATTAATTACCTGTCATTCCTAAAACTCAGCCTAGTCACATTGTGAAAGGAGATAGGGAAGAAAAACGAGCATGGCTGGCTGCTCCAAACGGCTGATGAGCAACAGGTGCTGATGAACAAACAACAAGAAGTGAGGGACAGCAGAGGAGTGCAGCTGGTACAAGGGGCAATAACCCCAGCTCTCCTGCGGTTCAGCTGCAGCTTATTGCGTGGGCTTTACAGGAGCCTCTGATTTGGAGCAGTATAATGAGTACACTAGTGCTTTCGGGAACTGTTAGGGTTTTAGCTAGCCTGGCTGTGATCCTGAGTTAAAGGCAGTAGGGGCACATGGGGAAAGAGATGAGGTTCTGGCAAAAGAACATTCTGAAGAGAAAAAGCTATGAGCTATGATCCTCTGAGTGTAGGATAAGGAAAGGTCTCCTTTCTCCTGGGCCCTTGTTGACCCCAACTGGACCAGCTTAAGCTTTATTGGAAATGCCAGTGAAAAATGCAATGTTATCCTGCGGTGTAGGTTTTGGGAATGTTAAAGCCATCAGAAGAAGGAGATGGTCCTCTCCAAATGAAGTGGGTTATAAAATAGTAGAGCTTGCAGATTTTGGTGTGTAACACCATTTTGAACTCTCCTAGTACCAAAAGACAACAGGGATCTGGATATTTCACCATGTTTTAAATTTTTTGGGAGTGGAGGGTCTATGCAGGACAGTCTAACTTCTGTGTAGTAGGGGTTATAATAAATAATGGAACAGGCAGACACAAGGAAGAACAGGATATAAAGCACTGGAGGCAGCAAAGTTTCCTGCAGAGAGAAACTATGTCTCGCAAATCTGTTAAAGTTTTGGGAAAGAGCCAACACCTGAGAAAAAGGGGGTCCACTTGGTGGTGAGTTTCAAAATCCTTCTGAAAGTCCAAACAGGACGAACTTCACAAGAAACTAATGAAGGTCCCTGAGGGACTGGTGGTTGGCTGATAGGAAACAAAAGCCCAAGAATGGAAAAAAATTGGACTATCAGTGATAAACGTGCCACTTATTTCACAATCTGTAATTTGCATTTGGATTGTTGTGTGAATTCTAATATTTAGTTGAAAGAACTTCACAAATTCATGTGAAACAAACTAGATGTTGAACCATTTGTTAGCGCCTGTTAAAATTAAGGCTGTGGTTTGCAGAAAATGTACATTCTCGCAAAGTTAAACCTTTTAAAAACCCAGGTGAGTCACAGAAGAAATTCTAATGTTTGATTGCCTACTGTGCCTGATTCCTGATCAGTCATAAAGTAGATTTAGTCAGAGGCTACTGGCCATTTACAGATATTCCTGCTGCTCGCTGTGAGAATGGCCTTGCAGCAAACCTGGAATTTGGGATTAGTGCCATCTTGCCAGATCTCCTGTACAGTTGCTCACGTGGCTTGCTGTTGACTTGCCATCTACTTAAAATATATTAATCTCTAAATACATAATTTGCTTTTCACTACTCCTTTCAAAGTCTGTGTTCAACTCAGTTTCTTTCATTTGAGACCTGAAGGGCAAATGTGCTTCTCAGTTCATGTAATTCTGTGTCTCTTTCAAGATTTTGTAAAAGTCAGCAGTAATAAATAATGAAACTATGGCACAGTGGTGTGCAGACTGATCCCTGGGTATTACTTCAAAGCCAAGCTATGTCACATTTTATTAGGTTCCTGTCAGAGTCTTCACATACCCCTAGGGTGCCTTTTTAATCTTAAATCTTAATAAAGCACTCTGTAGACCTTTTTTCCTAGTTCATATTTAATGTAAAAAAAAATGCTGCATGCACTAACCCTAGTGCACACCAATGCAACCGATCAGCAGTCAGGAATATGAAGAAAGAACAAAGAGGTGTAATGCAAAGACCTTTCATTCTAGTAGATCACTCAGTTCAGTAGTTGATCAGGACCTCTCCCTCCTCTCTCCAGAAAATTTCATCCCAACATTTTAAACCAGACATTTTCATATGATCAGAATCAGATATTCTGGACCTTAAATCATGTTTCTGTATCCGCTTCTGTGAAAGTTTCCCATAGAGTACCTGCTTCTTACCAAAAGAGGTCAGAACTGTAATTAGTCTTATGGCAACTCTGCAAACTATGTCATAGAGACATCCTCATTAGATCATTACAGTTGATGAATATGAAATGTTCTTTTTTCTCACCATTCAGGCCATAAATTTGTGTTTTCCTAATTTTTGAAAACTGACTGTTCTACTTTAATTCATGTTTAAGTTTCTTCTGAAGACTTGCCCGCCATTTCTTCCTTGTATACCTGAAATCTTAATAGATCTCATGTACTTTTAAAGGAACTTGATGCATTCTTGTCCAGGCTCTTGTCCAAACCTGATCTTGCAGTGACCTGATCTTGCAGGGGTTTAATTTGATGTAGTCGGACTGACTCTACTAACAAGCTGAAAAACAAAACAAAAAACCCCTTTCAGTTATCTGTTTCATGTTGTTTACTTACACAGTTTCTGAAAGATATCTTTCTAATGAAACCCTCAGTCCTCTGCCTAGTGTTAATTAGCTACACTTTTACCTCCAGCATTTTCTTACCTAATATGCAGGCAGTCCACATAGAAGATCAAGAGTCATTTCAACATGTAGTGTCTCTCCAGGTGCCCTATCCTGTCGTGGGGCTTGATACTCCAGCAGCACCACCCATGAGACTGCTGAAGGTGTGCTCTGTCCCACCATCCAGATCATTAATGAAGAGGTTTAACAGCATTGGCCCCAGGATCCTGAAGATTACAACTCATAAATATCTGTCACCTGGACTGTGTTCTGCTAGTCTCCTGCTTTCTAAAACCAGGGGTCAGCAAATTTTCCACACACACTGCAGTCCACCTGTCAAATCAATTTCTTGCCAATTTGGCCACTTAGATTTTATGGGAAACTATGTCAAACGCCTTGCTAAAATCAAAGCTAACGAAGTCCACTGCTCAACTCTCATCCATAGAGCCAGTCATCTCAGCATAGAAGGCAAGCAAATTGGTCAGGCATGATTTGCCTTGGATAACCCATAAATCCTTCTCATTTACAAAGTAAGCTTCTCAATATTTTGGACTAGTTTTCAGGCTACAGGCCTTACTAGGATTAAAGCCGGATCTGTAGCATCAAAAAGAGAAGACCAGAAATTGGAAATAAGTAGGAGCTAGCTTACCAAGAAACCAAAAGTAAGTAAGTAAAATCTGAGGTACTTAGATTTCTTGTATCTTAATTTATTATGCAGTGATAACTCATGTCATGAGTTCTGAGCCTTATTTAGAAATGAGTAATAAGGTTATAGCCAAAAGAGAGGCACCCTAAGACTCACAGGATGACCTGAAAGGAAGAGGAAGAGATTAGAGAATTCTAGGGGGGGGGGGGGGGGGAAGAACCAAAAAACCCCCAACTGCTATCATCTCTCTTGACCTAATTGGCAGGAAAATGTTTTTCCTGAGAAACAGGTATCGTAGATAGAGCGGCAGGAATGATCTCCAGAAGTCATCGAGCCCACTGTGGACTTGGTCTGTTGAGTATAAGCCCCTATCCAGCAAAGATCCAGAAAGCACATGGCTGAACTGTATTTGTATAATAAATAATTAGAATTAGTGTATATAATTTATTGAATCCATTATATATATAATTGTATTGTTATAATTATAATTATAGTGTATTATAAATATATGCATGATTTACATGTATGTTATGTATAATCTATATATAATGTACAATAGTAATTTGTATAATAAAAATAAATTCCTTGTAATGTGAAATGCTCATGCCAAGACTGTCAGTACAGAAGTCAATCTGAATCACATATAACGTAAGTGGCCTCACCAAATCCTGTTTAAACCTTCTGCTGGTAGCAGATAGTGCTGCTAGTGCTAATTTTACTCCTACATATGCAGAAATTTGCATAACAATTTCAGGTAACAAGCAGAGTATAAATATCTCTCTGAGAAACTGTTTAGTAACAACTCGACAGTGATTAATTAAAGACCTGGTTACTTGTTTTATTGAGTAATCCAGGTTGATAAAAATGTTTCCCACTGAGTAACGCTATATTCAGAGTATCATTAAATATTAGTGCTAGCTTCAACTAATTTTCACAAAGAATTTCCTGTATTCCTTTGAAAGTATATACATTTAAAGTAATAGAAAATGAGGCAGTTTAAACAGGATTATGGAGTGCACTGAGTCTGGATTATCAGTTTTACTTGCATAAAGTTCCCTGCACTGATTTTATTTATGTATTGATGGTTAACAGAATGGGGTGAAAAATAAAACTAAGATTCTTTGGTTTATTCTCCACTTTAATGACATTCCCAGTGAGGAATTCATTTTGCATGAGCTTTTGTTTTTTCTCTGACCAGTGCTGTGAGAACAAGTTGTGACTCTCTTGCAGGTGTGTTGTTTATGCTAAAATATCTTGTGTCAGATTAATTGTAGTTAGGCAGCTGTTCAGAAATTCAGTGCAGAACAGATTGTCAACAGGGTGGGGAAAATGTTTTATTGACTTAGTTCCACCCTGTGTCTTGATGAATACTGCAAATGTGAAAACTTGCAAGAGCGCAATAGCTTCTTATATTTAGCTATAAGCCAGTCAGAGTATGTTTGCATTACCTCTAGTGGAACAATATCAAATATAGAGACCAAATTCTGTACGTCCTAGAAGGGATGGCATGCAGCCACCTGGATCTACGTCAACAGCCCAGGTAGGGAAAGTGCAAAATGCTCAGAGGCTGTCAGCTTGGCTCACACAAATTTGTATACCTTATTTGTCTGTGAATTTAATACCGAGCATAATTAAGCACTGGAACCAACTTTGGAGAGAAGTGCTGGATTCTTCATTTTCCGATGTCTTTGAATTAGAAAATAATTATACTTAACCAAGAATATCTTCCAGAAATACAAACACAGGAACAACAAAGTTAAATCTGAAGAACCTACATAATGCTAATGTCTAAACAAGATATACTGTAATGGCTGCTTCAGAATTTGCACTCAATTAATTACTTTCTCAAGCATTATAGTAGTGCTGTTCATGGCTGCATGAGTTTTTAACCTAAATTAACCATTCAGGAACTTTTCTATATGAAAAATGCATATGTTAATTGCTGTATTTATTCTCTGGATGCTGTAAATATGCAAAAACTACCAAGCAAATTTATTACAGTGAATTAAGAATGTAACTTGAAGAAATGTGGTGCTATCAGAAATGCAGCAGGTTTGTAAGTGCCATAAGGCAGGTTAGAGCACAAATACAAGCCAGAACATGGCCTCTATAGCACACTGCATTATGCCAACAGCTTTGGGCTTTGCTCTCAGTAAGTGCAAGGGAAAGAAGGAGGCACTGTCAGTAAGAGCAGCTGCAATTTCCATCCCCTGCAGAACAGCAAAATGTGACTTTAGGAAGGGGTTGATAATTGCTTTCAAAGAGGTGCTGCTCTGACAAGCCCCCAGCAGGATCTCTCATGAGAGTGTGGTCACTGCTGGAAGCTGCTGCTGGGTAGCATAAAGGCATTTGCTGCACTGGGGACTTCCATCCTTCCATATACTGTGAATTAATCCTCCACTTCAGTCTTAACTGAACTTGGATTTGGGTACACACTTTTAGCTATTTACATGTCCATAGTTCTGAGATCAGAAGCTCCTAAGAACATTAAGACCCCTGTAACTGGGGTAATTGGTAAAGATTTTTAGGAAAACAGATACAAAGGAGTCTTTTAGGGAATTAGAAATTAGACCCCACCTGGAGAACTATGTCCAGCTCTGGGATCCCCAGCACAAGAAAGACGTGATCCTGTTAGAGAAAGTCCAGAGGAGGGCCACAAAAATGGTCAGAGGAATGGAACACCTCTCCTATGAAGAAAGGTTGAGAGAGTTGGGGTTGTTCAGCCTGGAGAAGAGAATGCTCTGGGAAGACCTTGTTGTGGCCTTTCAGTATAGAAAGGGGACTTATAAGAATGACAAAGAGAGACTTTTTACCAGGGCCCGTAGTGACAGGACAAGGGGCAATGGTATTAAACTGAAAGAGGGTAGGTTTAGATTAGATATGAGGAAGACATTCTTTATGATGAGGGTGATGAGACACTGGAACAGGTTGCCCAGAGAAGTTGTGGATGCCCCATCATTGGAAGTGTTCAAGGTCAGGTTGGAAGGGGCTTTGAGGAGAACTTGATCTAAGTGGAAGATGTTCCTGCCCATTGCAGGGGGTTGGACTAGATGATCTTTGAAGGTCCTTCCAACCCAAACCATTCTATGATTTTATAAAACAAAAAGAAATTGTCTTGGAAAAAAGAGTGAGATGTACATATAAGGCACAGAATTATTTCACTTTTTCTGCACCTGTCTTCAAATATTACAGAGTTCTATGCTTAGAATTTTGGTAGAATAAGCTCATCACATTTTCACTGTAAGGTTTGTTTGGTGTGGAGTGATTTCAGAGAGAATGGCAAAACCAGGGATTTTATTTCCTGTGGGAGAGTTTTACAACAGGGCTCTCCAAGCAGGAAAGGCTCTGCTTAGAAGAAGCTCCCAAGGGAAGGAGGGCAGCTCTCGCTGGTAGCTTTCTGCACAACAGCTCTTATCAGTGATGAAGCCAACCTTGGACCCAGCCAGTTGGGCTAGAAGGGGGAGTGCTTGTGAGGCCCTCACACTGGCAGCTCCAGCAGGTTTTGATTGCTTGCTCCAAGGATCAGGGAATGAATGAGAAGCAGTCTCTGATTTCATCTGGAGATAGTTCGCCTTCAGGAGATTGGGTGCTTGTTTTTTTTCCCTAAAGTCTAAACTTTTTCTTAATGTGAATCAGGAGGGAGGGAAATTGGGAAGCTACTTTTTGCTGTGATGCCTATGCCACAGCACATGTGTTTGCAGAGTGACACAAACTAAGTTGCTATTGAGGACGCTGTTCTGCTGCTCCTGTGCTTTAGAAGAAATCAAACTGATAATTTCAGTAGCTTTTCAGAAAATTTCACCAAATGGCTTTTGAAAATGACTGGAAAACCTACAAAGCATTTTTCATTATGCTCTAATACAAATGTTGAACCGCCACAGTTCATCTGACATATGCCCAGGGAGACCTCCAGTGTCGCTGCAGAGGTTAATCTATCAGAAAACTGTTAATTCTCATTATTTTTGTGAGATTCTCAGACTTTAATTTGGAACTCCTCCACCACAGTGTAAAGCTTTAAACAAACTTTGCGAAGGGCTCTGGATGCCAGGATGCAAGGATGATCCTGTGTGGAAAAGAGACAATTTTAGAGCACTGCAGCATCATAAGTGCATAAAGAGGTTGGTTAGGGATCAAATACTTGCAGCTTTTTCTGACACAAAACCAAGAGAATTGAATGAAGCTGGCAGGAGCTAGGCATTGGAACAAATGACTAATGAGAACAGTCAGTTATTCCAGTTCTGGTGTACTTGAGTCAAGTCTGCATGCCAGGATGTTCTGTAATCTGGCATTTAATCTGAGCAGATCAGGTAAATTCTCCCTGTTTGATGAGAAAGCTGTATGCTGCAGTCCCTCACAGTCACCTGACCAGTTTTGCCGTGCTCCTGCAGTATGGATGGCCTGTACCCATGTTACAAGCCACATAGTCTCTGCAAATGTTCTGCTGTCATGCATGTACAGACAATGACCATGATGCCTTGCCCAGCATGAGTGCCTCCTTTCAACTTCTGCCTTCCTGGGCTGGGAGCCACTGGGAGAAATGGGTGTGTTGGCGGCCAGCTTCTAGCTGTGCAATTTGTACACAAGTCAGCTCCACATACCTGCAATGTTTTGTGTCATCTTCATTCTGGAAGTTGCAAGATCTCTTATGGGAAATCCCATCTAAGCTGCAGCAGGCCAGAACTGGACCAGAGGACAGTTTGTCTCCATCCTGACCCTTTAATTTTGCAGTTTTACTAGAGACAGACTGCTGCAGATCTGATTTTGGAGTGCTAGCGGTACCTACTGTGGTCTTCCTAAGTGAAGATCACTGCCTGCTTTCCCCTTTATACGTACATTTCCATTCCTTAGGTTGCAGAAGATTTCTGTTTCAATCAAATAGCTTTTCTTAAAAAAAAAAAACACCTTAATATTCTTATTCTCTTTGATAAAGAAACAGCTGTTGTCTTTTGCTGTCTGAGTCCTGAATATTTTGATTTGCTTCCATACATATTTAGATAGTTCTATACAGCTATGCAATTATATTTCACTGTGTCCTTGACAGATGGAATGTGACTGTTTAAATTGTATCCTGTGCATATACTTGTTCATCATCCTTCATTCAATTTTAACAATCTGAAAGGCTGCTGGAAATGATTTACTTCTTGTTTGCCCTAATTGCTGAGCTCAGTAATTGTGATGGGAACTCCTGGAGACTGCTTTACCTATTAAACTGTCTTCATCTCAACCCACAAGTTTTCTCACTTTTACCCTTCCGATTCTCTCCCCCATCCCACCGGGGGAGGAGGATGAGCGAGTGGCTGTGTGGGGCTTGGTTGCTGACTGGGGCTAAACCACAACAGTGCTACACTCTGATGGGAATGTGAGACAGCAACAAATGGAAGTGTGCCTTTTTACAACACTTTCGTTATTTTCCTTCTTTTCCTAGCTGTTGTTGAATCTTTAGAAATGCTCAGAAGTCCCACTATGCCATGTTTTAATGAATTTTAATAGTGTTTGAGGCATGGGTCTACAGAATAGGGAATCAAGTACACTTCTGGGTGTACTTCAAGCATGCAGTTTCTCATAACTGTCTTAAAAAACCTCAATCCTTCTCTTATTTGCATATATGGAGTTGTCATTTTGTAATTGTATCTTGACGGTCTTTTCATTATCTAGGCCTGTAGAAAACTGTAACAATGGTTCTTATTCCTCCAATCCTTCCTCGGATTGTTTCCATATATGTGGGGAAAAAAATCTCTAACGAACAGTCATTCCCATTCTCTAAACTGTAAATAACATAAAGGGAAATCCTACTGAAGCAAAGCCACAGGAGCTGTCCAACTCCCGCTACTCCTTTGCACCACTCAAGCAGTTACCCTTGCTGTCTTTAGGGAGCAAACAGGCACTGGGCGGACTGAATCCCACTGCACAAGTCAGTGGACTCTTACTTCTAAACCAGGGGTGTTCAGTATGTCTTTACACACAGTGAAATTTCGTGTTTGCATTCAGTGGTATAATGTTTTACAAGATGGCACACTATGTGTGCATAGGAAGACTGATAAAGAACTTTAACATATTATACTTAAATAAAGAGCACACACACATATATATAATGTTTAAAAAAATGCAGCTTTGTATAATAGAATAAACCACCAGTAAAAGTATTTAAAGAACATACAGTTTCTTCTCTTTATGTACTTGCTCACAAAAGCAATTATTAAAGGCATATCATATCTGAGTTTGTGAAGATGTCGACCTAGTGTGTGTCAGCCACTGCTGCAGGGTGGGATGGCAGCTTTCCATGGTTACTTACATTTCATTATTACCAGCACCACCCAAAGGATCTTCTGCCCACTCCTGTATACCCCTGAATTTCATGGAAACCCAGACATGGAGGCAGTGCCCATCCTGCCAAAACACTTTCCAAATCTGGGACCTTCCCTCCATGTGAATTTTCCCTCCCACTGTAACTCCAGTGACAGCACAGGTGCTGCCTCACCTTCGACAGCGATTGTCTGGCTTTGTGAATTACAGTTATGGTCAGCCAGTCTTCTTCCACCAACCGAGAATTCAGTCTGTCATAGTATACTGCTGTTTTCATTCAAAAAACCAGACATTTTATCCTATTCTTTGTGGTCAGTTGTACCATGATTTTAAAATTTTCAAGGCACAAATAATATATTATTTGGAAGTACCATTGCTCAAGCTGTTACAAAATATACCTCTTGTAACCAGACTGGCAATATTTCATGCCTTTCTGTGTGCTTGAGCATCGTTCAGTGCCAGAACATGTCTACGCTCTGTCCCACAAACAGAAGATATAAATTAGGTATGATTATTTATTTTAAAAGTGACAAACAGTAACATCTGTTCACAAAGAACCTCCTTTCCTTGTGACAGAAATTTAAACAAGGGTGACAAAGCAAATGAAGTACTAGAAGTCCACTAATTTCTGTGGCTGCAGGGCAGAGGAGTGTTTGGTCTCCATGCAACACTTGCAGCCTGCTCCTGACTGTGGTGTCCCAAAGTTCTACCATGTGACAGAGGCTGTGGATTCATATTAAATGACCGGTATTGGGATTAAATCAGTGCTGCAGCTGTCCTGGTGTTTTTAATGTTAAATTGAGCTACAACCAAACTTCAGAAAAATATGTTATTAAGGAAATACAAGGGCCAGCTCCTATGGGGTTAGGAGGCTTGTGACCAGATGCAGTAGCCCAAGCGTATATCCTCAGGATGAGCTCTGGGAACAATTCAGAGGATGGTGGTGCAATGCATAAGGCACTGCATATTTCTGGACACAGATGAGCTAATACAATATTCTTAATAGTTGAAGAGGCTGTGGCAAATTCATTTTCAGTGCATTAGACATTGCATGGATGGGCAGCATCATGGGCACCTAAGGAAATCTCCTCAGGACTCAAGGAGGACCAGCAAAGCATGTCTCAGGGTTACCCAGGGCTGGGGGCTGCACTGTAACCAAGTTGTTGTGAAAATGTGGTAGAGAAAATGTGGAATTTTGTAGAGCTAACACTGGCTTTCTTGAATTTTGGATACTTGACTGCACTATTAGATTGGGAATTGCTAATATTGAAACAGAGGAGTGTAGACTGCATTATAAAAATTGTTCAGGGAATTGTCAGGTATATTCATATGCATGCACAGACAATCCGAACACCTTATCAAAGAGCTCCTGTAAAGTGGTGTTTCACTGCCCTGTACAACAACTCCCATAAAGTAAATTACTTATTTTAAAAACTGTTAAATGCATAAAACTATTCATTAAAGACACAAAATGCTCTGAACTAACAAACTATCATGGATTTTAGACCACGCATTTCTGGGTTATATCTTATTTCATTTGGGTGAACTTAATATGGAACTGCGAACAGTGTTAAGGCTGTTGCCTGACATGTGAAAACTATGTTTGTGTTTGAAAATGAACTCTGGTTGTTTCAGGGACAAGTGCAGAAAGAAGAACTTCTACAAGTCCTTCGAAGTCAAATAGGGATGTTGAAAAACACTGCAGAGGGACAAGCTGACATCTCTTCTTTTGAATTATTTCAGGATCTTCAGCTGAAAAGATCTCATTGGATTTCTGGGAACCTTTCATCATTGAAGCAAATAATTTGATGCTCTCACTGCTCACTTAAGAAACAGCTTCTCAGTTCGAAATCACTGAACTTCAGAAAGATGAATTATTTTTTTTCCCCCTAAATGCAGGAATACTTCAGCTTTGGACTATTGTGCCAGATGACAAATTCATCAACTTCTGGCTGGCTGCCCTGACTTATTTCTGCTTTGGCTTAACCTACTCATGTGAATCCATTTTTCCTGCTCTCAAATACATAAAATCAAAGAGCACATTTGCTGTGACTAATGTACTTTATTATATATGTTTATCATAAGTAGAAGGCAAACTTCAAGAACACTCCAGATATTCCGAAAGTTACACTGTCTAAAACTCTTACTTCAAAGGAGGTGGTATCACTACTGTTTCCTTTTCTCTAGATAGTAAATGGAAATCATCATTCAGTCCATTAAAGAAGCAAACCCCAAATTACCATACAGTAGAAATATATTCATTAGCACATTCATCATTGCTAATTATGCAAGAAAGGCCAGTTATCTTTAATGATTTAACTTCTACTAGCAAGAGCAGTTAAAAGGTTTATGAAATACTGGATTACAGAAAAGAATCACAATGTAAAGAAGCCATGGTCCTTGGGCTTTCTATGCCCATCTTTCAGCTTTAGGTCTCCTTAAGATTCATCATCATTTGCCTGGCAAAACACGGAAGGGATTCAAAAGTTGAACAGCTTACAAATCATCATAGAATCATAGAGCAGCCCAGGTTGGAAGTGATCTCAGAAGATCATCTGCTCCAACCTTTCATGGGAAATGGAGCCCAGATGACATTTTCTAGCACCCTGTCCAGCCACATGTTGAAAACCTCCAGCAATGGGGACTCCACCACATCCCTGGGGAGGTTGCCCCAGTGAATGATTGTTCCCACTGTAAAAAATTTCTCTCTTATATTGAGATGAAACCTCTCCTGGTGGAACTTGTACCCATCTCCCCTTGTCTTCTCCATGTGGCTCCTCGTGAAGAGAGAGCCTTTGTTCTCTTTGGAGCCACCCTTTATGTACTAGAATGCTGTGATGAGGTCCCCCCTGAGCCTTCTCCTCTCCAGCTTTAGTCTTTCCTCATAGGGCAGGTTCTCCAGCCCTTTGGTCATCTTCATGGCCCTCCTTTGGACCCTCGCCAGTCTCTTTGTGTCTTTTTTTAATTCTGGGGACCAGAACTGGACACAATACTGCAGGTGTGGCCTCATAAGCACTGAGTAGAATATGATGATCACATCTCTATCTCTGCTAGTAATGCCCTTGTGGATGCAGCCCAGGATCTGATTTGCCTTTGTTGCTGCAGCAGCACCCTGCTGACTCATGTTCAGCTTGCTGCCCATGAGGTCCCCCCAGCTGCCTTTCAGCAAGGCTGCTCCCCAGCCACACAGACCCTAGCCTGTACTGGGTCATTCCATCCCAGGTGCAGGACTTTGCACCTGCTTTTGTTAAACTTCGTACTGTTCTTGCTAGCCCACACTTCCAGCCTGTCCAAGTTTCTCTGTGAGATGGCTCTCCCTTCTGACATGTCCACCTCACCACTCAGTTTAGTGTTGGCAAACTTGGTGGGAGTGCTTTCAGTTCCACCATCCAGATCATTTATGAAGATGTTGAACAGTGTGGGGCCCAGTATCGATCCCTGGGGGACCCCACTTGTGACTGTCTGTCAGCCTGAGTAAAAACCATTGATCACTATACTCTGGGTGCAGACTATTAGCCAATTTCCTACCCATCTTGGAGACCTGACACCCAACCTATGTTTTGCCAATTTGTCCAGGAGAAGGCTGTGGGAAATGGTGTTGAATGTTTTGCTGAAATCCAGGTAAACAACATTCACTGCTCTCCTCATGTCAACAGAAAGTGTTACCTTGTTAGAACAGAATAGAATAGAATAGAATAGAATAGAATAGAATAGAATAGAATAGAATAGTTCAGCTGGAAGAGACTTACAACGATCGTCTAGTCCAGCTGCCTGACCACTTCAGGGCTGACCAAAAGTTAAAGCATATTATTAAGGGCATTGTCCAAATGCCTCTTCAACACTGACAGGCAAGGGGCATCGACCATCTCTGTAGGAAGCCTGTTCCAGTGTTTGACCACTCTCTTGGTAAAGAACTGCTTCCTAATGTCCAGTCTAAACCTTCCCTGATGCGGCTTTGAACCATTCCCAGGCATCCTGTCCCTGGTTGCCAGGAAGAAGAGATCAGCACTTCCCTCACCAAGTCCCCTCCTCAGGAAGCTGTGGAGAGCAATGAGGTCGCCCCTCAGCCTCCTTTTTGCCAGACTAGACAAACCCCAGAGCTCATTACAAAGAGTACAAAATGGACAAAGTTAATACTTCATTATCCCTCGCGATACAGAGATGAGAAAAGACCACATTAACCTTATGTAGAGTGGATAGAATTGCAAAAAACATGTGAAATATATATTTTTTAACATATTACAGTGACTTTATCTTATAGAAATATTATTTGTAATTTATACATTTCAAAAGTCAGCATTTAATCAATTAGCTCTGTACTTTAAGCCTTTAGTAAATGACAATAAATATCACTGGAAATCTCTACCTTATAACCAATATTACATTGCATAAATAAAAATATATATTGTCAGATTAAGCACTATGGATATGACAACATTTGAAAGCTAATATCACATTTATAAAGGCCTTAGAAATTAAGAGTTGAACTCGGTCATTAACATTCATAGTTTAACATGTTCATTATTCAGCGTTATACCTTAATGATACTATATGAATATGAATAGACAAACACCTTGATTGTTACCAATGACAATGATAGGCATTTCTAAATTATTCAAGTAGGTATATTATCTATATTTATGATACTCGTTCAATTAACATTGACTGCAAAATGAATTAATTTTCATAATTCATGTATTCATAAATATCATGCTGATTGTCTGCATTAGTGTTAACTTCTTTACCCTCTATACAAAACAGGAAAAAGAGAGACAACATTCATTAACATGAAAGAAATAAAGAAACTGGAACAGTTCACCAGAAACCCAGCCCTCTAGATGTCTCAATCCCCTCACTGCAACTCAGAATCAAGAACTAACATTGTCAGCCGGAGATAACCAGAGTCAGGTTTCCTACTGTGTCTTGCATGCCTTGAGTAGCCCCACTGTCATTTCTGCAAATCCACTCGAATTTAATGCACGCACGGGGAGAGACTCTGCAGCAGCCTCCAGGAGGCCTGCAGGGAACAGGAGGCTCAGCTGCAGTGACAGCATGCGCTGCAGAAGTGATCCTGACGCGCTGCTTTACTCACCGGGTGTTGCTCAGCACTCGGCTAGTGTGCAAAGTGATGGAGGAAGCAGGGTGCTAATTTAATGCAGATTGCTTCCACAGACGTTTGCAAATGTATGCCGATAGTGAAAGAAAGGGCAGTCGGTCCGGAGAAAACCTGACACTTCTCTTGGCTGGCTTTAATATGACCCAGGGAATACACTGGGGGGGCAGAGTAAACCTGAACATTTAAGAACTCAGTGTGTTGTGTTTCCTGAACTTAAAGTCCTGTTCTAAAAGCAAGAAAAAGACTTTATAACTTCTGTAGCAACGTATGATCTGGTTTTAACAACAGCTGCGTGGGGGGCTTCCCCAGCATGTCTGCCAACTGCCAGATGTATCATGGAGTAAAGAGGAGCAGGAGGTGTACAGAGAATGGGATTTAAACTGGCATTTCATGAAGGATAGGTGGAAAAACATGCATAGTAACATAAAAAGGATGGGTTGCCAAAAAACTTAATGGTGCTGGAACAAGTACAGATGAAATATTTTCAGGTCCCGGCATAAAATGAGATATTGATATATATTGACAATACAATTAAACCGAATACAACTGAAATGGGCTTGTCTCAGGGGTTGCAGCTGCCTGGCCACTGCTGCCCCAGCACTGAAGTAGGCAACACTACTATAAGTTGAAAGATATATGTTCTCTGGTTCATGCACTGCACATTTGCCTTTGATACACATTGATATCTCGTAAAGGTTTATGAGATAAATTACTTATTATCACGTGATCTTCTAAGATTTCTACTTTTCATTTTACCCATAAAATGATACAAAATTATTAAGACTTCAGAAACCTGGCTATTTTAATTCATTGTAGCAACATAAAACAGAGCAGCAGAGAGGTATCAAAAATAGGACTTTTTTTTTTTTTGATGTAATCATGGCTCCTAGCCAACAAAGGTGGCTGAAACACCTGACACCTGTCATGAACCTGACATTGCACTTTAGAGAAAGATGCTGTGACTCAATGTCAGCTCTAAGGCAGGAGAGTGCATTCAGGAAGTTTTCCAGCACTTGCAACTTTTAAAAGTTCATTGTGAGGTTTTGCATACAGTTTAGTATTTTGCAGAGTACAAGTTTAAACCATCCTGTCTCACTCTTTTGAAGTGCTGATTCTGCTTCAAGTGTGAGGCCTTTCGTTGCATTTTTTTCTCGGATTTTATCAGGTGCTGTAGGTCATTTTCCTGTGTGCTAAGAATGAGCAGGGGTTTGGGTGTACACCTGGCCAGAGATCTTTCCTTATGCCAGCTGCAGCTATTAAACCATTTACTTCCTTGGCTTCACTGGAGAGCTGGCAGAACCCTGAGCACCCCAGGTTTGGCTGCCCACACTGGAGGCCAGCCCTGACGTGGTGCAGCTGCAACCCGAGATCGTGCTGCTGGGAAAGAGCTGGGTGAGAGACGATGCCTTGTTGAGTCTCCCCTTCGTGCAGCATGAGGCTCAGACTTTCACCCTTGCTCCTGGTCTGGGCTGTGTCACAGACTTGACCCTGCCTGGCTGTGTCCCTCGCTGACCCTGAGCTCAGTTTGCTTGGCCTTGGACTGCCTTGTCCCTATGGACCTGTCTGGCAACTGGGGCTGGGCTGGCCCTGGCTCCTCTCCCTAACCTGCTCTGCTGGCCCCATGCAGGTCCCTGGGGCTGTTGGGTACCATCCTGGCACTGCTCTCCATTCTGTCTGGAGCAGCCTCCCCTTACAGGTCCCTGGGAAGAACTGTCAGGAAAAATCTGTGACTCAAGTCTAATGCTAATTAAATAAATTCCTGCTATTTACTTTCTTTGCACAAAGCACTATTACCAATGTCCTCTCTAATGTGTCATGAATAAATCACCAGGGTTCATCACAAGGCATATCAGTGCTTTACTTGTGAACATTTAATTTCTTAGGTGCATGAATGCTCAGCACCAGGTGCCCACTCAGGCCTGGGCACAGGCAGATCACATGCTTCTTCCCTTGCATGCAAACGTACTGTTTCTTTGAGCTCTGTCCTCAAACTTGGTGGCCCTCCACATTTCCATGGGAGTTCTGGGGGTGCAGAGTAATGCATATGCCATTATTTGCTTTGCAGTGAGGTAGGTCAGCTTATAAATATTTTCAGTTCTCCAGGATTTATAAGGCTGTGCAACTCTGAGACACAAGACATGGGGAAAACAGTCCAAGGTGGGAAAACAGTGTGAGGTTGTGACACAACATAGCCTAGTGCCACCTGTAACCTGTCTCCAGCATGGTCCAGCTTCCCCAGTAAGCAAAGGACTGGCAGGTTTTTGCTGAGATGGGTACCTCAGACAAGCAGCGCACCTGTGTGCTGCAAGATTAAGCAGGCTCGGGCTATGCAGATTTGATACGCAGCTCTTTCAAAAAATAGGCTCTGGAAAAAGAAAAGAAGCATTTGCATAGTTGTCATGGGGAGTTTGCCTTTGCTCTGACATGATCTGACAGAAAATGAATGGGTCTGGCAACTCACTGTAGTACAGCGCTTTGGGCTTTCCAGTTTATGGCACTCTGCCTGTCCAATTCACCTAATCTTTGGCATGATTAATAACTGTCTTGAAGAACTGCGTTCAGCTTCCTTGTTCTGCTCTTAGTCTACTTCTGTTGCCTTTTGAGGAATGTTTCCTGTTTTATGGTATGCCCTAGGTACTCAGCAGATGAATGACATGACAAGCAGTTGCTACTTGCCCACGCTGGCAGTAGGCAGTTCCCGCTGTCCCTCTCCGCAGGCTCCTCAGACATCAGCCTGCCAGCTCTGACTGTAATCTCCCAGGGGTCTGCTACAGGAAACTGCTCACAACTGGCTATTTCACATGGAAAAAATGTGAGGACAAAGGTGGAGAAAAAATTGTAAGGCTGAAGCAGGGAGTTAGGGCTGCCTGAGGGGGGGAGTAATTTACCCGTCATGGCAAAAATGAGCAGCCTGTGGGACATGGGGGAGATGCTAGACAGCTAGGGTGTCTTCTGAGAGTAGCACTGTGTAGAGCTGGGCTTTCTACATGTAATCGACACGTGGGCGGTATAGAACAATCATATGCCCAGCACCTTAGTATTGGCAAATCTAGTACAAAACGGGAAAGTTCATGTGCTGCGAGGTGTAAAGTAAAATCACTGCCCGTCCCTGATACCGTTTCTCCCAGTTTTTAATGGGTATGTTTTTCCTTAGGGATACAAAATTTCGTCCTCCTCATATGTTCCTGAATTTGGTATTGTTATTTCTGTGTTTGTATACCTTATGTTGGTTTGTCTTTTCTTTTTGTGGAATGCTGACTTCTGTGTGAAGACAGCACACCATATCCATGTTCATTTTCTGTCACTCCTCAAGTGCAGCTACTGCTCCTTTAATTTTTGTCCTCCATTCCAGTACTTCTTGCTCTTCTCTTTATTTCTTCATGGAGTGGTTTTTACTGTTCATCTTCTCTTTGCATCATTTAAAAATTCTGGCCCCGTTTCTCTTGTCTCTCTTCACATTGCAGGTGCCAATAAAAAGTAAATGTAAAAGAAACTTAGAAACCCACTGACGTCATACTCTTTTTCTTGTCAACTTCATCAGAGAGGAACTGGAACGCCACTGTGAAGTTTTGTGTTGCCTAGCAACAGGTTTCTCACCAGCGTGGGTCTGTGATGCTGGGCTTACTAATGCAAGTGCATTTAATGGAAAGGACCGAGTAGGAAAAATGGGCCAACCAGGCTTCCTCTAGCAGCATCCTGCAAGGTGGGGAGGGTGTCAGACAGCAAGGGGCTTATGTCTCTTCCACTGCAAATCTTCACTCAGAGAGGGAGGCTGCAGGACCCGTTGGGAGCTCAGCCTCTGTGGGGACACAGTCCTCCAGCATACTGGGAAGCGTGTTGCTCTACTGGTAAGGCTCAGTGTTTAAGGCTCCAAACACATATGCGCACCTTTGGGAGAGTAAGCCTAATCCCTGAAGGTGGAAGAGGAGCTGTTTACACACAGTCTGAAAGAGTGCATTTTGAATGAGGAAAAGTTTTTGAGGAGACCTGCACTGGGGGAGATGCATCGCCACTCTGCTTGTATTGTTGGGAAAGGTCAGAGCATCAAAGGATAATTCGGGTGGGACTTCCAGGCTCAACTTGCCTCAAGCCTTATTTTGACACCTTCCCGATGACCTTGGATACAAGAGTATTCCGGGAGATGGTGCCAAAAGCCTTGTAAAGTGAATGTAAATGATGTCCACAGTTCTCCTCTTCTTCACAAACCCAGTCATTTTATCCTAGAAGTTGGTCACATGTGATTTACCTTTGGTAAATTCATGCTGGCTGTTCCCAGTTACCTTCTCCTTCGTGTGTCCAGAAATGTGCTCTAGGAGGACTCCCTCCATGATTTTCCCAGGCACTAAAGTGAGAACTGACTCACCTGTAGTTCCCCATATCATTCTTTTGGCCTTTTTTGAAGATGGATGATATTTTCTTCTCCTCAATCACAGAAGACCTCCCTGCTCTCCCCAAACATTCAAACATGACAGCATCCTGCAAAAATGCCAGCAGCTCCCTCAAACCCACAGGTGCAGGCCATGGGATCCCATGGACTTGTACAGGTTAAGTTGATTCAGATAATCCCCGACTTGACCCTCATCTACCACTCATCATTCTGCTCTTCTCTGAACATCTTCTCTAAGCACAGAGGACTGGTAGTTGTAGTTGGTGAAGACTGAAGCAAGCAATGCAGAAGATTACATACCCCAAACCACTTCCCAAAGGGAAATAAGTTGGTCTGGCAGGTCGGTTGGCCTTCCAAGTCATAACTGGCCCTCTTTTAGTGAATACACTGATGCAGTGATTCAGTGAGGGCTCTTATTTGTCTTCATTCCCCTAGCTGTACAAGTAAAACCTGTACTGCAGGCAAAATTGACACACGTTCAGAGTCTCTAGGTTTACTGCAGCCCATTCACAATGTTGCGCAGCACTGAGAAGCACTTGTGTCCTCCTCCACAGCTGTCACACTGTCAGTGGAATCACAGCAGATGTGTTACCCTAAGGACTACCTCTTCTGCTGGCCTTCTCCAGGCTCCTTGCAGGGCAAAAACAAAGTGTGTGGACCAGAGATGGAAAGAAGAGGCCTTTTTCAGTGGCAAAGGGCAAGCATCATTACACTTTTGAATACTTATTGTACCTGCTGTACTTTCTTATCTATCTTGTTCTTATCTATCTTCTCAATGCAACAGACCTTCCTCTAGGAGGTATCTTGTCTTCCTCGTTGTTCTTTGGAAAGCTGCTCGCTTTGTCTCTTTGATTAACAGGTTTGTATACACAACATCAGACTAACAAAGAGAAGGAGTACAGGACATAGTACTAGAAAGATTTTGTTCTGCTCACTGCCATTTCCCTATGCAAAGAGTTGGCTTTGCTGCCATCCTGCAAGATAAAATGAGAGTTCTGTTCTCTCCTCACAGGAGAGTAGACAGTCTCCTTGGATCTGCAAGACCTAGAGCTGGCATGGCTGTTTTCCACAAACACTCCTAGCTCAGCTCTGGGCTAATAGATTTACCTCATCTATGTATTTTTCCACATTCTGTATTTTGACAGGTTGTAAGATTCACATCTGCCAATAACTGTATCCTCATAACATCCTTGTAATCTACAAATGCCCTCTGTCTCCATGTCAGAAAGAAAGACTGGCTCCAGGCTGCACCAAAAATTCCAAAGCAATGCTAGGAATTTAACTAAGAGTTTGCTCTTAGTTGCTAAGAATCACAGAATTACACAATAAATGAGGCTGGAGGGGACCTTTCAAGACTGTTTAGTCCAACACCCCTGCTCAAGCAGGTGTTAGCTAGAGCAGGCTGCCCAGGACTGTGTGCAGCCAGGTTTTGGATGTCTCCAAGGACGGAGACTCCACTACCTGTATGGGTAACCTGTTCCAGTGTTCAATCACCAAATATTTTTAAATGGAATTTTCTGCACTTCAGTTTGCGCCCATTGCCTCTTGTCCTGTCACTGGGCACCATTGATAAGTGTGCCTTCGTCTTACTTACTGCCCCCTGCTCAGGTATTTCTACAAATTGGTAAGTTCCCCCCTAAGTCTCCTCTCCTGCGGGATGAACAGTCTGCTTTTATCCACAAGGACTCCAAGGTCTTTCTCTGCAGAGCTGCTTTTCAGCTGGTGTACTGGTGCACACGGTTATTCCTGTCCAGATGCAGGACTTTGCATTCCTCCTTGTTGAACTTCATGAGGTTCCCCTCTGCCCATTTCTCTGGCCTGTCCAGGTCCCTCTGAACAGCAGCACAACCCTCTGGTGTATCAGCCACTCCTCCTGGAAGAGTTAATTCCTCTCCTTGTGGAAGGAAAGTTGCTATTAACTGCTATTTTACATTAGCTCCCACATGGTAACACAGAGGGACTTATAAGTCTGGAGCTGCAGTGTGGACTCTGCTCTGCAGGATTATTTTACCTGTCACTCTATGTCTCTGATCTACTGGCTGAATAAGACCCAGCAAAGAACCACAAAGTGTTGGTGTTTCCAATAATTTAAAACATACCATCCTTCACAATGATTCATAACATTATCAGCAGAAATTAATTCCGCAAAGAATCTCATTTCCTCATACTGAGATTCTTCCAAACCAAGAGTACTCATGGTACCATGGAGTACCAAAGCTGTGAAGAGTTTGGTACTGCACTTTGCAGACACTTTGCAGAACTAGTTTAAAATGACTCCCTTGAGCTGGCTGACACCAGGGCTGTGCCAGGAATCAAAAGCAGAGCTCCCGATAGGGCTTGGCCAGATTTGTAATGAGCTGCTGGGTAAAGGCTGTTCCTCCCAGAGCTCCTGGGCTGGCATGGAAACATGCAGCTCTGAACTCAAACAGGCACCACAGGCAGCATCTTCTCTTGGTGATCCTGGGGGGAAAGGCTTCTCAACAGTATCAGGGCATCAAAACTTCACTCATTAAGTCCAAATGTCATAGCAAAGAAGAAAGTACTACAGAAGGCCTGATAAATATGATTCTGGAAATTGCATTGTAATTTTCTGAGTGAACTGTAATCCTTAGTTTCTTCTAAGCCTGAAAAACTGTTGAGTGAAATTCACCTTCTTGACCACTAAAAGCTATGAACTTGAAAAATAAGTCAAGTTGACAAGGACTTGTCCTGGTCAGTGGAAAATTGGTATTGTGGTGATTTTAGATTGGGTTTTTGAGATTTTTGAAGATTCCTCAAAGTTCCTGTTTTGGTACAAATATCAGTTATTAATTGAGATAGAGGTACAACATTTCTCAGCTATAGAATTATCCAGCTTCACAAATTTTGTTGTGAATTTTATGCAGTTCTCAGAAATTTACTGAACATCGTTCTCTTACCTTCTCTTGTGCTATCATTATGCTTCATGAAAGAGCTTTTTGAGTCCAAGTAGGGAACAAACATTTTCCCTAATATCCAGCTTCAGTCTTTGATGTGGCAATCATTAAAGCCTGGTGGACAAATGCAAAGTGTTCAGGGTAGTCACCTTAGCTAAAAATACCAAAAATTAGAAACCATCACTGTCCCTCAGCATGTGACTATATGGAAAATACTAAGCTGCTCTGATGAAATAGAGCCACTGGTATTTGTGGTTTGTATTTCAAGCAATTATCAGCACATTGCACTTTCCTCCCCCACAAAGGCCTTTCAGCGTCTAGGAAAGTGTTTTACATACATCTTCTGACTATAAACTTCTTTATGTCTTCAGGTGCACTGTGCCGTCAGACACATTTTTTGAAGTGGCTTGACAGAGATTGTGATCTCTCAGGATCGTGATCCTTGTGGCTTGCTGGGCACTAAAACCTCCATTTGAGAATAACCTACAGACTAGTATCACAGCAAAGACAGATAGAAGATAGACCAAAGTCGCTGTTAGATTGGTAAAGTTTCCTGGTTTTCCTACTAACGCTGTCACCCTTGGTTCTTGCTGCAGCCAAACTCCCTCCTCCCTCAGTTATTCACCAGGTCCTGGGCGTTACACACTCTGCATGGCCTTCGGTATGTCAGTCTCCTGTGCACACTGTGGGAAATCATTTTACAGCTCTGTGTGCCTGGTCAGCTGGGTCCTCTCCCATACAGTGCCATGTCTGAGCTCAAGAAGCATCAATGATGTTTCTCTGTGCCTCCATTCTGTGTTGGGAGGGATGCTTTGGCGCATATCCGCTACACGTGCTCCCCACTGCAGTCCCTCTCCTGGTTCCTTCAGAAAATTCTGGCTGTGCATTCTCCCTTGTCATCCACATCCACAGCCTTTGGATGCTGTAGCACCATTTCCCTCACCCCTCCAAATGCACCAGACAAGTTGGCCATTTACAGCACCTGGACAAACCTGATAAGAAGGCACCTTCGTAGTCTCTTTCTGAGCCTTGAGTCATCATGTCTGGCCAGAGTCCCTCTGGAGAGCAAGTGGCAATTCCCTAGTACCCTCCAGGAACAATGTATCTACTTGGAGCTGTGTTAGGTGTTCACCTTCAGACATTATTTTTAAACCTGTGGTCCCTCTCATCACTTCATAGCTATGGCTCTGTGGCTGCCCGCTTATCTCCTTAACTCGTCTCTTGGGCTGGAGAAGGCCCTTGCCAGGACAAGTTCAGGACAACACATCCCAGGAATAAAAACCAGGAACAGATGCTTGGAGAGATGAGCAATAGAAGTGATACATGGAACTCTTTTGCTGTCTGGAATCCCAGCCTCTCAAATTTGGCAGCTGAGGGGTTTCCTGAAGTGAAAATTATGCCTGGGTCACCACTCACAGCCCTGGGGGCTTATCCTCTATGTGTCTACCTTACCTAACACAAATATATTTTAACTTCTGGCTTCTATCTTACCCTCTGGAAACATACTTCACAATTTAATTATATCTATATGAAAATGTACATCCTTTTGCACGTTTTGAAGTTGCTTCCTGATTATCTCAATCTTATTTTTCAACAATGAGAAACACAGATCTTCAGGTCATTCATGATTTTACAGATTCCTCTGCATTAACTGTGCCTTTTCCTGATGCATTCCCAGGGTTTTTTGCATACTTATATGCATTTTCAGCTGAAACAAGGCTGTGCACTCAAGTAGTAGTCATTGAAGCCTTAAGAAATGAAAAGCCTATTTTCAGTGCTAGATAACTGAATTAGATTAACTGGCTGCTCATGGCTTGGACGGGTGTACTCTTCACTGGGTAAAGAACTGGCTGGATGGCCGGGCCCAAAGAGTGGTGGTGAATGGAGTTCAATCCAGTTGGCAGCCGGTCACAAGTGGTGTTCCCCAGGGCTCAGTATTGGGGCCGGTTCTGTTTAATATCTTTATCAGTGATCTGGACGAAGAGATCGAGTGCACCCTCAGTCAGTTTGCAGATGACACCAAGCTGTGCGGGAGTGTTGATCTGCTGGAGGGTAGGAAGGCTCTGCAGAGGGACCTGGACAGGCTGGATCCATGGGCCAAGGCCAATTGTATGAGGTTCAACAAAGCTCAGTGCTGGGTCCTGCACTTGGGCCACAGCAACCCCATGCAATGCTACAGGCTTGGGGAAGAGTGGCTGGAAAGATGCCAGGCAGAACAGGACCTGGGGTGTTGGTTGACAGCCGGCTGAATATGAGCCAGCACTGTGCCCAGGTGGCCAGGAAGGCCAATGGCATCCTGGCTTGTATCAGAAATAGTGTGGCCAGCAGGAGTAGGGCAGTGATATTGCCCCTGTACTCGGCACTGGTGAGGCCGCACCTCAAATACCGTGTTCAGTTTTGGGCCCCTCACTACAAGAGAGATATTGAGGTGTTGGAGCGTGTCCAGAGAAGGGCAACGGAGCTGGGGAAGGGTCTAGAGCAGAAGTCTTATGAGGAGCGGCTGCGGGAACCGGGGTTGTTTAGCCTGGAGAAAAGGAGGCTGAGGGGAGACCTCATCGCTCTCTACAACTGCCTGAAAGGAGGGTGTAGCGAGGTGGGGTCGGTCTCTTCTCCCAGGTAACAAGCGATAGGACAAGAGGAAATGGCCTCAAGTTGCGCCAGGGGAGGTTTAGACTGGATATTAGGAAATTTTACTTCACTGAAAGGGTTGTCCAGCATTGGAAGAGGCTGCCCAGGGAAGTGGTGGAGTCGCCATCCCTGGAGGTATTTAAAAGCCGTTTGGCTGAGGTGCTTAGGGACATGGTGTAGTGGTGGTCTTGGTAGTGTTAGGTTTATGGTTGGACTTGATGATCTTAAAGGTCTTTTCCAACCTATACGATTCTGTGATTCTGTGATTCTGTGATATGAAAGTCCATAAGTGCTGGTCAGTTTTTAAGAACAACCTTTTAGAAGCACAGGAGCAGACAATCCCATTGTGTCATAAGTCAGGTAAGAAGGGCAGAAGACCAGCTTGGCTGAACAGAGAACTCCTTGTGGAGCTCAAGAGGAACAAGAAATTGTATGATCTCTGGAAGCAAGGTCAGGCTTTGCAGGAAGATTACAGAGCTCTGGTTCACATATGCAGGGAGAAGACACAAAAGGCCAAAGCTCAATTAGAGTTGAAACTGGCCAGTGTTGTGTCAGACAACAAGAAGGGCTTTTTCAAGTACATTAATAGCAAGAGGAGGTCTAAAGAAAACATTGGACCGATACTTGTAGAATATGGTCACCTGACTAATACAGATGAAGAAAAAGCAGAGGCATCCAATGCATTTTTTGCCTCAGTCTTTGATAATACTGATAGACCTTGGGCTGCCTGGTCCCCTGAGTCAGAGAACCACGACTGCAGGAACAGTGACTTTCCATTTGTGGACACTGAAATTGTAAGAGACCAGCTGTACTAGCTGAATGTTCACAAGTCTATGGGGCCTGATGGGATTGACCCCAGAGTAATGAAGGAGTTAGCAGATGTTACGGCAGGACTGCTCTCAATCACCTGTCAATGGGAGTCTGGGGAGGTCCCTGCCGACTGTAAGACAGCCAATGTTATTCCAATTTACAAGAAGGGCGCGAGGGAAGACCCAGGAAACTACACACCTGTTAGACTAACCTCAGTTCCTTGAAAAATTATGGAGAAGATTATATTGGGTACTATTGAAAGGCATTGAAAGAATAATGCAATTGTCAGGCACAGTCAACATGGGTTCACAAAGGGAAAGTCCTGTTTAACTAATTTGATATCTTTCTATGATAAGGTCACCTGCCTAGTGGATGAAGGGAAGGTGGTGGATGTAGTTTTTCTGGATTTTAGTAAAGCTTGTGATACTGTCCCTCACAGTATCTTTCTGGACAAGTTGTCCAACTGTGAGATGAGCAGGTTCATGGTGCGCTTGGTGAAGAACTGGCGGAACAGCAGGGCTCAAAGCATTGTATTGAATGGGGCTACATGTGGCTGGAGACTGGTCACCAGTGGTGTTCCTCAGGGTTCAATTCTAGGGCCAGTGCTCTTCAATATTTTTATCAGTGATCCGGATGCAGGAGTTGAATGAACCATTAGCAAGGTTGCTGATGATACCAAACTGGGAGGTGCTGTTGACTCTCTTGAGGGACAAGAAGCCTTGCAGAGGGATCTAGATAGATTGGAGCACTGGGCAATCATCAATGGCATGAAATTTAACAAGTCCAAATGCCAGACTCTGCACCTTGGACAGAGTAACACGGGGCACAAGTATAGACTAGGAGATGAGTGGCTGGAGAATGGGATCCTGCAGAACAGGATCTGGGGGTGCTGGTTGACAGCAGGCTCAATAGGAGTCAGCAGCGTGCCCTGGCAGCCAAGAGGGCAAAATGCATCCTGGGGTGCATCAAACACAGTATAACCAGCTGGTCAAGAGAGGTGACTATCCCGCTGTATTTACAATCAGTGCGGCCTCACCTTGAGTGTTGTGTGCAATTCTGGGCCCCAGCACTTAAGAAGGATGTTAAGGTACTTGAATGCGCCCAGAGGAGAGCAACAAAACTGGTGAGAGGGCTGGAAGGAATGTCCTCTGAGGAGCGGCTGAGGACTCTGGGCTTGTCTGGTTGGGAGAAAAGGAGGCTGAGGGGCGACCTCATTGCTCTCCACAGCTTCCTGAGGAGGGGATGGAGCGAGGGAAGTGCTGATCTCTTCTTCCTGGCAACCAGGGACAGGATGCCTGGGAATGGTTCAAAGCTGCATCAGGGAAGGTTTAGACTGGACATTAGGAAGCAGTTCTTTACCAAGAGAGTGGTCAAACACTGGAACAGGTTTCCTACAGAGGTGGTCGATGCCCCATGCCTGTCAGTGTTGAAGAGGCATTTGGACAATGCCCTTAATAATATGCTTTAACTTTTGGTCAGCCCTGAAGTGGTCAGGCCGTTGGACTAGGTGATCGTTATAGGTCCCTTCCAACTGATAATATTCTATTCTGTTCTACCCTATTCTATATGCTAATAGTGTTATGTATATCTATGGCTATAAGCTGTATGTGTGTTTCTGCATGTGGCCCAAAATGCACGTGATCAGTTCCATAGATGATGAGTAGCTTGTTTTGAACATGGATAATTGTGTGTGTTGTACGGGAGCCTGCAACGTATGTGCAACATATGTACTGCACAGGTGTGCAATGGCATGCTGTGCTGTACATGGTGCTTTTCCACCAAGTGCTCTCATCTGTTGACCAGAACATCTAGCAGTGGAAGTGTAAATGGATCCTTGAAACCCTTTGTGCAGTTCTAAAATCTGCTCTCAATGGAGGTGTGGCTCTGCTGACCTTATGGGGCATTAAAGGCAATTTTGATGGCAAAATACACAGAAATACATAGTTCCCCCCTTTCCTGGCAGCTGTGGCAGGCCTATAGAACTATAGGAAGACCTGTATCAGAAACTCTAGGAAAGCAAGGGCCACAATTACAGCTCAAGTACGGGTAATGTGATACCACACTGTCATCTGAACAACTTTCCTGCACGTAACTCATTTCTCTCTGCCAAAAGCAGACTGTGAGGAAAAGGCACTGCTCACCATCTGGCAATGCAAGAAGCGGTAGTGTGTGTTGCATTTCATTACAGCAGGGTTACAGTGCAATGCTACTAGGCAAAGGAGAAATTTGTGATAATGTACTGCTCAGCACTATGGATCATTTCGCACATAGCAGTTTGCAAGTGGTCTTGCCCATTTCTGCAAAAGTTCTTACGTACTGACAGCTTTAGGATGGCTGAGATTACTTCACGTCATGTTATCACAAATATCAGTGAAAAAGAGCTGGGCAGAATGAAAGCAGCAAAAGGCTGTAATCTTCCTATCAAGGGGTACTGAGGCATTAACCCTTCAGCCATTGTACAGCCACTGATCTCAGCTGGGGTTATTCTGATCGTGTGCAAACTGGTATAAAGTTAAGGAGTATTGTCCTTCCCTAGTCCTTCCCAAATTTTATTTTATATTCTATATTTTATTTTATTTTATTTTATTTTATTTATTTTATTTTTCATGCTAGGGTCTCTTTTCCAGTGTAGTCACTTGAGGTTGGTCGTGGCTGGTTTTTGAAATATTTGTGTCTGTAAGGTTAGGACCAGCTGATGAGGTGGGACTAGTCATGTAAGTAAATCAGGGTGATTATTTTATAGCAACATTAGAAGAAGGAGCACTGCACCAAATCCATCATTTGATGTGTTTTGGTGATGCTAGCACACAGAATTTACACACTGAAATGTAAAATAAGTTGACCAGCTTGTTAAGAGTATGGAAAATAACTACGAGTAGGCAAGAAGGAGTATCAAAATTCTCTTTCAGTCAGGTGGTTTGAAGTCTGAATCTTCCAACTCTCCCTCTCCAGGTGAGACCCACGTTTTTGTGTGTGAGCTTTGGCAGGCAAGGCAACAACGCAATGCAGTGTGGTGTAACAAGTGAGTGTCCCAAGGCAGGTTCACTGTGTTTATTGTTTGTATTGCAATGGTGCCCCAAAGCTGCTATGAAGACTGGCACCATTTTGTGGTTGGTACGGCCAGCCATTCCCGCCCTGGACCACACAGGTGACCTGCTGCCTCAGACAGACACACAGCCCAGCTCTCCTGCTGTGCTGCCCAGGCCCAGCCAGTGAAGCTGTTCTGCCACAGGGGAGATGCAAGCCCTGACCTTGAGAAGAGACTCCTTCATCTCTGTCCATCTCTGTCTATCTCTGCTGACCAGTGTGACGAGACAAGCACCATGTGGAGGTCCCAGATCACTGGGGGCTCATGTGCTGTGCACTGTGCAGACAGAAAGGAGTCTGAGAGTCGTGCTCTGCCTGCTCTCTTAACCTGGTTTCTCCTCGAAGGTGCTGGGGGAACTGCCCTCCTGTGTAACAACAGCCATGTGTAACTATCCTGACACTATATAATTGCTCAGATACTCATCAGTTGGCGCAAGATTAACAGCAAAGCACCGTGGAGCACAGTGGCTATTTGTATGTAATCGGGGTAAATTGTGAAGATGGCTATGCATTTCTCAGAGTGTTTGACAGGATATACTTCTGACAGTTATTGTTAACTTAGCCACAAGTACCCTGTCTTGATGACACCAAGCTGAGTGGTGTGGCTGATACTCTAGTGGGACAGGGTACCATCCAGAGGGACATTGATAGGCTAGAGAGGTGGGCCTGTCTGAACCTCATGAAGTTCAACAAGGCCAAGTGTAAAGTCCTGCACCTGGGTTGGGGCAATCCCAAAGACAGATACAGGCTGGGCGATGAGTGGATTGAGAGAAGCCCTGGGGAGAAGGACTGGGGGGTACTGGTGGATGAAAAACTGAATATGAGCCAACACTGTGTGCTTAGCAGCCCAGAAAGCCAATCGCATCCTGGGCTGCATCAAAAGAAGTGTGTCCAGCAGGTCAAGGGAGGTGATTGTCCCCCTCTGCTTGGCTCTTGTGAGACCCCACCTGGAGTACTGCATCCAGCTCTGGAGTCCCCAGCGTAAGAAAGACATGGATCTACTCGAGTGGGTGCAGAGGAGGGCCGTGAAGATGATCAGGGGGCTGGAGCACCTCCCCTATGAGGACAGGTTGAGACAGTGGGGGTTCTTTAGCCTAGAGAAGAGAAGGCTCTGGGAAGACCTTATAGTGGCCTTCCAGTACTTAAAGGGGTCCTACAGGAAAGATGGGAAGGGACTCTTTATCAGTGAGTGTAGTGACAGGATGAGGAGCAATGGTTTTAAACTGAAAGAGGGTAGGTTTAGATTAGATATAAGGAAGAAATTCTTTATGAAGAAGGTGGTGAGACACTAAAACAGGTTGCTCAGAGAAGTTGTGGATGCCCCATCATTGGAAGTGTTCAAGGCCAGGCTGGAAGGGGCTTTGAGCAACCTGATGTAGTGGAAGGTGTCCCTGCCGATGGCAGGGGGGTTGGAACTAGATGATCTTTAAGGTCCCTTCCAACCCAAACCATTCTATGATTCTATAATTCTATGTCACTGCTATACTCACTTGCAGCTCCAGGGCAGTGGGAGACCACAAGCATTTTCATAGGGACAGTACAGATGCAAAGACTAGGAATCCCTTCCAGGCATCTAAACACCTAGACACTGCAAGAGCAAGAGAAAAATAGGACTCTTGTTCTGGTGTTGCAAATGGGGAACTGGGAGGTGACTTGACCAAAGTAAAGCTGGGTCTGTGGCGGAGGCAGAAAAAGAACGTAAGCCTGATGAAACCCTGCCCCATCCTTAGAGACGAGACCACCCCCTTCTCATTTGTGCCTGGACCACAGAAGACGTTAGTTACCAGAGTATGGCTTGATGTGCATGTACTTCCCCACCTACAAACTTATCTGCAAAGAAAGCAGACTCTGTACACTACTGAGGTGGCTTTGGCATAGATCCTGCCTTCAAAGGGAGGGAGTGATTTGACCCTATAATGGAAAGGAGAGGTTAGCTATCCAGCAGGTGACCTCCCAGGCTTGTTCATCTCCCTCCTGCATGTCCAGCAACATATGCATAAACTATGCAAGGTACTGGAGGGGGTAGGACCATGCTTAGGAAACAGATAATAGTAATTCCTGTGTAAAGCTGGTTGCAAATTCTGTGACTCTGTAGAGCAACAGGTCTTTTCTTAATGCAGGTGCAGTTTAGATACACGCATTTTTTGGACCAACCTCTCTCCCGGCAGTGGCAGTGCTCTCATTTGCTACATTTCTGAAGGATATACATGGGGATCAGGAGCCTGCCAGACTCCAGGGGAGCCAGATGCCAGGCTGCCCTGCAGATGGCAATCCTGCACTGTGGCAACCTGGCAGAGCAGTGCTCCAGAGCTCTGGCTTTATGGCATAAGGGATATTTGGCTTTTACCTTAGGTTTGCTGTGAAGCAGACTGTGTTACAGCATTTTATGGCTTCAGTAAAACATGCTCCAGAGAAGGAGATTCATAGCTGTTATTTACTTTTGTAAAACAAATGCACAGATTTACTGTGCTGTAGGGTCATTCGTTTCAGAGGTGTGTTGAGTACATCACAAAGTATGCACCACTGCAGTGGCCCAGGTCACATTTCAGCCCTTGCTGACTAAAGGCTTTGTCTGGTGGCCATTACACCCATGTTTTCACTTTGGTCCAGGTAGTAAAGAGCAAGCACATCAGTGTTACAAAAGAATACATACAGCGTTCCCTCCAGAATATTTGTCGAAACATTTTCCAACAACTTTTCCTCAAAAGTATCCTGTTGGGGTAGAGGGACTGAACTGAGAAGGGTGGAAATGGATGGGAAGGAAGAAAGAAAACTTCACACCAGTCTGTCTGTCATACTATAATGATGTAGACCTGTGACACAGCATTGCCATTACTAGTAACAGGCCATGAGCTCTGTACTGAGTTTGCCAGGCCACAGCACCAAAATATGTCATGCCTGCTCTGTCCAAACTTGGTGTGACCTGCCTGCAGCTCCCTCTTACTCGGTTGTGCTGTGACAGCAATTTTTCTAATTCACCAGGTGCTTGTACCTAACCTGCTTTACTTTTGCTAATCTTTGTGTGGTACAACCGTAGTTTTAGATGGACATGGAACCCTTGGTGGACAGCAAGTTGAAAAGCAACCACATCCTGGGCTGCTTTAGCAAGACTACAGTCAGCAGGTCCAGGGCAGTAAGCACTCCCTTCTGTTCAGTACTGCATCTGGTGTGCTGGCTATGGTTTTGTGGCCCCCAGTATAAGAAAGCTATCAAGAAACAGGGGAGAGTGTAATAAAAGGGTTCTAAGGTGAGGCTGAGCATATGACATATGAAGAGAGGTGGGGGAAACTGGGCTTGATTAGTTTGGTGACAAGACTGCTAATGGACAACCTAATAGCTGCCTATAGGTACTTGCAAGGGAGTTAAGATTCTGTGATCTAGATGGCCAGTCAGAACAATATAGAAAAGATATAAAGTCCCCTTTTTCTTGCCCCATTGTTTCCTTGTTTTCCCCTGTCTGTCTGTATGCTCCGTTTGTCTTATTCTCATATTCAACGTCTATGCTGATGGTTTTGAGCAGAGTTCTTTCTGGTCTGTACTTGTGCAGCAAGTAGCAGAACAGGGCTGCAGTTATGCCTGAATTTCCTGGATATCACACTATTAGAGCTGGCAGCAATAATAACAGACTGTTCTGCATGCACTGTAGGTAACTGCATATAAATAACCAAAAAGATGTAAAAAGAATGGAAAGGACGGGAATTTTCACATCTTACCTAGAGACAAGACATGAGCTGCTGTCTCATGTATTCAGTTCATTAACTGCAGCTGTCTGAGAGGGAAAAATGTGCACAAATGAGCCGTGATGTGTAAGCCACGTCCTGGCCGATGCTGGGCCTAGGAACTTCTGCAGTGATTTCTTCTTCCATGTCAATTGACAGGACAATTTCTGTCTTTCACACAAACTTACAGAGACAGCAAATTACCTTCTGGAACTGATGTGCACAAGTGCTCTATTTAGCCTTGATAAGAGGTTTTCAGATTAAGCACACAAAAATGAATGAATCCTAGTTGATTCTTTCATTCACCCCCCGAATATACCTGGTCCTGGGAACACAGACACTGCTCAGCCCATAAATGCAATCTGCCTGGAAACAGGATTCTTACTTTTTCGAGGATCAAGTCGCCAACAGGTTAGGGGAGAACTTGCTACTAGAATGTCAGGATGGAACTAAGCCTTGTAATGGGTCTCCCTGACGAAAGAGCTTAAATGATTTAAAAAATGGACCCTTTGCTTGCATTTATTAGGAGGAGAAAATGGTGAAGTAATATGTTGTGTGTTTCTCTGCCATCTAGGTACTACAGAGCAGGCAGCCATGAAAAGCTTGGGCCCTGACTCCAAATACTGGCAAATAAGTAAGGGTACTGTTAGAATATAAGAAAATGAAGGGAAGTGTTATTTTCTTTCCTTCAAATTAATTAAAGCAAAAAATTGTCACCCTTTTCTGACCAATATCTTATTCCAAATCCCAGAAAGAATCTTCAAACATGGTCTTAACATTTCAAGTCAGTTTGCATGTGGTAACATGAGTCAATGCAAAATGCCACTTCCAAAAACAACCATGAGAGTAAGTAAAAGCAGGAATATCTTGAATGTAGGGGAATTGTGAAAGAAATCACATTGAAAAAATTCTTTTTTCTCTGAAAAATCTCCTGGATTTAAAAAAAAAATTATAGCAAGTTACAAAGAAAAATTCAAAAAATTCATCTACCAAAGGTCTTGGGAGTCTGCGGAGGTCCCTGCTGACTGGAATGTCAGCCAATGTTATTCCAATTTACAAGAAAGGCATAAAGGAAAACCCAGGAAACTACAGGCTTGTTAGTCTAACCTCAGTTCCTGGAAAAATTATGGAGAAGATTATACTGGGTATTATTGAAAGGCATTTAAAGAATAATGCAAAATCCACATAAAAAAACCCCACAACCATGAGTCCCTTGGAATGCTTTGGACCCCAAAATAAACATGAGTCTTTAGGTTTTTTATCTTAACAGGAGAACTTATGGTGAGAGAGGCTTTTTTCTGTCCAGTATCTCTTCTTCCATAAAAATTATACTCCCTGCAGAAGTAGTATCCTCATGCCATTTTAGGCAGTTTGCTTGGGATTAACAGTGAAAGTCGACATGATTAAAGTTCAGGCTAACTGAAACTGCTGCTCTATGAACAGTGCTTTCCATTGTAGCACACAGACAAAAATAATGGTTTTCATTCTTTCATGCATCCTCTGATTCTACATGTTCAGCTGTCTCTCTTGAGATTTCAGACCTGTCTCTCTTGAAAGAGAAAGAAAGGAAGAACGTTTGGTCTGTGTACAGAGGAAGAAAACAGGGTAAAAGCAGAGCTAGATCTAGAAACTCATACTGGTGGCATCTGCCTCCACCAGAAATCTGTTGGTGGCACATGGCCTATGCCAACTTTGATCACGGGCAGTATTACTACAAGAAGGAGAGAATTAGGAAAAGAAATGTCAGGTATATATAGAATAAAGAGTCATCCGGAGGAGATAGTTAGGAAGTATATATTCTCCCCATCTCCTAACAGAAAGATGAAGGACAGTTAATGAACAAAGGCAAGAGTTTAAAATGAATACAAGGAACTGCATTATGCAACATATGATTAGACCAAGGAAATTGTTACCTTAGGAAGTTCTTGAGGTCAAGAAACTAACAGCATCCAAAATATGATTGGCTACTATAAAGAATATTTAAAGACATGACCAAATATCAATAAGAATGTTGGAAACTATATTAATTTTCCTATGACAGGCCATAATCTTTATGAGAGACAAAGATGAGTTAAAACAGTTAACATAGTTCATAAATGAAGGGCAGGTGAGAATATCAGATTATTTTCTTTGTCCTCATATGTCATGGCAGATGAAATTCTCAGGTAAGTGCCTTGTATCAGAATCCCAGAAACCTTTACTGGGCTAAACCATTTTAGACTTTGGGACACTAGATCGTAAGCCACTGAAATCAGGAAAGGCTTCAGTTCTAGCAATGTCTGAAGCCTCTGAAAATGCTGGGGAGTTAATTACATGAAGCAGGTTTGAGTATTCCCAGCTGCTGAACCTGATAAATGAGCAAGTGATAATCCCAAAGCTGCCAGTCAAACTGAAATGGGTTGGGGGTGGGGTTTTGTAGGGGCTTCCTTCCTTTCCAGCTCCATATGCACAGCACAGAGATAAAGAAGAAAGAGGGATCTTCACACCACTCAGGACAATTACTCATGTCATTAGCACCTCATCGCCTGCAGCAGCCTAAAAGCAGAAAAACCCTGTGCTGCAGAAGGAAATAGCTCTTTCTTCTCTTCCTACCATAATGTGCTTGGTTAATTGTACATTGAAGGAAAATGGCCACCTGAGCATTATAATTGTCCAGCTGAAGTGAAAAATGTGATATAAGGCTGCAGCCATTGACTCAATGTAAAGCTGAAACTGTTATGCTTATGTCAAGGTACGTGCTTCTGTGCTCTGCGAGACCCAGAAGCTGGTGAAAAAAGGGACTCAGATGCAGAGTCCAAGACCAGAGTGTACCACTGTGACTATCTAACCAGGTAGTGCATAAAGGCTGACACTTGCATTGTCTGAAGAAGCATTCAGGTCCAGCCATGATCAGAGATAGGGCACTGGGGAAGTAGACCACCAGTCTGTTTCTACTAGTTCTTTTTGTTGTTACCAGGTAGAGCAGAATAGGGGGTCTTTTCCATTTCTGTGAGATGCTCTCCTGAAACACAGGGCCCTGAATTTAACTCTCTGGGTATGTTCAGGCACACTGGGAATCATCTAAGTGCCTAAACAGAAAACCTCACTGCCTTGCCATTAGCTCTACGCTGGGCAGTGATCAGCATCTGGGGAAGAGGAAATGTGCTACCACATGATGTTCTGGAGTCAGTAGTTTAACATCTCTAGAGAAGCAATGTGTCTCATGGAGATAAGCTCCAGGTTCTATGCTCCCCAAAACTGGCTGGAAAGCCTTCCTTGTGTAGGCAAAACAGTCATTCAGCTTCACACCAGCCTGGTAGCTGTTTCGTACTTAAATCTGACATTCAGATACGTGTACTGTTTTGTTGTTAATGGATAATAATTTGTCTACAGGTGACATAAGTAAAAGAGAATTCAATAATTTATTGGTATCAACAGAAATCGCATTTTAATGAACCAGTAAGAGGCTTTCTTGTGCTAATTCTTCCCTTCCCATGAAGCTAGAAGGAAGAATCTTGTGAATACAGAATGGGAACATAGGCCATTGTCCTTGCTTCCTGGTTCTGCTTGTGCAAACTATCTCAGCAAACAAGGGAGCTTAGCAAAAGGGCAGGTTAGGTTTCAGTGTGATTCAAGTGCCTAAAGAGAGGGAAGCTCATGACTATTCACAATGGTAGTGAATCGTAGAGTGGCACGATCCAGCTCATACCTCTCATTTGAATCTGACACAAGAATGTCCCGTGAACTGGGCACAATACCCAGCTAGCCTAGGGGTCTATCTCATGTGAGCAAGCAATAGATGTTCACAGAAGGAGCATGTGACGGTACAACCACATAGGTACATTCACATGGATATACAGATGCACACAGCTGCCAGCCATGCAGTGGATGGGAGTTTCTGAGCCAAAAGAATTGTTTTCATCACTATATTTAATCTGTCTCATTGGGCTTCTCTTCTTTGAATTTGTCTAATCTGTTCTTGAACATATTTATACAATTGATATACATAGGTCCCTGTAATGAGGTCTACTGTTTAACTATGGTCTATGTGTCAGTGCCCTAATGGCCCTAAGTTTCCTCACCTGGAGCCTCCACCCACACCCATGGACCCAGGAGCTCTATTTCAGCTCAGCCTTTGGCCTCAGTCCCTGTCTGAACTATGCTGGAGCAGTCTCCAGCTTAACCACCTGTGCCTGGCCATGGAGCCTCTTTGATCTGCTCTTGTCTGGTGTGGATCTCAACCTGTGAGCTGACTTCTTGGCTTGACCTGAGCCCTGCCTTGTCACTGTACACCTGCCCTGTCATCACTGGACCTGATCCTAACCCTGACCTGAAGGTTTACTTTCTGGCTTGACCTTGTCACAGTGCTATTGCTTTATGCTCTGGACCCTTGGTTGGATCTGCCCTGCTCCTTTGCTCATGTACTGTGGGATTGTCCCTGGCTGATGAGGGCTGTGGGATACCTGGTGGCTCCAGGCTCACCTTCCCTTACGGACCCATCCCACTCTTGCTGCACCTTGACGGGAGTACAGATCTAGCTCTCATTCTCCATCATCTCTCCTTAATGGCTATAGATAATTTCAAAGGCTTTTGTTGTCTACTCATATTAAAGACTATTCTTTTTTCCATGTGCTTTGCTGTACATACACTTTTATTTATATTGCCATTTAGTACCATGACATTCTTCCACAACTTTCCGCAGTAACATTTTTTTTCTCTTTACTACTCTGAATAGTTTTGGGTAACCAGAAAACTATGTCACCGTGCTCTCTTTTCCATCTCATTTATTCATATTTGAATACCAGAATTTAAGATCCCTGTGGGCCTCTCTGGTTATTCCTTTTCATTTAAAGCTGGTAGCTTATTCTGAATTTAAATAAGCAATAAATAAAAAATGTTTTTTTCTCAATGTGAGGATTGTCAATGAGAGCCTTGATTGTATTTTGGAGGGAAATGTAAGTAGCTTAAGTGATCAGCATGCTTTTCCATCCTTGTTCACACCTTCATTTCTCTAATCAGTAATTCGTGAGGAATGTCTCTAATCTACCAGGGCTAGGTAAATTTTCTCTGATATATCGTATTTATCCATATGCCATTCCAGTTCTGTTGCTGATTGCTATTTCTACAGGTTTGCCTGGTACAGATATCAAACCTATGGGCCTGTAGTGCTTTGCATCCCTTTCCATTCCTTTGATACTGGGGCTGATTTGTATAACCTATTACTTAACACTTTGGCAAGTTCACACTGGAGTTCTGTTAGTTTATGAGTGGATACCACATGGTTCTTGTGATTTACTGCTATTCAACTTATCTGTTTCAACACATTCTACTGATGTTTCTTTCTGAAGCAGTTTCTCCTCTTCCTCTGTGGAGAAATGCTGTGGCATGGGAGCCGCTACACAAGGAACACCGAAGCAGACAATTAATTTAATTTTTCTTCCACAGCCTTACTTTCTGTGAGTGCTACAGGAACGTGTTGATCATCTGTCAGTGTTAAGGCTTTCCAGTAAGTTTCTTACTCACGAAGTGCTTGAGAGAGTGTTTGCTATTACTTTGTAATTCTTTAACAAAGATTACTGAGGAATAACTTTTTGACCTTATTATGTTTTTCCAGTTAATTCAACAGAGCTTATGTTCTTTTCTGTTGTCTGGACAGACCTTCTGCTTCTTCAAACATTTTCTTCTCTTCATAGTCTCCTTTACTCCACTGTTAAATGACTTCACCTTTTTCATTGTTGTAGTTTTACAATAAGGGGGGGAGTTAATCTATTTACTCTGGTCTGCTTATATGGTATTTTTAAGCTATATACATTCTACCTCCCAGTACTTTATCCTTTTGGCTGCCCTTTTTAACAGACAGCTTAATCTCTGTGTTTCCTGCTTTGAAGAACATGTATCTGCTGTGGACCTATGAAGGGTTTTGAAGTTGAATATATTGTGGTTGTTACTGGAGGGTGTCACTTTGAAAATTGCTTTTTTTATATCCGAATATAGTGGTTTAAATCTCCTAGCATTGTCAGAGGCACCTGAAGATTTGCAGTAAGAGATTCACAGTTTTATCAGATTTTAACAAATTCGTGTCCCTCCTGGACCACCTAGAGTAGTAGATTTGGCCAAAATCGTCAGGAAGAGGCCCTACCCAATGCTTTTGTATGTAATGTGCATTAGTATAAAATCATGAGAGCTACTACCTTTAAATCACCGTAAACAAGACCCTGAAATAACACACTGTGAACAAAACAAGGTTTCAAGAACCTTAAGGGAGATTTAAGCAATACAAATGTGTTTAACTTTTGTACACCCCTCTTCACTTTGTATCAGACCTAAATGATGGTGGATTGGAAAAATGGTAGCTAATACAAACCAACCAATCTTCAGTGCATAAAAACTTCTGTGATTATTTAATGCGTTAACCCAACACATGTAGTACCAGAAACATGTTACAAAGGGTAACTCTTGAATTTCTAGTGGTAAGTATTTCCCTCTCTTTTTTCTTTTTTTCTTTTTTTCTTTTTTAATTTTACTTTTGAGCCTCATGGTTGAAAGATACTGGATGTTGCAGGCTTTACAGAATTGTTGTGGTTTCACTCCGCTGGGCAGCTCAGCCCACCCAGCTGCTCGCTACTCCCTGCTGTGGGATGGCAGAGAGAATCAGAAGGGTAAAAGTGTGAAAACTCCTGGGTTGAGATAAAGACAGTTTAATAGGTAAAGCAAAAGCTGTACATGCAAGGAAAGAAAAATCAGGAATTCATTCACTGCTTCCCAAGGGCAGGCAGGTGTTTCATTCATGCCCAGGATGGCAGGGCTCCATCACTCATGATGGTGACTTGGGAAGACAAATGTCATCACTCCGAATGTCCCCCCCTTCCTCCTCCTTCCCCAGTTCTTATTGCTGAGCACAACGTTCTATGGTCTGGCATATCCTTTAGTCAGCTGGGGTCAGCTGTCCCGGCTGTGCCCCCTCCCAGCTCCTTGTGCACCCCCAGCCCGCTCGCTGGCGGGGCAGGGTGAGGGCAGAAAAGCCCTTGGCGCTGTGCAAGCGCTGCTCAGCAGTAACTAAAACATCCCTGTTATCAGCACTGTTCTCAGCACAGATCCAGAGCAGCATGCAAGCCACTGTGAAGAAAAAAAATCTATCCCAGCCAAAACCAGTACAAGGATGCAGATAAATAACTGGACCAGAAATACTTCTTCAGAGGTGGAAGTTCCCATGTAGGAGGGAAAGCTGCACATACAAGAGCCAATGTGACTCAGGTGAAGGACCCACAACCCCAGCCTACTGTTTCTCTATCTGTTGTGTTAAGAGTTACTGTCGCGTAGGAGTCTGAGGAGTGGCTGGGGGGGAACCCTCCTGTTGAGTCACAAGGTTCAGACAGGACCCCCTTGCTTTCTAAACTCCTTCTCAGAGAGGACTCCAGGTGCGGCTAAGTCCAGTCTTAGTCTCAGACTTGGTCAATGGTTTATTTTCTAAGGTCAGTATATGTAGCCACTCATCAGAGTCAAGGTTTGCCTGTCAGAGCCCTCTCAGGGCTTTCACTGAAACAGCTTTGCAAAGTCGATTAAGGCGACAGCATTAATTTGACAACGTTATAAGTCTGGTCATGTTCAGTGTACTGAACTTCACGATTATGGATTCACAAATAACATGCTGCAGCCCCAGTCTAGTCATGTTGCATCATGGCCACGCTTAAAGAGTCTGGTCGTGTTCAATGAGAACTACCACGGCTAGATTAATGAAGAGTGCAGTTTATTAGAGCAACAGACAAACAGATTCTTTGGATTACCAGTGATAAATGCACTGTCTGCAAAGCACATGCAAATACCAAGAGTATGAGTGACACTGCCGGCTACAAACGCATTAAAAGATAATAAAGCAACTCTATAGAGATTTCTAAGTTTCCCGGGGAGGCACTTGGTATAACCAAGTGTTTGACTCATACCCAAAGGCGTCCCGATGTGGGGCAAGAGAGTCTCAGCCCGTCGACTGATCCCAGAGGTCAGAGTGGTACGCAATGGCATCTTCCCTAACATTCTCTCTCTCTTAAGTTATTTTATACTATTTTTCACCTTTCAGGTGGAGCTTGAGTGACTCTAGTCATACATATCTTTGTTTAGGATTGGTGTAAAGTTTTCTCACTTTGCTTTTAAAGGTATAAGCTAGGAAAATTCAAAGTGCAAGCTCAATGAGGGGTGGTCGCACCTTGGAGGTGGGTAGCTTTTGGGATGGAGGTGTGTTTTGGTATTATAACGATGTTATAATGAGCAAAGTTCACCAAAAGGACAGCATTTTGTCAAAACCATGACAGACTGTTGGCCCAGGGTAGCAAATACGCAGCTTATCCGTTCCATGATACCTTCAAGTTCCCATATTTTCACAGAGCCTGGCCACGGTATCTCCACACTGTTCCACCCTCCGGGCAGCGCCTCTTCGAGCCAACACACCAAGTTCCCCGGGCGTTACCAACATCTCAGGTTGCAGGCCTAGGGAACTTCCGTGGAATGGATTCCTTGCATGTCAGCCGCACTCCACCTGGGGAGCTTCTTCAATGCTGTGCCTTACCTAAAAGTGGGAATGTAAGTTTAATTTCTAAGTCACCTCCAGCAATTATTCCACACTATCCTACCGCTGTGTCACACTCTGAACTCTGCTGTAGGTTGCTGTGGACTACATCTATTATGGAGTAGTAACTTTAACCTGATATTAACCCTAGCAATGATTCCTGCCTGCATCAAGCTCTCTTTGAAAGTGTGTTTTAGCAATATTTAAAGATTGCTAGCAAAAGATTCGTTCAGCTGGTTAGAGAACTAAGCATCTCTTTCCTGTGTATTATCTTACTAACATTTGTTTGCATAATACTTTGTCTCTTCAATGTGTTACACTGCTGGAGTCTAATGCTACTCATTATTTACTGTAGACTTAACACCACAAAGTTTTGCAAAGGTTTGCCCTCTAGTATGTGTTCTTTTCTGTCAATCTTCGCAGAATGAAAAAAGCTATTTCTCAAAAAATTTACTAAAAATTCTGGACCAAAACAATAAAAAAAACCTCAAAGGACACCAGTTTGGTCCTAGAATGAGATAGTTTTCAGCTGTGTGGATCATCTCTGGGCAGGAACTCAAGGCTGGTAAATGGATAATAAGCATAGTCCTCAATTTCTTTTTGGTGGACCACTGCTAGCTGTTATACTGAGAACACAATGCCCTAATTCTGAGTTTAAAAAAACAAAACAACAAAACCAAACCAACCATAGAACAGATTCTTTGCTTTGTTGAGCATCCCTCCCCTCAAGAATCAGCCTAGTCTTTCAGTTGCTTCTCTTCCTCAGGGGAAGTAATGTGTATATTCACCTTGGATAACAGACATCATTCCACATTTTCAGTGCAAGTTCACAGATGAACCCCAACTCTCTTTCTCTATGCATCATTAAATTGTTCATATGCTTATCTTTAACAAGTACTGTCATAGTAAGTGGATATAACAGTCAAGCAATAATGTTTAAACACACAAAAATAATCCACAGTTCAGTGGTAGTGCTTAGACTGCTAATAACAGACTGCACAGCTACCCTGATCAGGCCCTTACTAATTGAAACAGAACAAATGGACCGTTAAAATGATCTAATCAGTAATGGAAATAAAGAGAAGGAAAGGTCACCTCTCAGATGGCTGTTGATGCAGAGCTGAAGAGAGACTGATAGCACACAGGGAATGAGGCACTGAAGAGAACATGAGTAGTGCAGGAATAAGCACAGCAAAAAGGGGAGGGATGCTGGTATAGGGCTGGCCCAGGAGCAGGTGAGCTAGCAGGGGATAACAGAGGATTAAACATTCTTCCCTCTGCTCCTGTAAGGAAGGAGCCAGAGAAGGAGCTACATCATGAAAGCTACATACATTACAGCTACTTCATGAAAACTTACTCATTTTTATTTGCCTGTGAACGGTGCCCTTCAAGACGTTCTGACCGAAACAGAATTTTATCACATATATGTCACAGAGTATGCAGGGGTATGTGGCTGCTCTTCTGGGATCCTTTTTATCCCTAACATCTGATCTATTTACCCTGTGGAAACTCTTTGTGCTCAATTCAGGAAAAATGCAGTTTTACATTATTTTCCTAAGCAGGATTGGAGAAGGCATGGTGAATTACGAGTTACACTTATGATGATGGGTTGATTGTTTTGTTAAGATTTCTTTGAACCTCAGAATTAAAAGATATGCAGTTGTTTTCTGAACCCCACAAACGTGCTTCAAAATTAAGAAGGTTTTAATATTATTCTCTGATGAAACAATTAATTGTATATGATGATACAATTAATAACAGTATTAAAATGAGATGAACAGGAACAGTTGTACCCTAAAGAAAACTGGATTGTGAGAATGAGAACATGCTTTCTGTTTTCTAAGGAAAGTGAACAAAGAGAAAGGGAAGAGACTGGGATAACAAACCACTGGAGAGAGAAACGTTATTGTGAGAAAGATACCATAGTACAAGACATACAACAGCATGTTGTGTTAAGCTTGATGTGTTAATGAAAGCTACAAGTTTAGAATACATTAAAAAACTCTCTTGACATTGATTCTTTGAGGGTTCACTAACTCACAGCAACTCCTCACAGCCAAAACTGCAGGGTTATTTTTCTTAATATGTCTCCAGTATTTAGCAACTAGTCTAAGCAACTGCACTGCACTGCAGCTGCTTCCCTCTCCCCACAACTGTCACTGGATAGCTCAGAAGCTGAACTTTCATCCAGCACGTGAGAGTGCTGCAGACTCTCCTTGGATCCAAGCACTCCCCTGTACGATACTGAGGAGAAATATTCACTGACTCAGTCTTTGAGCTTGATCCTAATCTAAGCTTGGACCTTGTCTAAGTTCAACAACACAGCGTCCTGTGTCTGAGATGCAATAACCTCATACATGAGGGTAGGCTGGGGCTGGCTGCTAAGATGGCAGCTTTGCAGAAAAGGATCTGAGGGTCGTGGCGGACAAGTCAAACAGGAGACATCACCGTGCCTTGCAGAAAAAGCCAACTGCTCCCCGGGCTGTGCCAGTGAGAGCACAGCCAGCCCCATGAGGAGGCGATGCTTCCCTCTGTCTGGCACTGGTGAGGCCCCATATGGACACTGGGTCCAGTTTGGGGTTCCGCAGTACAAGACACACCTGGGTGCACTGGAGTGAGCCCAGTGGATGCCACTGAGCTGGCTGGGGCTGGAGCCCAGGATGGGAGAGAAGAGGCTGACAAGGAGGTTGTGCTATGGCACTTTAATGTCACAGCATCACATTCTCATCCCTGACTTTGTTTCGCTCTCCTTTGTGATATCATACCATGTTGGATAATTTCCCAGTCACATGGCAGTAAGTGCACTGTGGTGGTTCCTGAATGTTGGACCATACCTAAATATAAGTTGAAGAGTGTGAATCAGTTCTTTCTGCTTACAGTCCTCTTGTTTTAAAATTAAGGAAGGACACTGCTACTAAGTAGTCTTGAATTGAGGACACTAATGATCAGACCAGTCAGCCCAAGGACCACAACAGTGCACAAGGCAACGAAATAAATCGAAGCAGCAGATTATTGATTGATTCAGTCAGCCAAAGGATGAAACAGCCTTTGCACTGAGCCTAGCTGTTTTTGTGTCTGTTAGATTTCCCGTTGGTACCATATATAACTGGCATTTGTTCACTGACAAGTACCAGAGTAATCCCAGACTTAAGTTGTCTAAGAGAGAGAGACAGGTATAGAGATAGACTGGAGAGAGATAGACAGGTATTTTCTGGGTATTAACATGCCAAACTTCATGAAAATAAACATACTGAAAATCTTATCTTTGAGGCAGCAGAGCTGAGATGTCAGGAAGATGGAATTTCCTATTTCTGAATTTTAGGTTTAAATGCTTTATTGACTTTGGTGTAAATGAACAGCAAAAATTCAAACCTGTGATCACAAAACACTTACTATGAACACTACGTGAGGAAATAGGAAAGTAGCTTTGCTTGGCTGAGGTGGTTTAGAAATACTCTGATAGTCTACACTGCAACTGTATTAAGGAACATTAAAAGACAAGACAAAGCATGGAAAAATGCCACACAATTGTACAGCAAAGTTCAGAAAAGAATGTCCCTATCAAATCTTTATTTATCTCAAGGCATCATCACTTTCAATAAGTGGTTTTGCTTTAAAAGCCACTGTGAAAATGAAAACTTTTTTTTCCTGCTTGTTGTATTGAGAAAAGCAATAACTAAAGAAAGGAAAATAACCATATCTGTGAGTTTTCTACTAGCATTCAGTTCACTAGTCTTTTTGTTCGCTACAGTTGCAAGCCTCCTGGGCCAAGGCAAAAATCTTGGTCCCTGCCTAAAAAGGTATGTCTCCTTTGCCGACCCATTATTAGCGCAGGTAAAGGAGCTGCAGTTACCTGCTGTGCTCTCAGTTATCCCTAGAAATCCAGCCCCAAGTAGAATGCACGTGCTGAGGAAGAGAGTTAGACCAGGATTAAGGACTGCTTAATAGTTATGAAATGTACTAGCAGGAAAAACAAGGCCTTATGTTGAACTTGGAACTTCTGCTCATGAGCAGCAAACGAGTACTGCCTCATTGCAGTGCCCATAGGCTCACTGCCACTGTCCAGGCGAGTACCTCTGCGTCAGCATGTCAAAGCCACGGGGAACTTCAGCTGACTCTGTAGTACTAAATTAAACATGACTGGCACTGTCCTCAGGTACTGAGGCTCAAAACTACCTCTTCTGTGATACTAAATTCACCCATCTCCAGGATGGCTGCTGCAGGTGAGGCTCCCTGGTCCGTGTTAACCCCTGAACCATGCCCAGGAATTATTTGGAACAGTGCTAAACCTCACAGTTGACAACTGTGCAAAACGCCTGTGGCACTATGGCAGTATAGATGAGTGAGTTCCTGGGAATGTTCCCTGGTACTCTTTAGTTGACTTACACAGATGAAGCCTTTGTGGTTTCAGTCTAACCTACTACAGTGGATGCATAAGAACATAGTAGCCTGGCTACCGCACAGGAATAGGACCAGAAAACTGTACACCTTTACATCAGCAATAACTTGCTAATACCAGGACAGGCAGAAATGTTAAAATTCCAGTTTAGTGCTGCTTTGTCCCTTGCTTGTTCTAAGAATATACTTCTTAAGCATATCTATGGACAACACTTGAAGATTTTTTTAAGCTCTTGTCCCTGATACCTTTTTTGCTGAGAAATACTTTACAGAGAAGCATTATAACCTAATTCTACAATCTGAGCCACAGAAGCAGCAGCCCAGTGATTATTCATACAAATGAATTACAGAATCACTGCCATTTATGTTTTATGTTTTATGTTTTAGTTGAAAGGATTCCCTAATAGAATAACCAGCTTATTTTGGAGAAATAAATTTTACAGTATAGCGCTCTCTGCAAGGGGACATCAAATTTCCTTGAGTATAGTCTATGGCTTTACAGACACAGGGTAATTGCTTTTGTAATGATTAATATAGTTTGCAATATAATCATTATCAAAACTTCATGAAAGCTGATCTTGTTAGCTCCATTTCAGACAATGGATTTTTATAATAGCTTAAAAAATGTAAAAGCTTGAGTTTTCTTTAAAAAAATAAATGAATCCCACTACTATTGTCGTGGAAATCTACTGCTCATTTTGGGGTAATCAGAGTCTTTCCAATTATCAAATTCATAGCTTCATTAAAGAAAATTCAAATGCATAAAGCAGGGATATTACAAGTTCTTGGTGACAGCCATTTAGTCATAAAACTATTCTGAATTTATTTTTAAATTAATGCAAAAATACAAGTTATGGGCAACAACAAGGAGTTACAAAACAAAACCTAGAAAATATGTAACCAGAAAGATGAGCTTGAAAACTTTGTTTCATTGTTGCATTATGAGATAATTTGTAATTAAACCCATACCAAATTTACAAGCTCGTTCTTTAAAACTTCGTGTCATTAAGCAGATTGTTCATTTTGTGGTATGTTTTTCTTGGTGATCCCTTTCAGCGTTGAAAATATTGTCATTGTATTTAATACACTACGTCACTTCCAGTGTTGAAAATATTGTCATTGTATTGATACACTGCAAGTATGTCAAACTAAAACCAGCTGTACCAGCCCTATCTCTCTCACAGAAAACCACTTCTCACTGAATTTCTACAGCTTCACTATATAATTTTATGGAGTAGCAATTCTGACATGGTGCTTCATAGGCTACTTCAACATGTTCTTTGGAAGGTAACTATGACAAGTGAGTCTTTTGTCCTCAGGTTAAATGGGCTATACAGAAGCTCACCCCTTCACTGGGAAATGCATTGTGTTGGTCCATAAATCTAAAATGATGACAAAGAACCCAGATGGGGCTCTTGTCCTCTCTTTTCCTCAGTCCTCTATGTGCTACCTTTGCATGCTTGCTTTTTCAGAGCCTGTCCAAAGTAGCTACAAATTGTACTCTGTTCTTTGCTCTATTGACATTTCCAATAAGTGGTGTTTCTACTACAGGATTCTGACAAAGTGCCCACCTAGCAGCTCAAACATCACAGGCCTTTCTAAAATAACTTTAAAGGAAGGCTAATAATTTATGATTAAGCACATCACTTTAGGATTCCAAGTGGCTTGTTGCAGCTGCATGGAAAGGCTGAAGTTTAAAGTATGCAAAATGTTCGGTTTGTTCATCACCTCAACAACTGTAAAATTCCTTCAAATAACAGCAAAGAATATGGTTTTCTGTGAGCAGAAAAAATTCTCCTTCCAAACAGAAGGTCAACTCATATACAGCTATCCATCTGATATGTTCATACTGTGTGCTTTTCTTTGCAAATGTATTTTAAAATTCTCTCAGGTCATTACAAATATAAATTTTAAGAAGTCCTCTAATCACCACTTGGTTCTGAAGAGGAGAATAAAGAGTGGTGAGACTGACCCCTTTGATTTAAAATGATTTAAAGATCTTAAACAAGTGTAGCTGAGAAAGTCTGTAAAAGTCAGGGAACCACTTTTTAAAATTTAGATCTGGTAGTAATGCATTAAAACGAATATGGTCTAAAAGTTAATATGGTCTGCTTCTCCGACACTTGCAAAATAATAGAATTAGAGTTTTAAATGTGTTTCTTGACTATTCTGCTAGCCTCAAGAAAGTGGATAAACTTTCTCACATGAATACAACTTCCTGCTAGTGCCAGGCAATGCTTACAGTGCTTGGACTATGACACTAATTAAAGTAGATTTCCATGTCAGCCGCATGAGTAAATATGCTAATAGCTCATGGTGAGTGATTTTGATTTCTACACGTTGAATATGAATGTTTAACAAGGGTTTGCACTGATCAGTTACACTCTAGTTTCAGACATGTTCCTTTTTTTACGGTCTATGGGAATGTAGAGGGAAAAAAAGAGGAAAGACTTTGCATGATACGCTATAGTTCCCTAATTAATAATTTATTCACCATAGATTTTTCTCACTTTTTCTTATTATAAAACAGTTGTTAGGGTACATAAACTTAGCCAGTGTAATAATTCTTCATTATTTCCAAATATATTTTTGCTTCATCATGAATTTGTTGAGCATACTCAAACTTCTGAACTTAAGCTGTCCAGAACAGCACTGTGAGGAGAATACTGCTGTTTTTACGCCTTTTCTGAAGGACATTCACAACATACATGGATTTAAATGTATATGAATACTAGGGATGTAGGCCTAAAATTCCACCAAAAACCCCTGTAGATGACAAGTAGCAAGGAATTTGCGTCCTCCTTCTGGGGCAGCCTGCTGGGACAAGTAATGGTGACAGTGTGGGACACCACTAAGGTTGACAAGCCAACAAAAGGTGGCCTATAATTCACTTAACCCAAGGTGGGCTTTTGAATAGCCGTGTCATGCACAAGCGGTGATTCAGCAGGTAGAGCCACTCTGAAAAGGGGCATGTGCCAAAATTGTGATCTGGATACCAACTCGCATGTGTTTCAAATATGTTAATGCCCTGTATCCAATTAGCAAACATTTAATGTCCTCTAGAAGGGTTTATGATAAACGCAATGGAAATCAGAGTTAATAACTTTGGATCCTAGTTAGAAGTAAATCTGAGATTCCAGCATGGGTTATATTTTGTCCAGCAATATATCAATGGTGTGCAGCTTTATTGCCTGACAAACTGCCTGAGTAAAGGAAATCAGAATGATAACACAGGTGTAAAGTCAAGTGTATGGCTAAGAAGATCAAGGCATTTTGGCTGGAAAAGCAGATCTTGAAGGAAATTTATTGGCAGTAGCATGCTTTTTTAGGCACTTTATGAAAATACCAAAACCCAAAATTCAGAGTTCAGGACTTAATCATACTGTATAAGCTTTAGTATAGGGCCTGGAAACTCGCACGAGATGGGATTCGTGGACTAGAGTAAGACAGAGAACAAGGGTTATTCATCTTTTTGTGATTCTTCATTGCCTCTTACCTTGGCAAAAAGAGAGTCAGAAAGTCCACAAATCGCTTGTGAGCTGCCCACTGGCATGCTGTAAATGTGTTGATTGGTAACTTATATGCAGGAAATTGATTTTATGAAAGGTAACAATTAGACCTTTCGAGTGGAGGTCACCATAATCTTTTATAACATTGAGACAGACATCTCTCATCCAGAATCCTTTGGCTTTTTTGTACAGCACTTTCAATTAATGAGCTCCTGGTACTATGACGAGGAGAACTGTTCAGGTGTATGATACTTACAAGGATTCCTTGCTCAAGGTGTCATGGGAATATTTGCCACAGCAACTGTCTAGTAACAATGGTGATGATCCTAGAAAGATAACGTTCTTCAGACTAACCTTCAATTCTGCAACAATTCAAGTCACTTCATGAAAAATCATTTTTGACACTTCTATTTTGATTCTCTTAAAGCAAAAGGTATACAACAGAAGACACTAATCATGTTTTTAAACAGAAGTGACAGCAGGAAATGCTTGATGCCTGTAAAATCTAGTAATTCAAAGCAAAAATGACCTCAAGAAGATCTTTTGTGTTTACTCTACAATTATTCTAGCAAAATACTACATGGAAGTTAATGGGAGATTCAGCCTGCGTATAATATGCATAGCACATGTCAAACCTATATGCACTAGGCACCAAAAGCTACAACAAAGACAGTAACACTAATGTACTGCATATGGTAAGTATATCTTATCTAATGAGTAAAATAGAATGAAATCAATTAATGCATAACTTACATTAGGGAGGGTTCCCCATGTAATGGACCTAGGTTCCTGCACTACTCTGGCTATAGCTTGTACTGGTCAAAGTCAAAGTTATTCAGGGCTGATTTAATTATGAGATAACTTTATGCCAAAATACCATGAATATAAATATTTTCAAGGTTATTAATAAATGGGGATTTTTCCAAGTGAAAACATTTTGAGGTTATGTGTTCTAATGCCATGTAAACTTTTAGGGCCAATTTAGGCCTGGTATAAATGTCAAAAGAGCATTGATTTTGCATTGAAAAAGATAATCTTTTTTACTTGTGCTTATGTATGAGAAAAATGAAGTTATGAATGGTAAAAAGTTTATTCATGGTTCTTGGGAATATGCTTTTATTTTATAGATACTGTGGATACAGCAGCTTTTGTCCGCTGCTATGATCAGGTGCATGCAGGCATTTCTTACAATGCTTTTGGATTGAACTATTACATAAATATCATGACACCTTTTTATAGTGTAAGTGAGAGGTTGCACTCGGTTGTCCAGAGACACTGTAGAAGAGCTGGTCTATGGGGGAAACAGGAGACTGATGATTTAAACAACTCAGCTGTTTAAGGAGAGTGGAGGAACTGCATAAGGTAGCGAGCAGGTTGTCTCAGCCTAAATCTTTGAGGCCAAAATAACAGTGATTAGTTGTTCACAGTAAATTTCTGCACTGCACTTGTGAAATGAAAGCTTCCACTAACCTTAGAAGGCTCTCATTTCTATAATCTGTTCATTGGAGAAACAAGAGAAAACTAGTAAGGAGATGTACTTGAAATGTACTGCAACTACAACTTTACAATTGGCAGGAATGAACAGAACAGCTTCAAGGACAAGTTATTCAGGCCAATATAAAACTTCCTCCCTTGCCAGGTAAAATACAAAGTTGGAACCTACGTGTGGCAGAAGCATGAGATGTGCTTCAGCATCTAATACAAGGGTCATTACCTGCAGCAGGTCCCAGTGAACTAGTGGGTCAGATGAGATGTGGCCTCTGTGCCACTGCTTTAGGAGTGCTTTAGCCACTGCCACATACAGAAGAAGTCTACCTGCAATACCAGGCATGGTGGAAGGGGAAGGTCCATTTAACAATTCCAAGTGAAAGCTTTTGCTGGACCCTATTGCAAAGCTCACTGTGAGAATATTGGATACCTGAATCACACATGGGTGAATATTTCCTGGTCTGCGGCAGCTCTTAAAAGGATTTATGAGCCATGGTGGCCTGGCAACTGAACACAACAGTGATTGTATGAAGATCCAAAGGGTCACACAGCTGCCCACTCTGCAACACTTGAGATGGCCCCAAAAGTTATTCTTCTCTATGCCTCCTCCCTGCTTCATAACAAGCGTGTTCACAGACTAGCGGGGCCATGCCTAAGGCCACACAGTCAATCAGGAAGGGGACAGAGATGGCCAGGTCCCTGCAGAGAGCATATTTGAAGGGAGGTCGTCTCCTGGCTGCACTGCTGCTGCACTGACCACACAGAGCTCAGTGTCACCACTGCAGACAGGCTCACGCATATCACTGCCCCACATTGCCATGATCTTGTGTTAGGACCTTCAGTGTCCAGAAAGGTTCCTTTTACAGGGAAGGTAATAAAGTAAGTTAAAGTCTCTTAAAGTCTCACACCTCACCTGCATTAGAAGCACCGTCTCCAGAAAACACGCTCCATGAGTGCTGTGATTTTCAGGGCTGTTCCATGCTAGTAGAGTCTGCAGGGGAAAAGGGAGCGCGCTTTTCATAGTGAAGTCTTTTACATGCTGCTGGCTTCACACAAAGCTGAGTGGCTGCAGTTCCTTCCACAAAAACTTGTTATGATTTGCAGAGCCTTAATACTTTCCTAGAGAGAGACTTAATCTTGTTACTGGATAGAATATTTGGTATCTGTCTCTTACAGCTGACCACATGCTTTCTGCATGCTTGGGGGACCTATGCACACTGTTAAAAAAGTCTGGTTTTGGAGATTAAGACACAAGTAGCAAGACTTAAAAAACCCCTCAGTGTTTTAGTGAGACATTGTTTTGTTTTCTCTAAGGGATCAACCTCTGAGGAGTTTTTTGATACATCTATCATGTTAATTTGGACATGAAATGCAAGGGCTGATGCTACTTGCCTTAGAAAAATGGGACTAAAAATATAACTTTATCTGAAGCACCTCTACATCCTAACCACCAACTTGTAGAACCTTCTCATTAGTATAGTTAGATCAGAAATTTATTGCTCTGCTACAGAGCAGAAAGGAGTTCAAGACCCATTGTCCTAGAAAGGAAGCATCAGGAGACCATCAGTGTCTGATTTCACATTCAGGATGCTAGCTGAGGCAGGGGAATCCTGTCCTGACTCCTAAGGTTGTTTAGCAATTTACATTTTGTTATTGAAGTGTTGTTATAAATTATACAAACATATATGTTATAAATTATATAAATGTATTATAATTAAATCATATACATATATTTAAATTACAAATATATTTTCTCAAATATATAAATTTTGTTATTGAAGTTTTTTCTTAAAGTACATATGCTGTTTTGGGGAACAGGCTGGTTTCTGTCAAACACAGGATAAGAACTGAAGAAATTTTGCCTTTTTCGGTGTGTATTTTCTTTACATTTTTGAAATTAGTTTCTCCAGGGATATAACAGGCACCTCAGGATCTGAGTAATAGGCAGTTTGGGATATAAGGCTAGAGTAAAGAGAAGGATCTGCTCCATGTGTTTTTCAAAGGTTGGATACAGCAACCTGGTCTCTACAGCATGCCCAGACACACCTTGCATAACCAGACACTCTTGGGAAAACACTGAAGAAAGGATTCTGGACTTTGCAAAGAGTGACTGTAGGGGGACAGGTTTCCTCCCTGTGCTGTGATAATTATTCATAGGCTGCTGGCAAAGACAAAACCGAGGACAATACAGATAGGTGTGGTTTTTTGCTTTCAAAGGCACAAAAGCATTTTAAGTACTTGCTGAAAAAAACCATAACAAATCAGCCTTCTCAGATGCAAAGTCTGAAGGGAGCTCTATGCCCATGTGGAGTTTTATACGTCTTTCAGTTAACTTGTAGGTCTAAATGTAAGATTCAACACCTAGGGTCATGGTAATATTTATGATGCCCTGAGGGATTCTGCTCATGTGCTTATACAACTTGTAAGAGAAAGCAAATGGTCTTAAAAATGGCTTCAGTAAGCACAAATTTATTCCTATTGTGGTAAAGACATAATTTTCTTTAAAGTATGTTTTAAAAGTCTTGTGGTTAGCCCCACTCGGCAATTAAGTACTACACAGCCACTCGCTCACCCTCCCTGCCCCCCTCCGGTGGGATGGGGAGGAGAATCGGAAGAGCAAAAGTAAGAAAACTTGTGGGTTGAGATAAGAACGGTTTAGTAATTGGAACAACAACAACAACAAAAATTAAATTGTAATAAGAAGGAAAACAACAAGAGAGCTAGAGAGGAAGAAAACCCAAGAAAAAAACAAGTGATACAACTGCTCACCACCCGTCGACCGATGCCCAGCCAGTTCCTGAGCAGTGATCCCTATCCTCCCGGCCAACTCCCCCCAGTTTCTATACTGAGCATGACGCCATATGGTCTGGAATAGCCCTTTGGGCAGTGGGGGTCAGCTGTCCCGGCTGTGCCCCCTCCCAGCTTCTTGTGCACCTGGCAGAGCATGGGGAGCTGAAAAAGTCCTTGACTGGTGTAAACACCGCTTAGCAACAGCCAAAACATCAGCGTGTTATCCATATTATTCTCATCCTAAAATCCAAAACACAGCACTATACCAGCTACTAGGAAGAAAATTAACTCTATCCCAGCAGAAACCAGGAGAAAAAGGTAGTCTTAGCACTAAGTAGCAATACATTGTTTTAAAAAGTAGTTATGCCTGCTTCCTAAGCTAGAGGCAAAACCGATGGTACAGATAACACTTTGGAATGGAAATTCCCAGAGTGGTCTTTTCCAGAGTTAATGAAGCCTACATCTTGGAACAGAAACCACTTTACAAAGGTCCTGTTAAGAATCTGTAGAGCAATTCTAGTATTTCCTGTAGCAGACTGGATCCTCACTGTCCTAAATATTGTCCAAACAGAGGATAATAAGGTAAGTTTAGGTTTGTGAGGTGCATTGCTCAAATATAAAACAAGTGATGGACACAGGCAAATCAGTAGAAGAGAACAAGGGATCATCAAAGTGACAGTCAGCAGAAAAGACATCTGTTTCAGCAGAGCAGTTGAGCAATCTATGTCCTGTTCTTTGTACGCGTTACAACAAAAAGAGTTTGGAACAACTCTGAGATAACTTTGCTGAAGAGTTGACCTGTATACTATAGAAGCAAAGAGAATATTGGTAGTATTCTTCTTTTAACAAGTCACATAGAGGTATAGTTGAATACATACTATTTTTATCTATGTTTGTTATTAATTTTACACTGCAGATGACCCATGATTCTTCAAAATCTTTAAAGACCACAAGTAATTTTGGGAAGACAGAGAAAGTATCAAAAATTAAGCTTGTCTTCCTTGTACTATGCATGAGAATAACTACTTACTGCAGTGATATTTTTTCTTCACACCAAAACAGCAAAGACCAAAAAACTAGGAGATTTCTCCTTGGAAGTTGACATTTATGAGTAGCTTGAAAAGAAACCCAAAGAAAAGGACATGATTAAGTCAGGATTATAAAAGTGGTCAATTATATTCTTGTTATAGCAAAGTACGCTTTGCATAAATGTGTAATAAACTAAACCAGATGGCATTAACCAAACAGGCAGAGGAGTACTATCAGAGAATTGCTAGCATAGCTGCAAAAATCTAATTTTTTACTCTAAGTGAAGACAAATAAATTATTTGCTTATTTAGTGTAAGCGATTCATCTGTTCCTTGTAGAAAAGCTCTAAATGAAATTTGAAACTTTAGGGGTAGGCAGAGTTCCCAGTAGCATACCACAGAATCATAGAATTATAGAGTATCTTAAGTTGGATGAGACCCATAAGGATCATCGAGTCCAACTCCTTGCTCCTCACAGGACTACCTAAAACTAAACCATATGACTAAGAGCGTCATCCAGACACTCCTTGAACTCTGGCAGGCTTGGTGCCATGACCACTTCCCTGGGGGGCCTGTTCCAGTGACCAACCACCCTCTCAGTGAAGAACCTTTTCCTAATGTCCAGTCTGAACTTCCCCTGATGCAGCTTCCTTCCATTTCCTTGTGTCCTATTGCTGGTCACCAGAAAGAGGAGATCAGCACCTCCCCCTCCGCTGCCCACCCTGACAAATCAATCCACTTGCATTTGAATGAACTTTCTGAAGGTAACTTCACACTCTTCAGATAATCAGAGGCTTAGTGAAATGCCAAATAACCCATGAACTTGTTTCAGGCTCCATGGGGTAAAATAATCTAAACGAACCAAACTTTGAGCAGCTAAATGCTGATGCACAGGGATATACTGTCAGAAAACTTCTGCACTGACAGACTCTTAATTTACAAAGGAGAATTAACAGGGACTACATGAACTTACAGATTGCCACATTCAAGAGAACATTTCAACAGTCTGATAGGAATTTGAGAAGATTTAAGTAATGAAAAATGTTATTGCATTTCTCATGAAAATAAAAAGTTTTTAACAAAAGGAAAATTCATTAGAACTGCCAAAAGCAATTACAGAATGAGCTCTTACAGGCGATGGGGCAATGGTAAAGGACGTTTCAAGCAGCCATTTTATAGGTGAATCTTGCCACACTTCTGGGGTCAGTATGGCTCTGTAGAGGGCAAGCAGAGGTGCAAGAGGTGGGAGGCAGACTGGGGACAAGGACAGGTAACCGTCTAAGTTTATGACCCTAAACACTGCATTTCTGAGCCAGGGGACTTATTCTCTCAACTTCTTCACTGCATTACATGTTGCACAAGATTCCAGGGAACTTTAAAAATTCAGATGGACACATGAAGACTCTGTGGAAGGAACAAATTAATTCTCAATCCTTGTAATGTATGCCTATCAGACTCATCATAATTGCTAGATTCTTAATACTTTCTATAAATTTGTACATTGCCTTATACATACCCAAACTTGCAGATGAATGTGAATACATATTTTACCTATATCTGGAGTTTAACTTTCAACTACCATTATTTTAAGACTCCTTTTTATTACATTTAAATTATCTTTGAAAACTTCTAGTGTTTTTAAGATGTCTTTGACCAATACTGTGATTTCGGCCTTCATATATGTTTAAACAGTGAGCTGCATTATTCAGGATCAGCTTTGATGAGCCAGAATTACAATCTGGAGGAACAGACTAGGTCTGTAGAGTGAGATGGATCATGGCAAGAGAGAGCACTGCGCACATACTCTCTGTCAAACCCAGTGCATGGGCCAGCTCTCTGGGTCTTTTAACTGCAAACAGGTTGTAATGAACCACTGTGAGAGGGAAAGGCAGACACTGAATGAGCGGTTGACGCTTCAGTAGAAAAAAGATCCCAGTAGAAGAATGACTCTGCAGCAGCATCAAGCCAGGTCATGTGCTGAGAGGAGCGATTTTTTGTGGCATGGGCAGTAAAGAGTTGCAGGCCTGCACAGCTATCAGTGGCCACCATAACTGAGGTATGAGCCCTCATTACAAACTAGGACCTTCACTGATGGACTCATAAGGGTGCTGGTGTATTTCATTTTTTTATGGGATACTTCTTCCAACATTTTAGTCCTCACAGAAAAGCTGTTTATCAGTATGTCAGCAAAATCCACCAGGAGATCAAGCCTGGAGACTGACACATGATGGTGTAATCTTTGTGATCATGGGGTGGGATTTCCCACCAAAACCAGAAACAGCTATTTCACCTAAAACTACTTTTTTTTTTTTCCATAGGAAAAAAAAAAATCTCTTTTGACAAAATGAGCGCTTTCTGGTAGAATCCTGGTATGTGAAATATGCCATACGTTCTACCCGTAAACTTAGCAGAGGTGTTGCGTAAGTCATATGTTTTATAACATTTAATGTGAACTATTGAAAAAAAGAGGAGATCTCATGCAATGTGTGCTTCTTTCTGAGGAGGGAGGTGCCATAGAAAGAAGCAACTGAATATTAAAACTCCCCTCTTCATACCAGTCAGTCACCAGTGACAGAGAGAGCTACTGAAAACTAAGCTGGGTAACAATCAGAAAGCCTGGCTTAAACAGAGGAGGAGGGGGAGGAGATGTAATATCCCACCTGAAGAAAGATGGACAGGAAGAGTGAGTACCACAGAGCCTACGTATATTTCAATTGCACTTTGTTATATATGCACAGAGGAACCATTCCCGGGACAGAGCAGATCACAAACTTCACAGCTGTCCTCCCTCCTCCATGGATGCTAAAATAAGCAATTTACATTTCTGAGCAGACTCTGCTTTGAGACACTGGCACTCATCTGCATGGCCATTTGCAAGCAGACACCAGGTTATGACAAGCAGTCGTCGTTAGTTCAAGCACATCAAACCCTATTCGCAATCCTGGGATTTTGCTTTGGAACTCACCCACGTGTGACTAGCTTACTGCATGGACAGAGAAAACTCCTTGCAAAAAAATGTGCAAACCGACCCTAAGGGAGAGAGCAAAAACTTTTTGCAGTTCACACTATACCTGAGGTACCCTTTGGAATGATCTGCAGTACCAGTTTTTTCCATGCTAAGTGAAACAACTTGACAGACAGCAGAACCATAGCATCTGAAACACAACATTTTGCTGTTTGTGTATCATGCATCTTTACTTCCACTAATTTTTCTGTGATCCTTTATTGAAAATATATATTAAAATATCAAGGTCTAAATATGTTCTGACATGTTACATATGGAAACATTGCTCTAGGAAGAGGATTTTCTTGGCTTATCATAAAGACTTCTCATTGTTTTTATAGGAAGGAAAAAAATTGGGAAAAAAGTAATTGGAATGCCACAGAGCAATGCCATTGTAACAGTGACAAGAGAGGACAATGAAATGTATTTTAAACCTCCGATGAAGTCATATTCCTACTGGATGAGGGATGAACTTTGCTCAGAATTTGATACAGGTCACCTTCTGACCTACAGTTCTGACAGTATTGCTGTTTTAAGGGGAGAAAGGTACTTTCCTTGTTTGTTTGTTTTTCTCTCTGGAAAAATAGCTTCTCTCTTTTCTCTGATGGCTGCATTTTCCCCCATACTGACTTCAAAGTTTAGGGCATTAATCTTGTATTTAATTTTAAAGCTTCATTAGCACTATCATTGTTAAGAGACTGCAAATGACCTTGCTATTTTTACCTCTTTTTGTTTTCCCTCAGGTAAATTAGTCTGGACCTCATTAAAGGTTGAATGCACTTCTCAAGTGACAGCCCTTGTGCAGACTGAAGGTGCAGTTTTGCAGACCGAAGGATTCAATGAATATTCACTAAGCAACGTACATGGAACAAAGCAATACACAGCTCTTCCTTGAATATTGGAATGCTTTTTTAATACCCTTAAGGGTATCAGTAGTAGAAAGGGTGGGGAATGCTCAGGTAAGACGACTGGGGAGGAGCTGGGAGCGGCTGACACTTATCTGCAATGTAACTTCCTCAGCAGGCTAAAGGAAAACGTAAGTGTTAGAGCACTGCAAGGCACAAGAAACTTTGTGTCTCCTGAGAGGAGTAATAATATGCAAGACAGATCCTGATCTTCTTGTTATTTTAACGTTTCAACATTTGCAAATAATGATTGAAAACCTTGATGAAAAAGAATTAATTTTTTTACAAAGGCAAATGGCTGTTTTATGCAAGACTTGTATTGCCTTGTATTTATTTGCAGCTTTTATTGCCAGGTGGAAGATTGTGATAATCAATGCAATGTTTTAAGATGAATACTGCCCAGATTCATTCACATTCCTCAGGCACGGACTTTTTTGCCTACCTCAAAAGATATCCCTACTGTGTGACATGACTGTAGTGAACCAATATTTTAAAGTAGTAGCAACTTACTTTGATGTGCAGTTTGTTGGGAAGTGCTCATAGATGCATCTCTTTACTCAGAAGTAATATTCAGAATACCTCATGCAGAATCTGTTTTGCTGTTCATGGAGAAACAGGCAGCAAGTTTGCTCTGTCTTTGTGAGGGTATTTGCCCTCAACTAGTTCATGTGTACAGTCTGAGATGCAAAGCTTCGTTGTAGGACAGGCTTGTAGGCTTGTTGTAGGTCAGCTTTACATTCTGAAGGACAGTTTCTTCAGAGGGCAGTGGCCAAGTGCAGAGCAAGGTCCATGCCCGAGAGCAAAAGCCTGCAGGAGCCTTGAACTGCCTGTAGCTGAGAAAGAAGAGCCAATGCAGCCAGGTGCTATCTTGGGGGTGACTGGCACATGTCCAGAAACATGGCAGCTCTTGGGGCGACCAGATGGGATGCTCTGTGCCCTTTGGGAGATGCCAGCAGTGTGCTCTGGGCTTGCCTGGCTACCCAAGCTATGGCTGCAGGTGACTCCAGCATTCCCTGGATGGTTGCAGAGTCAGGCCAAAGGATGAGTCATTGATGTTGCCTTCAATTTTCACCCCTGCTTTAGCGGCCATGCAGCCAATAAGCATAATTTGTGTGCACTGACCCAGGACTGTGCCACAAGCATGGCTTAGGTGGTTGCCTCTGATAGCCTGTGGGAGCTCAGAGCAAGCGGTATGTGATAAAGTCCATCCCTAGGATGCTGCATGCCATTTCAGCGTACTCCAAACAAATACTGCTTTCCTGTCTACATTTTGGCAGTAAATATATGTCGTAGACTCCAAATCATTGCAAGGTCTGTAGACTCACAGTCATCATTACTGCTGAAAGTAATTTCCTTCTTCCACACTTCACCCTTCACTGCTCCTCACCTTGCTACTATGCACAGCATTGTGTATGTCTGCCACAAGGCCCTGCCATCTGAAGTAAATCTGAGTGAAAAAGCAAACTGTATTTTTGGAGGGTGTCAGATTAAGTGTCTGCTAACTCTGTTCATACTGAGATACTTTTATGGTACATTAAGTGTTAGAAAATAAACTGTTACCTTGTTTCTGTGTTTAAATTGGGAAAAAAACATCTATGAAAGGGCAAATATTTTCTCGTGAAGGTCACTAGCCTCACTTAGAATTTTATTTGTACTGAATAAAACCTAGTAATTCTATTTAGCCACACTGTACAGAGAAACCAAAAATGCATTATAAAACACATTTTCAAAAGGTCAAAAGTTTTAGAAGAAAAATTTAACTTTGAAACAGAGTGAGAAAGTGAAAAAGGAAACCACAGACAAGAAAGGAACAAGAAAGGTAAAAAAGATAATGCTGAATATTTCATCTACCTTGTAGTATAATACACCACAGTGAAGAAGTAAAAAGTCACTGATGTTGCCTTCCAATGTACCTTCTGGTATGAACCCAGATGGAAATAAAGTGATACAACACCGAGAAAAACAGAAATAAAATCTGATATTTACACAGTTTGTAGCACAGAGCTATGACAAATTATTTAATGGAAAATCCAGTTCCTGCTAAGTTATGTGAAGTCACCCACTTCCCTGGATTCACACCAGTGTAGGAAGGTTTGTTACCACTGACTGCATCACCAGCTCAGCAGCTGTTAATCTGGGACCACAGTTTGGTTTCTTAAACCAGTTAATACTCTCACTCCCTAGACTTTGGCCAAACATTCAGGACTATCTGTCCATCTTCTTGAGGACACCTCTAGCCCTGTCTTCTCTAAGAATCTTTTTTCTTCTTCAGAATTTGAACCTGTTCCCTCCTAACTACTGTCTCTTCCCATTTTTTTAAGATGCCAGCTTTACAGATGAAGTTTTCAACTGTGTCACAAAAAAGGTTCAAGTCATCTCTTTACACCTTCGAACAGTGACAGAGAGATAAAAGACAGTGCAGCTATAAAGAGGTTATTTGCAAAGAAGAAATTGCTAAGAATTACAGAAATCAGATATGACTTGGGAAGAATAAGAGAATGGGTCTAATAGGCCATTGTTATGATATGTCCAGGACTTAGTGGTTCCTCCAGCCTTTGCAGTTTTAGAAGAATTTGTGATGTCTCTTCTAAAAGTTGCACTCCTGTTTTATGCAAAGTTATGCTTTTAAGCAGGAATCAAAGATCTTTAGCCTGGGTTAATAGAGAAGCCGAACTACTTGTTAAGGGCTTCTTCAGGTTATAAAAATCTACAAATGAATGGCTCCTTCAGAGAAGGTTAGTTACTAGTACTGACCAAATCTACCTCTGCACGTTTAAAAGCATTTTAACTTACTGAGCTATAAATAATATATGATTTCTTAATTTCTAATATGCCAGAATGTATGTTATGTCAAAAGATCTCATTTGATAAAAAATTAATAGCTATAGAAAAATCCACCCTTGTTTCCATGGAAGTAAGTGAGCCACCTTCTGTTTCACCTCTGCTACAGGAGTAAGAATAATTTCCTGAAGTCAGATTTGATGTTCAGTATTCCCAAAAATCAAACTGACAGAGCCCTGCTCACTGTGTCTCAGATTAATCACAGAAACATGTAGGCTGGAAAAGACTTTTAAGATCAAGTCCAACCGTAAACCTAACACTGCCAAGTCCACCACTAAACCATGTCCCTAAGCACCACATCTACACGTCTTTTAAATACCTCCAGGGATCGTGACTCAACCACTTCCCTGGGCAGCCTGTTCCAATGCTTGACAACCTTTTTGGTGAGGAAATTTTTCCTAAAATCCAATCTAAACCTTCCCTGGTGCAACTTGAGGCCATTTCCTCTTGTCCTATCGCTTGTTGCTTGGGGGAAGAGACCGACCCCACCTCTCTACACCCTCCTTTCAGGCAGTTGTAGAGAGCGATGAGGTCTCCCCTCAGCCTCCTTTTCTCCAGGCTGAACAACCCCAGGTCCCTCAGCCGCTCCCCATCAGCCTTGTGCTCCAGACCCTTCCCCAGCTCCGTTGCCCTTCTCTGGACACGCTCCAGCCCCTCCATGTCTCTCTTGGAGTGAGGGGCGCAACACTGAACACAGCATTCGAGGTGCGGCCTCACCAGTGCCGAATACAGGGGGACGATCACTGCCCTGCTCCTGCTGGCCACCCTATTTCTGATACAAGCCAGGATGCCATTGGCCTTCTTGGCCACCTGGGCACACTGCTGGCTCACATTCAGGCGGCTGTCAACCAACACCCCCAGGTCCTTTTCCACCAGGCAACTTTCCAGCCACTCTTCCCCAAGCCTGTAGCGTTGCATGGGGTTGTTGTGACCCAAAGTGTAGGACTCGGCCCTTACCTTGTTGAACCTCATACAACTGGCCTCAGCCCATCGATCCAGCCTGTCCAGGTCGCTCTGCAGAGCCTTCCTACCCTCCAGCAGATCGACACTCCCCCACAACTTGGTGTCATCTGCAAACTGACTGAGGGTGCACTCGATCTCTTCGTCCAGATCATTGATAAAGATATTAAACAGAACCGGCCCCAATACTGAGCCCTGGGGAACACCACTTGTGACCGGCCACCAACTGGATTGAACTCCATTCACTACCACTCTTTGGGCCTGGCCATCCAGCCAGTTCTTTACCCCGTGAAGAGTACACCCGTCCAAGCCATGAGCAGCCAGTTTCTCCAGGAGAATGCTGTGGGAAACAGTGTCAAAGGCTTTACTGAAGTCTAGATAGACAACATCCACAGCCTTCCCCTCATCCACTAAGTGGGTCAGCTTGTCGTAGAAGGAGATCAGGTTGGCTAAGCAGGACCTGCCTTTCCTGAACCCATGCTGGCTGGGCTTGATCCCTTGGTTATCCTCTACATACCGTGTGATGGCACTCAAGATGATCTGCTCCATCAGCTTCCCCGGCACCGAGGTCAGGCTGACAGGCCTGTAGTTCCCCAGATTGTCCTTCCGGCCCTTCTTGTAGATGGGTGTCACATTTGCTAATCTCCAGTCAGCAGGGACCTCCCCAGTTAGCCAGGACTGCTGGTAAATGATGGAAAGCGGTTTGGTGAGCACTTCTGCCAGTTCCTTCAGTACTCAGACCCTTACAGGTCATCTAGTCCAACCCCCCTGCAAGAGCAGGGACATCTTCCACTAGATCAGGTTGCTCAGAGCCCCATCCAACCTGACCTTGAATGTTTCCAGGGATGGGGCCTCCACTACCTCTCTGGGCAAGCTGTGCCAGTGCCTCACCACCCTCATTGTAAAAAATTTCTTTCTTAAATCCAGCCTAAATCTGCCCTCCCTTGATTTAAACCATTGCTCCTTGTCCTGTCACAACAGGCCTTGCTAAAAAGTCTGTCCCCGTCTTTCCTATAGGCCCACTTTAAGTCCTGGCAGGCTGCTATAAGGTCTCCCTGCAGCCTTCTCTTCTCCAGGCTGAACAACCCCAGCTCTCTCCGCCTGTCCTTGTAGGAGAGGTGCTCCAGCCCTTGGATCATTTTCGTGGCCCTCCTCTGGACCCGCTCCAACAGCTCCATGTCCTTCTTGTGCTGAGGGCTCCAGAGCTGGATACAGTACTGCAGGTGAGGTCTCACCAGAGCAGAGCAGAGGGACAGAATCCCATCCCTCGACCTGCTGGCCACGCTGCGGGTGATGCAGCCCAGGACACGGTTGGCCTTCTGGGCTGCGAGCGCACATTGTTGGCTCATGTCCAGCTTTTCATCCACCAGTACTCCCAAGTCCTTTTCCGCAGGGTTGCTCTCGATCACATCATCCCCCAGCCTGTATTGAAACCGAGGATTGCCCTGACGCAGGTGTAGGACCCTGCACTTGCCCTTGTTGAACCTCATGAGGTTCACACGGGCCCACTTCTCCAGCTTGTCCAGGTCCCTCTGGATGACATCCCATCCTTCTGGCGTGTCAACTGCACCACTCAGCTTGGTGTCATCTGCAGACTTGCTGAGGGTGCACTCGATCTCGCTGTCAATGTCATTGATTAAAATATTGAACAGCACTGGTCCCAGTACGGACCCCTGAGGGACACCACTCGTCACTGTTCTCCATCTGGACATTGAGCCATTGACTGCTACCCTCTGGATGCGACCACTCAACCAATTCCTTATCCACTGAACAGTCCACCCATCAAATCCGTATCTCTCCAATTTAGAGAGAAGGGTGTTGTGGGGCACTGTGTCGAAGGCTTTACAGAAGTCCAGACAGATGACATCCATTGCTTTTCCCTTATCCACTGATGTGGTAACTCCGTCGTAGAAAGCCACTAGGTTGGTCAGGCAGGATGTGCCCTTGCTGAAGCCATGTTGGCTGTCTCTAATTACCTCCCTGTCCTCCATGTGCTCTAGCATAGCTTCTAGGAGGATCTCTTCCATGATCTTCCCAGGCACAGAGGTGAGGCTGACAGGTCGGTAGTTCCCAGGGTCATCCTTGCTACCCTTTTGAAAAATGGGTGTAATATTTCCCTTCTTCCAGTCACCAGGAACTTCACCTGACTGCCATGACTTTTCAGATATCATGGAGAGTGGCTTGGCAGCTACATCAGCCAATTCCCTCAGGACTCTGAGATGCATCTCATCAGGTCCCATAGACTTATATATGTTCAGGTTCCTCAGGTGGTCACGAACCTGATCTTCCCTTACAGTGGGAGGGGCTTTACCCCCCTGGTCCCCAATATGTTGTCCATTGACTCGGAAGGGGTGAGGAGAGCAGTTGCCAGAGAAGACTGAAGCAAAAAAGTTGTCGAGTGCCTCAGCCTTCTCCTCATCTGTTGATACTAGGTCACCATTCTTGTTCATGAGTGGAGGTACTCTTTCTTTAACTTTCCTTTTCTGGCTGACGTACCTGTAGAAGCCCTTCTTGTTATTCTTTGCATCCCTTGCCAGGTTCAGCTCCAGCTGTGCCCTGGCCTTCCTGACCCCATCCCTACACAAGCAGGTCTTTTTACTTTGTTCAGTCTTAGTTTTGTATGACTGTATGTCCCTGTGAATTAATAATATTTTAAATATATGCTGGTTTGCTGGCTACTGGTTTTTTTATTTTTGTGTTATATAGGATGATGTTGTACCTCTGTGCTTCTGATTCCAAACTGCCATTGCACTATGAGAGCAAGTAGAATGTGGTTTTTTAATCAAAGAGTAGTTTTTTAAATTTCTCTCTATTTTCTTGATATACTCTTTGGGGTTTTTTTTTTCCAATTATATTTTATGAAGTTTTCTGACTTCTTTAAATGGCATTTCTTTTGGAAACACTGTTTTTTCTTTTAGTCTTCTTTTCTTTTTTTTTATCAAGTCAATGAAATGTTATCATGTAGTATAGTTTTATTTTTTCTGGCTCCCACTGAACAGTTCCTCAGTTTATTTTCCTCTTTTATGTTAAAGAGCTAATGTAATAATTCATGGCTTAATGGTATGACACGTGGTATTGTTGTTAGAGGTGGGTAACGGGTAATGGCGTCAAAATTAACTAATTTATTCACTCTCTTCCACCAAATATTTAGTCTCTATTTGTTTCCTACCTTTGACAGCTTGTGCTTAGCAGCCAAGGCTCACAGGGCATCGGCAGTGCTGCGATCAGCCCCACGCTGATGCCTGAGCGCTGCAGGTGGAGGGGAGGTTCCCAGCAGGCAGCGTGCTGCCCACCCCTTCTCTCAGGTCAGCTCTGCCTTCCTAACTCCGAAAGCAGGTGCTGACCCAAGTGACATCCTGGCAGAGGATGCATTAAAATTCACTGAGGATCTGGGGGTGTTCCTTTCTGCGTCATGTCTCCCTCACGGCAAGTCTTGGTGAGCCCCATGTGGTGTAAATGTCCACCCGTGGCACAGGTGAAGGCGGATGCCAGCAAGGGGGGACTGGTGCTCCCTGACTGCAGCATCCGTGCTGCAGGACATTCATGTTTGCCTGGACTGAAGGTGACAGGTCGCCCAGCATGACTGCTAGCGCCCTGAGCATTCCTGGGGAGAGCAGAGTTGACATCCAAAGATGCTCGCCACTCCTTGTTCCAGACAGCAGACAGGTCAGTGGCTAGCTCATTGCTTTTTTTCACTCTTTATCACTGCTAGGTTATGTGACAAAAAGCTGGTCTGCACACACATGAAGGATCACAGGGGCAGAATGGCAGGCAGGGGGACCCCAATAACCCAGTCAGAGACAAAGAGCCCTGCTTGGCCCTCCCCACGAGAGCTTCAGCCCTGTGGCTGAGGGTGGCCCCTATCATGGTGGAACAACTGGAAAGTGTCTCCTATTCACCTCACAGGCTGAAGGGGGGCCCTGGCTGGGGTATGGGACACATCTTGGGATGCAGAGGAAGAGCATTCCTAAGGACCCCTGTAGGATATTTAGAGGAACCAAAGGCAGGGAAAGGGATGGATCCAGGCAGTCTGGGGGGAACAAGCATGGGAAAATAGAGGGATAAGGAGACAAGTGGAGCCAGCGATGCATAAACGTGTTGCTGGTCAGTGCACTTGTCTGGCCTTGCCCTGTGCCTGACCAGTGCCACCTGTCCTGTTGTCTCATCAAACTCCATTTCTAACCCTTTTCCTGTGTGAGGAGGTCTCTATGCTGTGTGCACATGTGTGCATGGGAGCTCCAAGTGCCACAGACTGGGGTGGGACCAGGGGCCAGAGGCCCACATGTCCATGGCGCAGCACCCAGAGCGAGTGTGGGTGTGCGAGCGCAGGTGTGGGCGCTGGCGAAGATGGAGCCAGACCAGCCGTTGAGTAGGTCTCCAGACCAGGGGACGTGTGTCTGAGAAGGAGGCACCTGGACGAGTTGGCGACTGGAGGGACCAGGGGACACCTGGCCAGCTCTGCGTGTGTGCATGTGTGAGATGGTGTGTAGCAGCAGCTGGAGTGGAGCTGCAGCCTCGGGGGCTCATATGCCCAGGTGCCAGCAACTGGGGAGACTGGGATCCAGAGGCAGCTCCTGGGCCGACTGTCTGAGCCCAGCTGCTGGAGGGATCCACATTGCACATGTATGTGTGTATGTATAGTATATAATGTGTATATGTGTGTACAAAATAGAATGTTTTCTGCTAAAGGCCCTTCATCCTGATCAGCCAGAGAGGGGACCAGGATGAGGCCCTTAGTGCTGTTTGTGTTAGCCTGAGTGCTCTGTGTGCATGCCAGTGCTGATCTGTGTGGTCAGCCGTGTATGTATGTATATATGTGTTGAATACGTGTGCTTGCATGTGTGTGTCTGTGCCTATTGGAAATACATCCTCAGCCTCGCTACTGGCCGGACCGGGGGATGCAGCTGCAGCAGCCTTGCCTCTAGCAGGCTGCCGGATCTGGCCTGATTTCCTCTAACACCATACAGATCCTTACCAAGTATGTTCTTGCAGTCCCTTGGGGTGGGAGGCTCAGCAGCTAACTCAGGAGCACCGGACAACAAGCAGAAAGGCTGGAAGGCTTCTGGTCCTTCACTGCTTTGTTTCAGGTTCTGCCATTTCATGCTCATGGGGGATCCTCCCCCCATGATATGTGAATATGGTTTTTGTGTTTCTCTTTCCCAGGGCACTCTGTGTTCTCTGGATTGTTACTGAAGGTTTAAACTTAGTTTGTTTTTTGCTCATCTGCTTTCACCATTGAGCTATCTCAAAGATTGCACTTCCTAGGTCATCCTGTGAGCTGGGCTCTCTCCACTAAACGCTACATCTTAAAGGGTACAAATCTGTACTCGGACACATAAGGGTAAAGCTGTTGTGCCTAGCTTGTCTAGCTGATATGTGCCATGTTTAAAAACTCCAGATACAGTTATTTCATTAACATCTTCACATACTTCATGCCTGTTATATGTCCTTACTGCCTTTCCATAGAATTCAATCTATGCTCTCTTCAGGAGGACACCATGATTTTTTTTGTTTGCCTGGTATCTGGAATATTGTGGACATTTCTGGAAAAAGCTGGTTAATGATATTTATGGTCTTATCAGCTTTTTGCAATATGGTGAAATTTTTTGCTGAGTGCTATGTATCTTGATTTCTGTTGAGATATTGTATCAGATTTCAGAATTTTTCCAGATTTTAGAGAAGTCCTACATGAGCATGGAGGAGGTACTGTAGTAGACAAGAGATTATATTAAAGAATTGTATGCTAATTGTTCAAATTCTTTCTTCTTCTTCACCTCCCTGATCTCTCCCTGCTCCTGTGTTCATTTTTGTAGCATTCTAGTGGGTTTGTAGCGGTCACAGCCAGCTGTCTTACGTAAGAATATGAATAATCTGATAGTGCAGTGATTGCAAGCCTGTCCTGTGCTGTTTGACTTTAAAAACCTAAATGTTGAACAAAGGAAAAGTAGAATGATTAGACACTGAATTGACTTAAAATGAAACAATGGATGAGTCAGTCTCAAAAGGTGGAGATAAAGGAGTGAAGGATACTTGCAGGAAGGATAAAATCCAAAGACATAAGACAAGCAGAGTTCATCAAGAATTACAGCAGCTGGAAATTCTTATATTGCCTCCCCAGTTAAATTAGAGCAATGAGGCTCAGTTCATCTAAATCTACCATGAGACAAAAGGCTCATACTGCCATCCAATGTATATCTACCAGGACTGGATAAATATTTTCAGCTGTAGGAGAGGGAGGACAGTATGTCTTTGCACAAGGTCAAAAAGACAGTTTACCACAAGCTCCCTTTGCATGACAGTACAGTAGTCTTCCCATTATTTTGGCTACATATTCCAGCAATTAATTGGTTTTGGAGTGCTGTCCTCCCCAGGTAAACAGCAGGGAATTGGTACCATGATGGGGTGGGCAACCTGGCATGGTGCAGAGGAGTGCTGACTGCAGGGGTGGTTCCTGGGCAGCACTTGGAGGAGCATTTTTCTTCAGGAGGTTTGTGGAAAGATGTTGGGATACAAGTCCAGCAGGGTTAAGCCAGCACCCCAGTCAGCTCATGACCTGAGACCGTGCCCTGAGAAAGCAGAGGGCACTCACTTGGCAGCCATGTCCTTACACTGCACTGGCGGGATTTAAGAACCGAGGGCTTACCTTCATTAGTGACCCCTCCTGAACATGCCATCACTGTTAACTGGCTCAAAACACTGAGATAAAGGTAAAAAAGACCCAAGTATTACAAAACTGCAGTGCTGTGGGGGAGGGTCCCATTGCAATGCCTTGATAGGTCATGCTGTCTGCAGTTCAATGCGTGACTCCATCCACTTGTATGAAGGTCTGGGATGTGGCATCAGCACCCTGATCCCCTGTGTGCTGTTTCACTCGGAAGCTTCTGAAGTTCATGGGATAACTGGAGCATCAGGTATTGCTTGAGACAGGCACTGGGATGGGAATGGAGCACTATATTAGCATGGCTATTTGTCACTACATTAGCATACTAATGCTATTTTGGGAATGAAAATAGATCTGCTTCTTTGGAGCTCTCTGAAAGTAGAACCAAGCGATGGCTGCCTCCAGCAGCATCCCAGCTACTAGTGGGAACCCAAGGTTGTGTCCACTTAGCGTTTTGATTCTCTGGGCCACAAAGAGGGGACCAGGCAGGAAGGGATGTCCTCATGCTTGGCCAGCTATACACCCAGAGCTTACTCAGCAGGGTGGGAGGCCTGGCCCCTCTCCTCAGTACAGGTGTCCCTGCTATCCCAGCTTCAGCATTAGCTGCTGGGAGCTGAAGACCCTGGCATTCAGTTCAGCACTTAATTTCTGCTTTCTCACTATGAACTATTGGTCACAGAATCCCTAGCACTCAAGAAGCAGAGAAACAAAAGGCACAGTAATAATGAAATATAACAAGAAGTTTGATTTGATTAATTTTTTCTGGATTACCTTGTGCCTCACTAACATAATATTTTTCAGATTATTGTCATTTCTGGTAGTCTACAAAACAGCTCAAGCTATGTCCTCTAAAAAGGTCTGCATTTCAAAGACAAAACAGGTCCAGAATTAGAGCTACAGTGGAGTTCTTTGGTACCACACAGGACAGAGAGTTCACAGCAACCCCATGCATGGGAAGCTCCTGGTTGTCACTGGGGCTACTTTTCAAAGTCATACAAGTGCATATTCAAATGTTTCTTGTAGTTTCGGAGACATATAGGTGTCATGCAAATTCTCCAGGCACTTTGGACTCTCTGGTTATTCCTGACACTATGTTAAGTCAGTGTCTGAGAACCTGGGCTTTGGCAAGGCCCCTGTCTTGCTAACTCCTAAACTGCCAGTGCTAAGACAGGCTCCTGCAACCATGTGAAAGCCCAGATGGGTGCAGAGGGGACACGACTGTTTTCAGTCATACTGCAGCTGCTCTGATGTAGAGGTCTGCTCCATAGGCAACTTGGCTCCTCCACCATAGTTTGCGCTGCTATACAGTTATTTCTCTCCTTGTCTCATGTATTCTCTTCACAATAAAAAGCAAACACGACCAGACTGTGGGATGACAAACCTCAGGATCTCAAAATACTGACATTGAATTACTTGGTTCAAATCTGACCTCTATACTTATTAAAATTATATTAGAGAAATGAAAAAGGTCACAAATAAATATTTAAGATCTACAGAAAATGCCTTGAACTAGGTGATTTAATAAGGACAGTTCTCTTAGTTTAGTTTAAAACACAAATAGATAAAAGGTGGGCATGAAAGTCAGTTAGTACAAAAATCTTGCTTGGCAGAGGACACTGGAACTAAAGGGTTTCTAATCCAGCACAGAAATCTGGGACAGGGTTCTCCAGCTGTAGATTAAAACCAAACACATTTAAACAAGCAGTCAGGCACAACACGAAATACTCTTAATTAGTCTCCTGAAATCTAATAAGATAACGTCTTATCTAATTAGATGGTAGAGTCAAAAGCTAACTGTTAATTAAGAATACAATATCTGTGAAAAACACACGATGCCTTTGTCAGCCTGAATGTCCCTTCCCCTTATAACACAGAGGCTCATTTCCATGATACCAACAACAAAGAGGATTTCCAGCTGGGCAAGATCAGCAGAGCTTCCCTCTCAAAGATGCATTTTCAGCCTCTGCACAGCTGTGCACTGCACCGCCATGCTGGCTGCCGAACGTTGGCTGTGGTGGGCACAGACCCTTTCCTGCAGACTGCACGGAGCGAGCTTCTGACTCCATGGTCCAAAACACTTGGAGCTCCCTACAGAATGATCATTTCATCCCTCTATTTTTCCTCCCTTTCTTAGCACTACTGTAGCTGCATGAAATGTTTGACAGCTTCAAGGTTGCCGAATATTTTGCCCACAGCGGTAAATCAGCCTGCACTTGTTTCCCTGACTGACACTGTCTGTGAATGGCCTCTGAGGACGTTTTAGAGGGACTGAAAGACCTGCTATCAGGACTCCCTTTCCTCATACATAAACCCCAACCCTTTACTGTGTTGTGAGCATAAAGAGTTTGCTCTCTTTTCTCAGGAAACTGGTACAAAACAGCCACTTTAATTGCCTTTGACAAAATGTAAGTGAACTCTTGGGGGAAAAAAAACAATTGCTGCCTCATCATTGCTGTGCTGGAAATTTCATAAGAAGAAAATTTATCTGTGTAGAGGAGATATTCCCTACCATCTTGGTCTACCCACCTATTGTAGCTTTCAAATTTAAATCCTTACCAAAATTATTTTGCCAAAAAAACCCTGGGCAGCATCTGAATGGAAGGGAAAAAAGAAAAAGAAAGAAAGAAAAAAAAACCCCATATGTTTCTTATGGAAAAGTCTTGTAGAATTTAATGAGAATGGCAATATCATGAGAGAGTTTTACTTTAAAGGAGTACACATATTAATAGATAATTATACTTCTGTGGTGTAAACCCCAACAGAGTTGTAAAAGAAAAAAATCTGCAGGGCACATGTTCTCAGAAGTCAAGTGGTCACAGTCACATATCTGTCATTATTTCTGAATGGATGCTGATCTTCGTAGGGGACTAGTAGGCAGCTAAGGGTCCTGAAGGACAATGCTATAGGAAAACAGTTCCTGACCCAGACGTTTAAAACCATTCTTTTATTCTATTAAGCACAAAAACTAGCCTTGTTACAATGCATAACAAAATCCCCATTCTGAACAAACAGGAAACCTGTGTTCATAATGTAGTTTTTTTCCCCATGAGTTACACTTATAGTTTTCCACAGGTATTATGCCCACTGGTATCCCTGATTTTGTTCTTCAGTGTACTGTCTCATACAAGAGTTTCTTGATTATTCATCTGTACAAACAGAAATTATTGGAGAAAAAACCCTATAATCTTAGAAATTATGCTATACCAATTGAATTTGATTCAGGATTATTTTATGACAACTCAGGTGTACTAAACTGATTCTGCATAGTCCAAATCTCCTCCTAAAATAAATTAATAAGCAGTAAAGTTTCTCTCAGTATTATAGGCTCCCTTTTCCCTTACTCAGCTACAGTAATTTTTTGCTCCTCTTCCATCTTCCCAACTGAAACGAAGAGTACTTAACTTATTCTTGGGGATACAGCTCTCCAAACTGAATATGTCCTGCCTAGGCTGCGTCAAGTCCTAGCTTTGACAGCAACACAAAGCTTGATCCTGAGGTCCTCAGGGGCCATAATTTATTGCATGTTGCTCTGAGCAGTCATGGTTGGGAAGGCTGAACATCTTAATTAGTTTTTGGTGTCTTCTGTTTAAAAGGAGTGAATTCCTTTGTAATGCTGTTAAGTTCTTCGAATGCCATGCTAAATAACTTTATGACGATAAAAGTGTTTCTAATTGTCATGGTTTAACACTGGCTGGCAACTAAGCCCCACCCAGCCACTCACTCACTCCCCCTGGTGGGATGGGGGAGAGAATCAGAAAGGTAAAAGCACCAAAACTCCTGGATTGAGATAAAGACAGTTTAACAGGTAAAGCAAAAGCCTTGCGCACAAGCAAAGCAGAGCAAGGAATTCATTCACTGCTTCCCATCAGCAAGCAGGGGTTCAGCCATCTCCAGGAAAGCAGGGCTCCATTGCACGTAATGGTGACTTGGGAAGACAAACGCCATCACTCCGAAGGTCCCCCTTTCCTCCTTCTTCCCCAGCTTTTATTGCTGTGAGAATATTGGTTGGGTATTTGGGGTTTTTTCCCTCTCCTTGTTTGGCCCAACTTTGGTCTCCTTTCAGCATCACTGGGCTATTTACCTTTGCAAGCATGTCTGGAAGGGCTGCCTAATTTTGGCTTTAAATCGGAATCGGTATTTCAACAGAGAAAAACGGTACAAACCAGTAAAGAGTAGGTATCCACAGACAAAATTCATTACCCTGCTCCAGGCATCTTTTCCCTTTCCCACTCACCCCAGGTCTCCTTTCCTTCTCTCCCAGCTCCTGCGTCTGAACCTGCTCTTTCCCTTCCCAGTCCTGCCAGGCGACTCCTTTCCCTGCCTGCTCAAGTCGGCTCCAGCCAGCAGTCACTGTACTGTCCCTGTCACTCAGACATTTAACATCTGGAACATCTGTCTGGAGACAGAGGAGAAAAGCAGCCCCAAACGTCTTGAACTGGAGTGAGGGTGCTGTGGACACATAATGAGAAGTCATCACATTGAAGCAGAAATGTTGCAGCAGTGCAGCGGGAATGTGGTAATCTTCTAACAAAACAAAAACATTGACATTCCTGCTGCCTCCACCCACCAGTGGTGGTTGTGAGGCTGCACCAACTAACAAGACCTGTGAAACCTGCTGCCTTCCCCAGCTCAGCGCGAGCCCCTGGACTGGGATAGGCTGGAACCAGCACTGCCGTGCTCACAGAGCTGCTGCAAATGGCACTCTCAAACTCCAGCTGAACCCAGATTATCTGTCCTTGTCTGAACGACTCCGGCAGTCACACCCAGGGTCACCCCATTTTGGCTTGTCCACCTTTTGCATGTCAATGTGCAGGTACTTCCACTTCCTCACAGGCCTTCTCAGCCTTCAAAGACATCTGATTTCAGTCACAACACCTCTCCTGGATGACCCTTTCATCTGTGTCCAAATATTTCAGACCCTTTGACATAACTGTCAACCTTCTTCCATGCCAACAAGGCCACCATGGTGGCCACTCTATGGTAACCCTACAAAGGAGTGAAAAGCAATGGTCTGGTATCACCATTTCATCAGGGCTTCCCTGTGCAAAGTGCTCCAGGGAGGACAGCTACTGCTGTGAGTCGTGATGTACTCTTTCTCAAGACAAAAAGACACAAGAGACAGGAACCACCAAGAGGACCAGACCTCCCTCATCCTCCCCTGCACCAGCCTGCGATACCCAGACCTGGCACAGCCACACCAGCAGAGCAGAAGGATGGCTTCCAATGTTTCACAGATGATACCTTTTAACACATTTTGCTCGACTGTTTATTTTCATTGCACCATCATATTTCTGTTGATTCATGTTTAGCCATAATTCACAATGGACCCCTGCACGCCATTCAGCAATTGTTCTCTCTCATGGCTTTGCAGCTGATTATTCCTGCCCAAACATACAACTCTTACAAACAACTGATCTTATCCAGTTTTGCCTTGGCCTCCTGCAGGACCCCCCAGGTTGACATATCACAGCACCTTCCTTTGTGCACTCTTTTAAGTACACAGCCACCCTACTTCTCTCCTCTGGGTCCTCCACAGACGTCCTCTGAGTGCCCAACAAGGGCTCAGAACAGCTCTGATGTTGTCTCAGGTGGCCCCTAGAAGATGTCAGAGAGATTTTATAATCACCCACTGATTTGAAAGCATCTAATTTTCATAGAATCATAGAATCATTTAGGTTGGAAAAGACCTTTAAGATCATCAAGTCCAACCGTAAACCTAACACTGCCAAGTCCACCACTAAACCATGTCCCTAAGCACCACATCTACACGTCTTTTAAATACCTCCAGGGATCGTGACTCAACCACTTCCCTGGGCAGCCTGTTCCAGTGCTTGACAACCTTTTTGGTGAGGAAATTTTTCCTAAAATCCAATCTAAACCTCCCCTGGTGCAGCTTGAGGCTGTTTCCTCTTGTCCTATCGCTTGTTGCTTGGGAGAAGAGACCGACCACCACCTCGCCACAACCTCCTTTCAGGCAGTTGTAGAGAGCGATGAGGTCCCCCCTCAGCCTCCTTTTCTCCAGGCTGAACAACCCCAGGTCCCTCAGCCGCTCCTTATCAGACTTGTGCTCTAGACCCTTCACCAGCTTTGTTGCTCTTCTAAGTCAATCCCTAGCCTGTTTTTTTCATGCTTCAGTTTTCATCCTTATGCCTTTTTGTTGATGATTTTGTGCTAGACATTTAAATTAAATTGTTAACATTTTTCATGAATAATGAAGCCCCCCTAAAAAAGGCTGTATGGACTTTGCCAGCTTTAAGCATTTTTGCTACAGAATAATTACGAATCACTGGAGTGTACTAAGTAAATCACCAGAGACTCCCAGCCCAAACAGCTTTGAAATCTGAGCTTTTAAAAATACAGTGACAATCACTCCAAGCTGGCAAATTTCCCATTTTTATACAAAGGTTTGAGAACATGTGCAAGCAGGTGTCTCCTGAGACTGAGCTACTATAAAACTTCCCAAGGAATTCCCAGGTCAGCTATGTCTTCTTCAGAAGTAAGTATCCATGTATGCATTTCCAAGGGGTTGAGAACATATTCTTGAGGCACCTGGTGCTGAACTGCTATGGTCAGAAGTTTTTCCTTGTATATATCTCCCAGGGATTTTGAAAGTCAAAAATTAACAATATTTCCTTGTTTGATGCTGAATGCAAAAAGAGAAAATGAGAGAAGACTACAATATTATGCAGCTTTCCACAGACAAGGAGAAAAAATAAGAAACATGCAGAAGGACTCAGAAAGATTACCGACTTATCTGGGATCAAGAGCACAAGTGAATGTGAGTCTAGAAGCATCCTTGGGGCAACACTCACCATGCTAGGTAACATCGACCATGCCACCCTAAGCAATTTAAGTTCTGTGTGAAGTTTAAGTGCAAGAAAACATTTGTCACAGCTCCATAATCAAAAGGGCATGAATGTAATCCGTAATCAAATAGGCAGTGCAAGAGCAGGAACAAAAGACAGAGTTAAATTTGTTCAGCAGTTCATAGCGTTGGGGACTTCATGTTGTTCCAGGGTGTTCTGCATTATGGGAATGTAAGACATATCTGTAGCACTAGCACTAATATAGCGATGGGCATGCAAGATAAGCGAGGAAGTGCACTGAAGAAAGCACTTCAGCTATCATTTAACAGGTTCGTATTACAAAGTTATAATGGCATGAGCCTCTGAAACTAGTAAATGGGGAAGGTGTAAATGAGAAGGTGGCCTAGAAAAAAATATCTAACATTGTTGTATATTATTAATATGATGCATAGAGTTGCTATGGAGGCCTGAAGACAAGTCAGAGTTTGTGTTTCAGTATGTATGTAGAGTGAATACCTTCTATGATATGAATTATGCAGTGTTGTGACAGGCTGGGTATGTAGACAGAGAAGGCACTAATTAAACAGCACAATGGCAATGCAAACTCAGCAGACATCCAATTGTAGCTAAATACCCAGCCTTCTGCATTGCATATGGCGCCCCAGGTGTCAATCTCTGGGTGCTCTGAGTCTTCACAGTGAGCTATTTTACAAATCCAGAAGAGTCAACTTCTGAGAAATGTTCACAAAAGGCAGCTTAGCTAAAGCAGGGAGTATTTTGTGGAAAGACACATCAGGACTGCAGCTTCTTGACACTCCCAAGAGAAAGCAACTCCTCTTTGTTGGAAGGGTAGGTGCCTCCATAGCAAAAATATGAGAACAGTAGATCATTATCACAGAATTGCAGAATCGTTCAGTGGGATGGGATCTCGGGGGGTAAAGGTGTCTCTGCTCCAACCTCCTGCTGAAGTCAGCACTGGCTTCTGATGAGGTCATTCAGGATTTTACTCTGCTGGCTCTTGAAAAACCTCTGAGGATAGTTTTCCCACAACTTCTCTGGACCTCTGCTCCACTGCTGGGCGGTCCTTAAGCAGCAGCACCCCAGGACTATGCCAGATACCTATCAACACATCTGCAAGGAGTAAGGTAGGAGTGTCCCTGACACCGTGGAAGCCAAACCCTTACTGCGATGCCCATTTAATGTTATGGAATATACTGCTCCAGATACAACTGCAAATTTACCTTTGCAACTTTTCAAGACCAATTTGTACAAAAAAGTCTCATGGCACTGTATAATGCAACTAGAGTTTGCTATTCTCATTTTGATTATTGCAAATAAAGCAATAGCTAAATGCAGCTTCACCTCCTATTAACGTCATGTGTTAGACAGCAATATTCACAAGCATAGAAAACACCCCTGGAAGATAGAGAATTTGAGAATGATTAGACAAGAATTTATCTTAGTCCGAGAGGTCAGTGCACAGAAAAATAATGAATGTTGGACTGATTCTCCATCTTGTCCAACCCCTCCACTCAAGCATGGTCACTTGTAATTATAGGTGAGTTTTATGTAGGTAACTCTATCTTATGCAAAATCTCATTAAAAAATATAGTCCTGGTTGTAGCTAGAGTCTGGAATCTTAGAACTGCTTTTTATCTATTTTAACAGGATCACTTCCCAGGGTTTATCATATAACAGCACTGCTTTCAATGGTAATAAATTCTCAGCTGAAGATTAACACTGAGATATACTGTCAAGAAGCACAAAGAAATAGAACAGAACCCCAGAAAAATTTAAACTGTGTAAATCATCCTTCACTGTTTCACCAACTACAAATCGAAACACTAGTAAGTCCTTGAGGCTTAAAAGCAAAGCCACTTGTCACCATAGGCTCAGCCATCCTTTCTTACACAGCTGTTTTACCAGAAGATCCTTCAGCGTTTCATCAGCTTTACACCACTGTAAGCATGGCAATATTGCCTGGGGTGACTTTACATGTGTTCTCTGCCAAACACTGGTGCTGTCTCGGTAGCTTGTCTTTCAAGTGTCTGTGCTACTGTGCTGTGCAGGGCCTGCTCCGAAAAAGTTAGCCCATGGTTATTACCCACTAGGCAAAGTAGATTAATCAGTAGAGAACATTCCCATCATAATCCAAGGGGAAATGGTTAGTGACCTGCTATACCACTTAGACACACACAGGTCTATGGGGACAGATGGGATCCACCCAAGGGTACTGAGGGAGCTGGTGGAAGTGCTCACCAAGCCACTTTCCATCCTTTACCAGCAGTCCTGGATAACTGGGGAGCTCCCAGTTGACTGGAGGTTAGCTAATGTGACACGCATCTACAAAAAGCACCAGAAGGACAATCCGGGGAACTACAGGCCTGTCAGCCTGACCTCGGTGCCGGGGAAGGTTATCGAGTAGATCATCTTGACTGCCATCACGCGGCACGTACAGGACAACCAGGTGATCAAGCCCAGCCAGCATGGGTTTAGGAAAGGCAGGTCCTGCTTAGCCAACCTGATCTCCTTCTACGACAAGGTGACCCACCTAGTAGATGAGGGGAAGGCTGTGGATGTTGTCTATCTAGACTTCAGTAAAGCCTGACACTGTTTCTCACAGCATTCTCCTGGAGAAACTGGCTGCTCATGGCTTGGACGGGCGTACTCTTCACTGGGTAAAGAACTGGCTGGATGGCCGGGCCCAAAGAGTGGTGGTGAACGGAGTTAAACCCGGTTGGTGGCCGGTCACAAGTGGTGTCCCCCAGGGCTCTGTGTTGGGGCTGGTTCTGTTTAATACCTTTATCAATGATCTGGACGAGGGGATCGAGTGCACCCTCAGTCAGTTTGCAGATGACCCCAAGTTGTGCGGGAGTGTTGATCTGCTGGAGGGTAGGAAGGCTCTGCAGAGGGATCTGGACAGGCTGGATCGATGGGCCGAGCCCAGTTGTATGAGAAACAAATAATAGACAGGCCAGGCAATTTGGATGTAATGTCTTTCCATATTTCTTTATCCAGCATCTTTCCACTGAACAAACCCATTTATTTATTTAATATGTTCCCCCGTAAATTTGGGGAATAACAATTCATAGCCGCACTAAACAACTGCATCAAAACAAATGTGAAGAATGATAAAAACCAAATACTACCTCCCTGCCCCCAAAAATGACCCCCCTCCAAACACATCTGCGAGAGCACGACACATTAGGGTGGGCTGAGCCCATGGCCCCAGGTGGCGGGTCCCAACACCACTGTCCCAAAACACCAACAGCTCCTGGGGGAATTTGTTGTGCCCTCCCAGCCACCTCCCAGCAGGCTCACGGAGGGAAGCAGCCCATGGGCTCTCCAGGAGGCAGAGGGAAGCCTGCTCGATCTCTGACCCAGGAGAACTGGGTCCAGCTGTGGACTGCCACAGGGGGACACTGCGTATGTCACCCTCCCGCCGCTTGTGCCACTGTGATGCCAACCAGACTGCCCCTTGGGAAGTGGCAGGCTGTGCCTTCCTGCATATTGCTTGTGGGCTCTGGGAGTCCCGAGGAATAAGCCTTGACATTTTTCCTAATTAGGGGATTTCTTATCCATTTTCTCTTCATCTGCTTTCTGGGCACTTATTTACCAGGCTTGTCACACAGCCTGCAGTGGACAGGGATGGGAACCAAATGACTCAGGGGCCTTCGTATCCCCACTGCTATTGGCTTGTCAGGGGACATGCCTTCAAACGCTGCACTCCTATTTTACTGCCTGTTTGACAGAGATGGACATTCCTGTTCCTCAGACATAACTAGGGTTGGAACTGATTGATAAATAGGATTGTTTTTCTGACAAAGGTGCCTTTTCATTGCTAGGTTGTTGATATTACAGAGTTTTTAAGAGCACACATTCATTTTTCACATGAGCGTTTCAAAGTGTTAGATATGTGAGTCTCCAGACAAAGGTAGCTTTCTGCAGCTGGGAAGTGTATCCTTTACTATAGGCTGAAAAAGTGAATACTATCTAAAGAAACTTGGGCTGCCAAGATGAAATCACATGTAACGCAAAGACATGCTGCCTGGAGCCTGTCAAAAACCATTTGCTGTTTTGGGTGGCATTCAACTGCCAGCAGTAAGAATTTGATGGGCCTTTATTTCACATGTTCAAAGAGCTTTACACAGCTCAAAAACCTAACTGAGGAAAACACCGGGGAAGAAAATATAAACAAGTGCAAGTGCAAGTAAGAAAGGAACAAATGCCTGGAGAGCAGGCTTCTCTGAAGCTCTATGGTGGCCAGAGAATAACAGTGGAAGTGCTTTGAACATAACTTTTTTCTAGTCCTTGCTACATTCAGTAATACTTACCTCATTACTTTTTGTCCTAAGCAAACTAGGATAAAATAATTACTGTGGTAGAGCAACTGCATGTGGATTCTTCTACTGATGTGACAGAAATTAAAATGACTATAAGAATTTAACACTGATCATCGGTGTTGTCCAGTTATGCCTTTCACTGAATCACTGTCACGTGGAGTCTTTAATTGTGTTATATAATTTTCCAACCAAAAGTGACAAGGAAGAAAAACATATATTCCTTATTACAAGATTTTTTGTAATGGGGGTTAATTTGGTTTGCAGTTTCACCTTTTTTAGTAGGCATGCCCTTTATACAGAGGATTTCTCAAGCACCTTTCATGTGCCAGCATATCATTGTGAGCTGAAGAAATGGCTTGCATTTCACAGATAGAGCTACTTACCTCCATACATTTTCATTGCTATTTTGTGGTGGGGGGTTGGATGTTTGTTTCGTTTTGTTTTGTTTTAATTTCTGCAACTTTTCATTTTGCCCTTGCTCCTATCTCATTTATAAGCAGAATGCTTCCAGCTGAATTAATCATCAAACAGCCATGTTTTTCTTTTGGCAATAGCCAGCTGGGTCAGGCTCTGTCTAGCCCATACAGGTATTAGAGACAGCAGATGTCCAGCTCTTCCCTCCCCTGTGAAACTCAGCAAGAGAAGTCACAAGCAAGTGTGGAAGGAGCTGAGAGCCATCAGCGTAGAGAGTGCACTCTTTTTCCCTTAGTTTGGGGCTGGCTCTTCTCCTTGTTTTAGGGGTGATGCTGTCAGAACCAGATTCACTTTCCTCTTGTCTTCTTGATGTCCTGGGCATCAACAGGCTCCATTGTGTCCTCCTGGCCAATTGTGTCCAAAGCCACCAGATCCAGTGGGGTGTCCCAGTGTTGAGGAGTAGCAGCCGAAGGGCTGCAGCTCAGGATGTGTGGAAAATGCTGTCAATGTAGCCCTGCTCAGCAAAGCAAGGGCTGAAGATCTGATGCAGAAAGGTGATAGAGATGTCTGAAGTGGGACTTACTTACACATAGCTTCCTCCAGCCAAAATCAGAGTCTGGGAAGCCCTTACTCAGTTGCTGATAAAACCTGGGGTCTTAAAACACACAGCTGTTTTTTCCTTGCAATACAACAGTCCTTGGGTACCTAAACCTTTATGGAAGGTACAGCAGCATCATTGACAGCCCCAGGGCACACCTGCAGGGAGGCTGACCGAAATGCTTGTGTGAGGTTTAACGCTGTGGCATTTCTCCCTGAAGCCTTCACTTGTCAAAAGAGTAGCTGAAAAGTGCACTTCTGCAGATGCGATATTGGGCAGCTCAGGAAGGAACTGTATCAGTTCCAACCGCCTAGAGCTGCAGGCCTTTTGATCACACTGTGATGGCTCCCTTCTCTTCTGCTAAACATGTTGATAATGTTGTATTGCCGTGGCAATTGCACGCTAATAATGCTGAGGTATTGCACAATTATGGGACTCCTCTTAATGTTGGAGGCATATTCATAAATAACTCTACAAGAACTTTAAAAACAAAAGCTTTTGTAGCTCTGGTATCAAACAAATCTGAAATTATTTTCAAGTTAAACAATTACGCTATTTGAAAAATGGAGAGTACCATGTGTATGATGTCCACACAATTTTCTAACATACACTTCAGAAGTATTTTAGTTAGTAAAGTACCAACATAGAGAGAGCTTTTTGTTACAAAGCATGCTTTTTTAATATATTTTCATACTAACCACATCACTACCTATACACTCATGCATATACAATTTCATGTGGAGCAGGTCTCCTATCTCAAAAAGCATATATTGAGCTGAAAAGCTTCATAGAAAGGCAACAAATATGATCAAATATCTGTAATGGCTTCTGCATAAACACCAAAGTAACAGGCTGAGAACCATCAGTCTGGAACGGGATGTCTTAGGAAGGATATTATTTCATGGATGGAGAAATTTATATGAATGAGCTATTCACTGTCTTCTACAGTATAAAACTCAGAACCACCACAGAAAGCTGGTGGGAGCCAGTTCCGAGCAAACAAAGGCAGATCTTTGTAGTGTGTCGTACAGATGGGCACTTCCCCTCAAGGATATTTACCTGGACGCAAAAGGGAGACTGGACAAGTAATTGGAGATACCCATTGGGATAGGCTCCTCACAGGCTCCTCCAAGCCTCTTCAGGTGGAAGCTGAGAAACCACAAGTGGGAGGCATTGTCTCTGCCTGCACAGTTCCCACTCTATATGATGTGTCCACGTACAGCTGCAGCTGCTGTCAGAAACACCCTGCCAGGGGAAGCAGAGCAGGGCTGCCCAGTTCAAGGGCAGGAGTCACAGGCACAGGTGGCCCTGGTGCAGGCAGTCTCTCACCATCCCAGGTGCAGTCACACACACTTCGAACACAGAGGGCAGAGCTGGGCGCTGGTGGCAGGGTCAATAAACAGCCCCGGACATGGCAAGCATCAAACCAGGTCCAAGGTCCATCCAGGGAGCCCAGCCAAGGAGCAAAAGGAAACCAGACTGGAGGCAGGACTGGAGAAGAGGCTATGCTGTGGTTCCAGAGGCCATCCAGGAGGCAGGGCCAGAAACAGGACTGAATTCAGATACACTCACAGCAGAGCTCAGGCAGGGTCTAGGTTCCCGTGTCTGAGCTGAAATGGGGCAGAGAGTGTGCATGGAGTCCCAGCTGCAGCTCGTCAGGGCAAGTAAGGTCTATTGATATCCTCAGGGCCCTGACATACAGATTCTTTAAAGGCTTCACATCAAGCTTTTCCTTGCAGGGACTCAGTGCAGAGCACATCCAGTCTAAATGAAGAGCTCTGTCTTTATCTTCATGCTGTTTTCTGATCATGCCTGTGTTCCATCTGTGGCAAAATATTGCTCGCTTGTGAAGGACTATGGTTAACAGTTGCTTCAGAGGAAGTATCCTCCTTAGAAGTGCAAAGCTTCTGCTAAAGTGCGGAGTCCACTACAAAACGATCTATACTTTTTGCCTGGCTCTAGTAATTAGTTGCAGAAATAATCAGATAAGCCATTTACTAACAGTTAGTTTTGACTTTGGTAATAACCACCATAGAAAGAACCATTTTGAAATGGTGGTTTCAACCTTCCTAAAAGCTCTCAGTTGCAGCACAGAAGAGTTGAGCTTATAGGAGTTTGCAGCTATTCTATCCCACTGCATTAGCCTGTCTGTAACACAAAGAACTGCACTAAAATGCTTGTATTTTTCTAACTTTTTACAATTTAATGCTAAGGTTGTGGGGCTTTTTTCTTTTTTTTTTTTTTTCTTTTTTCTTTGGTTCATGTCTTTGTTAGTGTGTTTATTTGTTTTCAGTGAAAACAGTTGACAAAGTAAAGAGAACATTCTGGGAAATCCCAGGGAAGAATGCAGAGTACTGCAAATACTATCTCAGGTATAGCAGGTGGAGAAAGTAATGCCATCATCTCTTTGTGCCAGTCTCTTCAAGATTTCTTTTCTACCAGAAAAATGAAAGTACGGTCACATGTTGGGGAATCTGGTCAGCACTTAATCTTGGCATGGATGTTAGTAAAGCTCCCTGCTTCTTCAAGCATCTTAATGCAGATGTCTTGTGCACGGGCAACCAAGACACAGGATATGATGTTCCTTTTGTCAAAATCCTACCTAAACTATTACTCTGAAATTCCAGGTTTAGGGACTTCCAGGTTTTTCTGAAATTTTCATTTTTTTCTGGGAATTTTGAGATGAAACTACAGTAGTATAAACTGCGTTATACAACTCTGCTTTGAAGCTTCAATTAACCAGCCTACTAGATGTTAACGACAGTTCACATTTTCCTGCTTTATATTGTTTCTAATCAATTTGAATAACAGATTGCCATGGAAGACTGAATTAAACTATATGTTACATTAATTCCATTTTTGTTTTATGTTTAATTATATAAAGCTGCTAACTGCATTGTAGTTACTAATGACGGATTTTCAAGAAAGCAAAGCTGTTCCAAATTTCTTTAAAAAATTAATGAATGGGAGGATATTTGGTGGGATTTTTTCCTTGCAGATTTAGGTACTGCCTAGGAATCTGGAGAGGCATGGGATAAGGTAATGGAGATAAGCTGCTTAGTACCAAACATTTTTTTTTCTGATTATTGTTTAGAGCAATGGTAGTTTGGAAGAAAGGGTGTGCATGCAGGGAACCTGTTTCTAAGAGCCAGAGAGCAGAAACGTGGCATAAACATCTCATGGGGTGTTCTTCTGGCATCACGCCAGCTCTGAGCCTGCAAAAAGGGTGCTCACGAACACTGGGTCTTGCCAGTCACCTTTACTTCTTAGACACTGCTTCTTAGACACTTCTTAGCACATTCACTGCTTGTGCTCACTGTTACTCAAACTCCCAAATTACTGCCACTCTCATTAAGAAGAAAATTAAGAGTCTGTTTTGTTAGAAGAAAATAGAAGGGGTTGGATATTTAGTCTCTTTAACTACAGTCACAAGTGATTATCATGTCTGTTTATAAAAACCTTTAGAAATAGTGATACATAGAAAAGTGGTAAATCATTGCTCAGAAGAGAAGTGAATTTCTGGAACAATCCATCAAATGATGCAGTTGGGACAAGAAATCTTAACTGTCTGAAGACAGAGGCTAATAAGCACTCCATGGATAAGAGAAGGATTATCCTTTTGCCTTGAAAATTAAAGTTCAAGAGATAAGGTTTGAGGCTTTAATTTGTTGCTGTATCAAGGAGTTGAAAAGAAACTGATTTCACACGCTGTTGTTCATACACTTTATGTTGAATGTAGTTCCTTGGTCCTTTGATGCAGCTCTTACCCTGATCATCTTCAAAGACTGTAACAGATTCCTTTGCATAACCCTTTCCCAAAAAGTTTATATTGTCTTTCGTTGTTGTTCCAGATTTCCCTGCTACAGTGGAGACTGCAAGATGTAGCTTGGTGCTTCTGCTACTTTTGAGAAATTTCTCAAATGCCAGGTGAGTCCAAACTGTTCACATATTTGTGCTTTAACAGTCAGTCACCAGGTGCTGAGACACAAAATAACTTTATGTCAAGACAGATTGATGGGATCACTGTTTTGAACACTTTACCTAGTGCAAATAAAAGCTTTTCAGCACTGGTGAAGTTCTTCACCTCTCTGGTGTTACACTACAGCTCTTAGTATATAGGTATTGGTGAAAAAGATTGTCTTTCAGGACATATCAAATACTGAAATCCTTTGGCATTAATTGTTTTGGCATTAATTGTTCTATAAGCAGCTGGGAGAAGCTTCAGGATCACTAGCCCTTGTTCTTGTGGGGGACTTCAACCTACCAGATGTCTGCTGGAAATACAATACAGCAGAGGGAAAACAGTCTAGGAGGTTCCTGGAGTGTGTGGCAGATGATAACTTCCTGACACAGCTGGTGAGGGAGCCAACCAGGGAAGGTGACCCACTGGACCTCTTGTTCACGAACAGAGAAGGACTTGTGAGCCATGTGATGGTTGGAGGCCGTCTTGGGCAGAGTGATCACGAAATGATAGATTTTTTGATTCTTGGAGAAGTAAGGAGGGGGGTCAGCAGAACTGCCACCTTAGACTTCCGGAGGGCAGACTTTGGCCTCTTTAAGAGACTGGTCGAGAGAGTCCCCTGGGAGGCAGCCCTAATGGGCAAAGGGGTCCAGGAAGGCTGGACATTCTTCAAGGAGGAAGTCCTAAAGGCACAAGAGCAGGCTGTCCCCAGGTGCTGAAAGATGAGCCGGCAGGGAAGAAGACCGGCCTGGCTGAATAGAGAGCTCTGGCTCGAGCTCAGGAAAAAGAGGAGAGTCTACGACCTCTGGAAGAAGGGCAGGTAAGTCAAGAGGACTATAAAGGAGTAGTGAGGTTGTGCAGAGAGAAAATTAAAAGGGACAAAGCTGAGCTAGAGCTCAATTTGGCCACTGCTGTAAAAGACAATAAAAAATACTTCTTCAAATCCATTAGCAGCAAAAGGAGAGCTAAGGAGAATCTCCAGCCTCTATTAGACGTGGGAGAGAACATAGTGACAAAGGATGAGGAAAAGGCTGAGGTACTTAACACCTGCTTCGCCTCAGTCTTTAATAGTAAGACCAATTGTTCTCTGGTTACCCAGCCCCCCAACTCAGAAGACAGGGACGGGGACCAGAATGGAGCCCCCATAATCCAGGGGGAAATGGTTAGTGACCTGCTGCACCACTGAGACATTCACAAGTCTATGGGGCCGGATGGGATCCACCCAAGAGTACTGAAGGAACTGGCAGATGTGGTCACCAAGCTGCTTTCCAGCAGTCCTGGCTAACTGGGGAGGTCCCTGCTGACTGGAGGTTAGCAAATGTGACACCCATCTACAAGAAGGGCCAGAAGGACAACCCGTGGAACCCTGTCAGCCTGACCTCGGTACCGGGGAAGCTGATGGAGCAGATCATCTTGAGTGCCATCACACGGTATGTAGAGGATAACCAAGGGATCAAGCCCAGCCAGCATGGGTTCAGGAAAGGCAGGTCCTGCTTGACCAACCTGATCTCCTTCTACGACAAGGTGACCCACTTAGTGGATGAGGGGAAGGCTGTGGATGTTGTCTATCTAGACTTCAGTAAAGCCTGACACTGTTTCTCACAGCATTCTCCTGGAGAAACTGGCTGCTCATGGCTTGGACGGGTGTACTCTTCGCTGGGTAAAGAACTGGCTGGATGGCCGGGCCCAAAGAGTGGTGGTGAATGGAGTTAAATCCAGTTGGTGGCCGGTCACAAGTGGTGTCCCCCAGGGCTCTGTGCTGGGGCCAGTCCTGTTTAATATCTTTATCAGTGATCTGGACGAAGAGATCGAGTGCACCCTCAGTCAGTTTGCAGATGACCCCAAGTTGTGCGGGAGTGTTGATCTGCTGGAGGGTAGGAAGGCTCTGCAGAGGGATCTGGACAGGCTGGATTGATGAGCTGAGGTTAATTGTATGAGGTTCAAGAAGACTAAGTGCAAGGTCCTGCACTTTGGCCACAGCAACCCCATGCAACGCTACAGGCTTGGGGAAGAGTGGCTGGAAAGCTGCCCGGCAGAAAAGGACCTGGGGGAGTTGGTTGACAGCCGGCTGAATATGAGCCAGCAGTGTGCCCAGGTGGCCAAGAAAGCCAATGGCATCCTGGCTTGTATCAGAAATAGTGTGGCCAGCAGGAGTAGGGCAGTGATTGTGCCCCCATACTCGGCACTGGTGAGGCCGCACCTTGAATCCTGTGTGCAGTTTTGGGCCCCTCACTCCAAGAGAGACATGGAGGGGCTGGAGCGTGTCCAGAGAAGGGCAACGGAGCTGGGGAAGGGTCTGGAGCACAAGGCTGATGGGGAGCGGCTGAGGAACTGGGGTTGTTCAGCCTGGAGAAAAGGCGGCTGAGGGGAGACCTCATCGCTCTCTACCACTGCCTGAAAGGAGGGTGTAGAGAGGTGGGGTCGGTCTCTTCTCCCAGGTAACAAGTGATAGGACGAGAGGAAATGGCCTCAAGTTGCGCCAGGGGAGGTTTAGATTGGATATTAGGAAAAATGTCTTCACTGAAAGTGTTGTCAAGCACTGGAAGAGGCTGCCCAGGGAAGGCATTGAGTCACCATCCCTGGAGGTATTGAAAAGATGTGTAGATGTGGTGCCTAGGGACATGGTGTAGTGGTGGGCTTGGTAGTGTCAGGTTTATGGTTGGACTTGATGTTCTTAAAGGTCTTTTCCAACCTATACAACTCTGTGATTCTGTGATTCTGTTTTTCAAGTATCCCATGTTACATTTTATATTTTTCACTCAAAGTTTCAAGTTAAACTTCAGTCATATTTTTCAGCTCTAAGATCTATGATTTTTCCTAAGTTTATTTTACATTTACTGTGGATTTCTACATCTTTACTTTTCATAATACAATCTGGAATTCTTATGGGGTATTCCACTACTTTTACAAGCGAGAAAACTGTAATGATGTAAACATGAGTAGACTTGTAATATACTTGGACTATAAATAACAGTGCTTTGAAAGCATCTTTTCGTACAAAAAATGTCCTAATTTGTCTTTCCTACCTGGATAGCTCCAGCTGAAAGTGAATGAGTCTATCAACTCATTGGAAATATAAAATATAGAGATTTTTCTCTGACAGTGTCATTCTCACATTAGAAAAACCTCACATTTCAATTATGAAGGCAAACACTGTTAGTATTGCCATTTTTGTAACTGTGATGAAAAATCTCATGATATTATTTTCTTCTCGAAACCCAGCTTCTGGAGATGTAGTCTCATAATAATTTTGTACTTTTATTCCGCCTGTTAAAACTTAAGACATCAAAGAAAACCTTAGGTTCTGTTAAACTACATAATTATTTAAAATATTTCTGATTTTATTTCTGCATATGTCTTCATAAGATGTGAGTTTAATTTGTGATTTAACAATCAAAGTCTGATTGTACTTTATAGTTTAGATTTTTCTTTTTAATGATTGCTCAGAACAATTGTTCATTCTGACATTTTGTTGCAGCGTAACACATTATCCATTTTTTTATAGATAAGCCAAGTTTAGTTTTAATGGGGTTTTTTAAAGGTGTTCTTCCAAAATATCCTTTTTCTGGTAGTAGTTGCTATGACCAATGCAGTCAAGGAATAATTGTTTGCTACCACAGGAAGCACATTTCCTACAGCTTTTTGCTATAAGCACTTTGTCTGAGTTCTCACAATTTTATTTGGTTCTTTTAATTAAAGTCAGTGTCTTCTTCGGAGCACTGTTTATAGACTTGGATATGACTGAATGTTCATTTCCATCCCCCCTGCCCCGCTCCGTTCATTAGGAAATGTTTGAGTTTGCACATCCTCCGATGATCAGAGCCTGTTCTTGGATGCCTTCTTTACATTACAGAAACTCCAATGGAGTCAGCAGAAATAGCAGAGAGCTGCGTTCAGATAAATGGGATCAGAATCTGCTGTCGAAAGCAGTTTTCCATGTCTGCTCCTGACCTCCTTCATTCTGTGAAAATACCCATCAGCCTTATGAATCCTAACAAAACCTTCCAGGAAATGCAGGGGAAAGGGAGTTGGGCAAGGGAGAGATTAAATTATCTTAGTTGTTTATCCATAGTTCTTTAGCTTTTAACTAACCTGCATGGCCTGACCCCTTCTACCAGGATTTCTAAACACCTCTGCTGACAGCCACAGTGCTGAGAACTGCCCAAAGGCTGAGCTCAGGGTGGGAATGGTGGGAGCAGGGTGGGTGCCAGGCTCAGCCGTAGCAGAAATGGGCCCTTCCTCCGCAGCACTGGGGCAGTGGGGCATCATGACTTTAGCTAGAGATAATTCCGCCAGTATATTAGCATACCATTTTCTCTGCTTAGAGAGATGCCAGGGTCTCTTTAAGGGATGCTTTGAGCACGCAAATAAAAATTCTAACAGCTCTTGGCCAGGTGATGGTCAGTGCCACAAGGGAAACCTCAAAGTGGGGGGCAGCAGGAGGCACTAGAAATCAGCTGCAATTCACATGGATACCGCTGTAGCGGCTGGTCCTCAAGTCACCAGAATTTTGCTCTCTCTCACAATCTCCTCCCCTTCACAGACAGTTCTTCCCTAGGGAGAATAAGCCTGGTGGATTATTATTTTGAATACAATATGCAGGTGAATTTCCCCAGAGTCTCTTGTGCTGCAGCACACACAACTGCATGCCTTAGAACAGCTGTTGTCCTGCTACAGGGTGGTTCTGATGTTGGCCCAGCCTTGGTCATGAAATACACAGCATGAGCTTTGCCTGACACTCAGGGATCCATTTTGTGGGATATAAAAAGGGCAGTAGCAAAGGAATTAAAAATGAAAGCTCCATCTGTGCAAGTCAGGTGAACATTGAGCTTTGCTGAGCTAAAGAAGATGCTTTCTTCAGTATTATTGCTGCATTGCTGTCTTCAGTAACTGATTCAGCTAGAAGAGCCTTTCCTTTCATGACAGCTCTTTCAAATGCTGGAAGATGAGGAAAGTGCAACAATAAAAATAACCCACCTATTCTGAGAGTCAACAGGAGAAGTCTGTGCATTTCCACAGGTAACTTCCCTTGTGCAGGCCATGCGCTGTACAACCGTCTATCACAGGGTCACTTGCCTACTGCAGTGACCTTCAAGTGCTCTAGCCACCCATCAGGATCATACTTGTTGTTAGGAAAATATAAAATTGGTTATAAATAATTGAGGTAAATAATTTGAAATTGAAATGTAATTGAGATGAGAAGATTAAGAAATTAATATTGAATCTAATGAAGTAACTTAAAATACTTCAAATTAAGGTTACTTTGATTTCTTATACTAATTGCCAAAGTTTAAATATGCAACAGGGTTGGAATTTGGGAAGACAATGTTGGCATCCTTGAGCCATCCTTTAATGGTTGTATTCCAGCAGCCAGACGGTGACACTCCATACAAGACCTCTAAGCCTCCACAGCCTCATTCAGATGGAAACTCTAGAGTACTGAAAAGATCAGTACCAAAATTTTCCCTGACTTCCACTGGTCCAGAATGTCACTATTCATATTTTAGTAACAACAGAGAAACACCTCACAAACTTGTTCTCCTAACTGCATGCACAAATATTTTCTTCTCAGCTAAAAACAAACTAATAAGAACAAGAAAACTGTTTTCTATATACCCCTGTTTCCATAACCCCTAAGGATTAGTTATGTAAGAAAAGAATATTTATGCAGAGATGTTTTTTAAAGCCACTATATGTAATTTTGCTTCCAGTAAAAGATATTCCAGGTGGTTTAACCAGTTTTCTGAGTCTTTGTCTTTCTCTTAACAAAAGTCAGCCAAAAATCTCTCTTGATTTCAACTTCCACATACCATCATAAGCAGCTCTATAGGCAGGTGATGTACTGGGCAAGTGATGTCTCCTCATGGAAAGAGAAGGCGGCACAGCCCATCACAGGACTTGGCACAGCAAGTTTAGTCAGCTAGGAGCAGTGTGAGGAGAGGCTGATACTCAGACATCTCTGGTCCTCCTGAGCTCCAGCACGTGGCAAAGTGCAGTGGGTTCCCAGGTGTCAACAGACTATGGCCTCAGTCTGTAGAAGAGTAACGTGGGTGCTTGCTCCTGGAAAACCCCTAACTTCAGCTGGCCATCACACGGGGGCTCGCTGAAAGTGTGAAGGAATCATCAGCATGTGATCTGAGACCCGCAAATGACAATTCAAATATCACCATTGTCAAGTGATTAATCACTCAGTAAACTCTGATCACGCTTTATGTGTATCTTTATGTTGATGTTTATCTTTAAAGACCCACTTGAGCTGAACTGAGACAAGCCCCTGGGTTGGTTCACGGACTGAAGCATGCAGAGCAGCAGAACTTGTCAGGTGCTCTGGAAGATGCTTGGCACCTTCCAAAATGGGAGGATATTTCTCAATTATTATCTGAGACGCCTCATGGCTTTGTAGCAGCAGAGTCAATGCTAAACCTTGCAGCCTCAGGGCTGAGCCACTGGGACTTGCCTACCTTCACCACAGATAGGGGAGGAGCTCGCTGATAGAAATATGGGAAGACAGCTTGTTTTCTTTGCTCTCATTGCCCCTTCATGATGCAGACAGCACCTGTTTCTGTTGAAGGAGGTCTCACAGAGATTGAGGACTGTTCACATAGTTGAATTCCTACACAGAAAGACTATCTGGTTTTACTGTGTCTTACCTGTATTTTGTACAAGTGCAGCAGATTATTTTTTTTCCTTTTCTGCTGTATTCATGGTTCAGATACGAATTCTCATATCATTCCTGTTCTCTGGTCCCCCAAGGGACTGGAACAGGCATCTTCAATCAGATTCATCTCATTGCACACAACTTCATGATATAATCCTCTTTATATGGACAAGGTAGAGGAGAAGCAGACTGACAATAACCCTCAGCGTGCAGGACCTTCCTTGCGCAGCACATGGTGAGGCTCTCAATGGACTGTGGCAGCCAAAAACATGAAAGCAGGGACAGAGAAATGCCTCAAGGACAGGCTATCACACACAGGCACGTCACAGCCTGGCAGAGGGCAGTTTGCAGCAAGTCAGCCTGAGATCATCTGGCATGCCCTCAGCCTGCTGCACACAGGGATGCCACCACTGCCGAGCCCTGCACAAGTCTGTGGCACCCTGCGGGAACCCCATGGCTAGGACATGCCTGTGGCTCTGTGCGTGCCTTCTGTCCTGCCCTGAGGACCCATCCGTGTGGCTGGGCACAGCCCCTGCACCTCCGTGGACTGATGGAGCTGGACCAGCTTGCCCTGGGGGTGGCTGACCATGCTGCTGCCTCCGACAGAGCCAAGCCGAGCCGAGCCTGTCCCAGGGACCTTGCCTACACTCACTCCTGGTGGTCTCCACAGCTGGCTGTCTAACATAACAATCCTCATGAATCTTAATTAGCACTAATCGTGCATAGAAGCCTTAGGCCCTCAAAAGGGCAGGCTGTGCTACCAAGGAATGGATGCAAGTACACCTACAGCTATAGCAATGGCTCAACCTGCCACAACAGGCTTGCAATCTGCTATCCTTTACATTCCTCAGTTCCGAATACAAATCAGCAATAAATTCATTCCTGTCTTCCCCATGGAGCACCTCTACCTCTCTCCCGGGTGATGCAGTGCTTCTGCTGCTGCTTATGGGTTGGTCCTTCTGCACGTGGGTCATATCCAGCCCAGCAGAGCCACTGAGCACTAAAAACATTCCGTTGACTGCTTGCAGAGCTGGCAGGGACTACACAGTCTGAGCCTGATATTGTTGTTTGATTATTTTTTAAACTGAATTACAGACAACAGAAGAGATGCCTTGGGGATTTTCTGAGAAAACAGAAAACGTATATGCTTTGGCTGACATTGTGAGCTCCTGCTTAAGAAAGATGTGATAGACTTATTGTGGGAAAATAGATCCCTTGCACCGTAATTTTGTAATTCACTCCAATACAATTTTTTGTTTGCATCACACACAATTCTGACTCAAAGATGCATGGTGTGGTTTTACACACCTTATTCCCTAGCCTTTTACCCTTCTGTCCTACCTTGTTAGGAGGAAAGAAGCTCCTTTGTGTATTTGAACTACTGTAAAGTTTCTAGTTCACTATGTTTCCTTTTTTCTTTCCTAACCTAATACTCAAATGCCTGTTTAAAAATTAACTTTCTTAATTAACAAATTACTTCAGTAGATTTGATGTAATCTTGTTATTTTCACAAATAGCTACCCCAACAATTTGTAGTAAATATCCGCAATCTAAAATCTTTCTGCAGAAAATGACAGAAAATCACAGCAATCATCCCAGGCTAGTAGCTATGTCTTTACAAATAGCAATCTTTTCATGGTACGTTAAGGACTTTTCTAGCTGCCTGAAGAGTTTGAATTACAATAGCTGATATTTTTGTCATATCTTCCCCTCTGCAGATTCCCAGAGCTACCATGCAATTTGCCTCTGGGAAGCAGAGGCAAACAAGCATGTGGTGGAAAGCAATAGCTGCTTAACCAAATGTCATAAAAGAAGGCTACTGAGCCCTTCTCTTGGTACTTTAGTAAACAATGAAATTGTGCTGCTTTTGGCTGGGATAGAGTTAATTTTCTTCATAGTAGCTAGGATGGGGCTATGTTTTGGATTTGTGCTGAAAACAATGTTGATAACCCAGGGATGTTTTCGTTCCTGCTGAGCAGTGCTTACACACAGTCAAGGCCTGTTCTGCTCCTCACCGCACCCCACCAGCGAGTGGGCTGGGGGTGCAGAAGGAGCTGGGAGGGGACACGGCTGGGACAGCTGACCCCAACTGCCCAAAGGGCTATTCCAGACCATATGGCGTCATGCTCAGTATATAAAGCTGGGGAAGAAGAAGGAAGGGGGGACATTCGGAGTGATGGCGTTTGTCTTCCCAAGTCACCGTTACGCGTGATGGAGCCCTGCTGTCCTGGAGATGGCTGAACCCCTGCCTGCCCGTGGGAAGGAGCGAATGAATTCCTTGTTTTGCTTTGCTTGTGTGTGCAGCTTTTGCTTTACCTATTAAACTGTCTCCATCCCAACCCACGAATTTTCTTACTTTTACTTTTCCTATTGTCTCCCCCATCCCACTGGGGGGGAGTAAGCAAACGGCTGTGTGGAGCTTGGTTGCCAGCTGGGGCTAAACCATGACAGAAATGTTTGTTTATCTTCAGTTCTTATGTGAAGAACCTCACAGCCCCACTAGGACTACGCATGGATCCGAGCGATGCTGCCACAGAAGGGCAGCCGGGGTGTGACAGCTCGGGCAGCGCGGGTGCCATGGGAGGTGCTCTCCGTCTGCACCAGGCATAACCCCAGGGAATTCAGAGAAATTCAGGGATACTTTCCTAAAGCAAAGAAGAGCTCTCATAGGTGTAATGTCACAATAAAACCAGTATATTGCAGGTGAGACAGGTAGGTTCTGCGTGACTGAAATAGGTGAATGAGAAAAATAATCTACCTTATTTTGTCCTTTGACAGCTTATCACTGAAAATAACTGACCCAGGGAAAGAGACTAACAAGTACTCTGACAAGAAAAAGCGTTAAGTTTGCCAAATACTATAAGTGATTCTAGGTCCAACGGTGTCCTGTTTGCAGAATTCTTTTGCTTTTACATTCTTATATCACACAAGTAAAGGCAGTGAGGAGACTGTACTCCTGCTGCACAGCACAGACAGATCTGAGCTGGCCCTGTGCTGCCTCGGCTGGGCACTACCAGCTGCCTCGGTGCAGAATAACAATATTCAGTTCAAGATAAGCAGAGTCTGTACCGCTGCGGTACCTGGAGTGCTGCTAGTTCCTGGCTGCTGTGAGAGTGGCGTGGGTTGGCCCTGCAGCCGTGAGCGGGGCTTCAGCAGTCCAGATGTGCCCTCTGTGAGACAAACAGGCTATGTCCACAGTTGCCCATTCTGATAAAAGCAGCTTGAATGACCTACCTGTCATCAGACAAACCTTGGTCTCAGCCTGGGCTAAAGGGTGGTTATCAGGTTTACCTCTTCTGAATTATGTCCGTGTGGGAAATTTTGGATTCAGGACCACAGGCGCTGTGATGCCATTGATGTGTGTGGGACAGAGCAGGGCAGGAACACTGACGTCCCCACGGTGTGAGGGCACGCTCCACCAGCCCTGGTGCACAGGGTCAGTCTCAGCTAGCTTTGAGCCGTGCTGGTAATAATAACCAAAAAAACCCAACAACAACAAAAAAAAGAGTGTAATCCCTGTATAGGCAGTAATGTCCATCTAAATGTACATCTCCTTTTACATTTTCAATGTTAAAATCGTTCACAAATGCAACAGCCTGTAGGTGGATCCCACTCTTAAGTTTAATTCAGATTTTAAAAAAAATCTGCCTAATAGAAAGAATGCCAAAAACTTTAATTTTGAAGTAAAAAAATGAATTAATCTTTTACTAAACCATATGATGCTTCCAAAGCTTAAAAAAATGCATTTAAAATTTTGTTCATTGCCATGTTTAATCCTAAATTTCAAAGAAAGTGATATCATGATTCACACCTGCTTGTAACATCTAGCATTATTCCCAGAAAGACTAATCAACAGATTTGATGTAAAAGATTAATTACCATCCTCTCAGGAGACTGTTTGTTTACTAAACAATCAGCCATATGCAAATTATTGACTTAACATGCCATGTTGAATAGCTTCTCGAGGGAGTGTAACTGTTTGTTTATGTTTTCATACGATTACTTCAGCTAAGCAGTTTGCTTTTTAGGGAAGAGTTAGAAGTTGGAAGTGGTTAAACTTTCTCTTTCATCCACTGCACTGTAGGAAGAACCTTTCTGTGAAAGCAAATGGAGCTGGCTTGTGTCTTGACTTGGAGGATAAAAAGCCACAGTAACCTTTTTTACCCAGTTTGCAACGAGCATTTTGCTGTGCGGACATTGAATAAAAGCCTGTGAATGAAACCGCAGCTGGGGGAAGCTGTGCTTGGTATGCACAAGGTGCATGCCAGTGTGAAAGGTCCTGAAGTGTGTTTTTTTCTGTGCAAAACCAATATGCGTAAGCCAATAAAAGTAAAGGAGTATAAGCTGCTGTGCACAGGCAGAGGGTGGGGTTTTTTTGCTTCAACACCCAGCCTAAGTGGGTGACTGAATGATTATCAGTTGTTGAAGGACAGATGGGTTTAAGTTGTGGGCGGCTGGGAGTGGTGGTCCTGCAGACCACTGTGTGCAGACGTGCTCCTGGGGTGATCTGTGCACGTGCTGTTGGCAGCCTGCCCACGCTGCGACCACACTGCCACAGCTTCGAGCAGGGAGCATGGTGTGGGATGCTGGCTACCAGCATGTGGAGGAGCCCAGTGCTGTCCTGAGCACTAGGATGACCTGTGGCGAAGAGCCTGGGAGAGCTTTGTGGGAGGCCATACAACCCGAAAGTCTGCGTGCTGGGTCTGGGCATCCAGTGCCATCCTTCAACCCTGACACAAAGGAAGTTTCCCTGGGTTTTGCCATGGTTCCAATGCCCTGGAGGTATTTCCTGAACGGAAGCTGGAACAGCAGCTTTAATGAATACTAATAAAGCTTTCCTTCATGGCTACTCCCTTTCTGAACCCAGCTGCTTTTTGCTTCCCTATATCACACCGGTTTGTCCCACTGTTTTGTCACCTTTCTCCTGGCTGGCTTTCCTCCTGCTTGTCTCTTCCTCGCCAGCTAAGTGCAGCACAGAGTCCCTTCTCTGCCCTGTGTGCAGGGAGCATGCAGCACAGGGGGGCTTGGGTCCCAAGCCTGACTATCTTTGTCTTGCAGAAACTCGCATGAGTAACCCTAAGCCAGTCACCTCAATGAAATCCAATAGCTCTAGAGAAATCAGTAGCCAAGTTTTCAAGGAGGTGTTTGTGGAAAGGCCAAATTCTTCTGATCCTAAAACACAATTCATAATGGGTGGAACAAGATGCATTTCATACCTTTTTCAAGAGGAAAAGAAAAACAATGCTGTATGTCTTAGGGTGACTAACCATACACTGAAATTGCGATTGTCTTACAACACAAGGATTAGACAGAGCAAACATTTTTGAGGGCTACATGCAAGAAATTTTATTAAGCCACAGCAAATAGGAACAAAGTCTGGAAAATCCAGCCTGTCAGCAGACAACCACACAGAGAAGAGAGGTATAAAGTCATCAGAGACTTTTTCTTTAAATTTGTCTCCCAATTGTAGCTTTCTGTACAATTAATTTAAAATTTAATTTCACAACAAAAGATCGCTCATGAGATAAAGATGGCCAGGAACTAATTCCCTGTAGCAGTGTGGGACTATATAGCAGAATAACAGGTCATTTAAAAATAATAGATCCATAATTTGATGCATTTTTCACTTGTCTTTATCTGTAGTTTATTGTGTTACACATCATTGTATCGTTCTGGTTTAGGTCATTACACAACTATTTGATTGTACTTTCCAGCCTCCTGGGGGGAAAAAAACCACGAACCAAACACATTGTTTGCATGGTAATGTCAGTTTTTCTCCTGTGAAAGATTTTATATAGCAATTCATTAAAAATTAATTGTGAGTGTCTGTGTGCCAATGCTGGCAAAGGCTCTTGGAGGACACGGGAGGCAGAGCGTGAGGTTCTTGGCCAGGTAACACAGCAGGGTAGAGCCAATGAGCTCACGTACCCTGAGGCATTCTCTGGTGAGGGTCTGGGCCCTGCGAGCCCTGTATTTGAGCACTGTGAACTCAGAGCATCATGTCCAGTGACTGTGCTGCTCCCAAAAAGCTGCGTGAAAGGGCACAATGCATGGGGGAGTGAAAAGGAGGAACATATTAGAGAAGACCCACTGCCTATGAGAGCTCGCGCTGTATTCATGTGCTGGACACAAGGATGCTGGGCTTCCCCTGAGCTCAGAGGTTTTATTAGAGGATGCCATAGGAAGAGGGTTCCTGACCTGGAGCAGTTTTCCTGTTAAGGCCAGTTAGGGTGCCAAATGGAGGCATGTAAAATGGCAATATTGCATGTGATCCACCTACAAAGCCATCATCAACAGTGCAAAACTATTAGACCTCCATGTACCAAATTATAAATGTCTCTACTGAACTATCCATATGCCAGCTGCTTCTCCTCTGCCCATACTAGTAAGGCAGGGTATGAAAATCAGTGCCACTTATACGGAATTTGCACTGATTGTTTGTAATGGAACAAATTTCACTCCAACAGAGAAAAGAAACTCATGTAAGAAAGATCAATGCACATCTCTTTCCATTGCTCAGTTTTTAGCTAACCTGCTAATAGTTGCTTATTTCATTTCTTCTTTTAGTCTGGAGCTGTGACACTGAATGCTGATGAGATAATATTTGTCCTAAATGCTGATGTTCATTTTGGATAATTAATTTGGGTTGCTAACTTTGCTTAAAGCAAGTGTTACAGCTGCCTTGTTTAGGAAACATGACTGGAATGAGTTCTTTAAAAACGTCTGTGTCCTTGCACAGTATGCCTTTACTCAAATTAACTGTTAGAATATTTAAGCTCTGAAAAACAGTCTGTGATTGTATCAATGCAGAAGCATCCCTTTCACTGCTTTGCATGACGGTAATTATTATTAAAACTGGGTAGTTTTGATCCTCTCCTCTAATTAACTTTTAATTGCTTCCTAGCTGGTAGTTATTAATATTTCAAATATGTTTATTCTCCCAATATGACCCACCTTTTGGGGGCATCTTGGTACTTAGTTAATGAATACTGACAACTCTATGCAGTCAAACTATCCTAAAGTAGACACCATGCCTGAAATGGGGCGGCATGGGCCATCCTGTGCCTCAGTACCACTTCGGAAGGGTGAGCATGCCAGTGTTTCCAGCAGCTTGGAGAGGACAGAGATGCCTTTGCTTCTCACTGCTGCAAGGAAATGCTGCTTGGGCAGCTGGCGTTGGGCAAGCTTAGGCCTTTGAACAGGATCTCTCACGGAGGGATGCTCCTGCAGCAGCGCCGGCCCTGGTCTGAGCAGCAGCCCAGCCTGCTCTAAGCTGAGAGCACAGCCAGGGCCTCATGAGCATTTGCTGCTGCTGCCACCCTGCAGGGGTCCTGAGCGTCAGACCCACGCAGGCAACTCATTTTCCGATAGAGACTAAAGCTATAGCCCTGTCACGGCTACCCTGGCTCCCTGTAATGATTACCCAAGTCAGCGCCCTCCGTCACCTGCATGGTGTTAGTTTCTCAGGAGCTGCGTTATGGTTTGGCCTCATCCATGGAAAAGAATTCACTTTATCATCTACTGTCACACTAGCAAACACTACACAAAGCCTTTAAATAAAATGCATCTGACCCAGTTAAGGAAATAGGTTGACTCATTTCTGAACTCAACTTGCACGGATAGGTTATGTCCCTCTAAAATCAGGGACTAGATTACAAAGACAAAGCCAGCTAAGCTGCCACCATTCCACATTCAAGCACATCCTGACTGCTCACTGCTCTGTGGGCAGTACACCCACACAGGAAAGTATTCTACCAGCAGGGTCAAAATGCTGTCCTGTCAAATAACTCAAGTGGTCAACACTAACACCTGTCTTACCACATTGTGTAATAAAAGCTGATTCCTGGAATGGATGTAGGGAATTAATCTGGGGCTGACCGTGTTGTTGTTTCAGCCAAGTAAAATTACAGTCAGCCATTGTCCTCGTGTCCTTACATAAGATACATTAGCTCCGTATTCATTTCATCAAAAGGTAAGTTTAGCCCTCAAAAAATAGGAAGCCATGAAACTTTTGTAAAAGCAAGTGAATAAACCAAGCTGGGTATTTGCTCCTTGGGAAAGTAATAGCAGAAATCAAATTATAGAAAACCCTGTGATGCAATTTCTATAGCTTCAGTTTTTAAAATTGTCACAACCACTATGCTCACACGACATTTTTACTCTGCTCCAGTAAGCAAGGTCTTATTTTCTGTTCATTGTTACACTGCAGAGATTTAGCACCAATTTGTCTTTAGTAGCTTGTGATGCTTTCAGATATGTATTGACAAAACAAAAGTGTGGGGTAAGTGTGGGGTTTTCATATACTTTCTAGTCTATAATGCATAATGTATTTATGTCCTATTAAGAAAAAAAATCAAGAATCTTCCTCACACCCCCTTCTATCTCTGTCTCTCTAATTTTTTATATACTATACATAATTTAAAATGAGAAAGTTAGAGAAAGAGATAGATATTGAGATAGATATTGAGACAGAGAGAGAACATGAGAGGGAACATGAGGAGGTTTCCTGATTTTTTCATAATGATATACAAAAAGCAAAATGTTCATTATATATATTTACATGCATCTACAATGAACAGTACATGTATATTTTACATATTTATGTAATATTCTGTTATATATTTTCCTTACATATATATAAAATATGTACTCTGTGTACAATAGATGTGTTCAGATTTTTGGATTAAGAACCATCTATAGAAATCTTGTAGAGTCAGAGGTATTTTAACTGTAAAGGAAAGATAAAGGCAATCCCGCTGCATAATCTAGTTAACAATAGCCTAGTAAAACCGTCTTCATTCCCAGCCCTCTTTCTTTGCATGCCTGGAAAACACATTTTACTTAACATTTAAAAGGCAGGACATTTATGACAAATGGCATTAATCTCAAACTGCTTAAAACACAATTTCAGTGGCATAGCTTAACATTTACAGCACCACAAGTGACAAACTTTCATATGCTATTAATTCCTTAACATTCTTTACCCCACAGATGTTGGCAATATTGATATATGGAAACTATTCAGGAGACTCTTAAATTTAATGGTGGAAAGGGAATTCAGTTGGTCTGGCAAACAATCTTTAAGATTCCAAATTGTGCAATAAATTAGGAAAATATACACTATAAAAAGGGTATAACCCTTTCCTTCTTTATTGGCTCAGAAACTTTTTAACTTTTTTGGATGAAAATCACTAAAATTTACTGTAATTTACTTTATGGCATAATACCAACTGCCTTCTACCTCTCTAGAGACAGGACACGTATAGAGATAAAGCTCTATAGATACAAGATGAGAACCTCCACATGATGCGTTTGTAACTAGTGCTAATGGTTTGCCACATCCATCCCTAATATTCAGGATGACTGACATATAGTCAGAAGCAAACGAACTGCAGAGGAAAAATTAAAAGTAAGCTTGTGTGATCCAGTAGAACAAAGTCTGGCTGTCCTCGACTGTGTAGAATAAAACCAGTGCAATTAGTGGAAAACTGCAAGAACTACCTTAAAAGATTCCACAGGTTTTTTTCAGAGGTCCTTTTTGTCCATAGAAGTTTATTTCAGGTACGATCCATACCTGTACAGAGGCAGTGGAACATTGAGCAGGGAGAACTGACAATAACCCAAGAAACATTACCAAAAGAGTTTTCAGCTGTTACCAAAAAGCGTGAAGGTTAGTTCCTGCATGTTCATAGACTTTTTTCTCTCTGCCTAGTTTATGTTTTTCCAGACTGCCTTACTGTTCTGTATTTTAGCCTTAGAGCGTTGTTCTGATTTCAGAGGTATTGTTCCCCTACAAAGGAACGAAAATTCCCTCTTACCTTGCTGTGCAAGTAAATCTGTATTTTGGTATCTTTTTTACCTTTTTTTCCCCAACTGTTTGGTTGCAGGGGACTATTAGATATGCTGTAGTTGTGTTTTTTCACAAAAGCAATGTGAAACAATTTTTTAAAAACTTATATCGAAGAAGGAGGTTAACTCTAAAACAACTGCAGTTACCTCCTGGTAGGATCTGTGGTGTCTGAAATTGTCAGGCATTAGAGTAAATGTACAAAGGTACCCTCTAAAACCTGAGCCAAAGCCAAAGGAACTCCTCCGTGTCAGTGGGGGCAAGAAGGCTCTCATGAAAACTGATGGCAAAGCGTCCTTCCTGGCGTGGGTGCGCAGATGCCTTCCTGTGTCTGAAACTGAGAAACTGAGAAAGAGACACAGGTTACTGTTGGGGGGGCAGGCTGAGTCGGCAGCAAGGAACGACCCAGACTTCTGTATATTAAGCTTCTCCTGCCTGTCTTGAAAATAAGGTTCTCGCATTTGAGTATGAACAGACCTACAAGCTACTGCATATGGAGAGAAAGTCCCCAGTCTGCACTGATCCGCAATACAGGTGTTTTAATTACAGTTCAAGGGTGCATGTAGTATAGACTTGCTGGGTCCTTGTTTACCCAAGCTCCCTGTCCATCCACATGAAATATTCTTAACTTTATATTCTGGCATCTGTTGGAGGCAAAAACCACAGAGCGTGTGCATGTAGGATGTTTTCCCACTTTCCAGCAAAGTCTGGGAAAGTTTGTGGTTCTAGGACTGATCTTTCCAGAATTCCCTGATCACGAGTTTTCTGGCCGTTTAATCTGTTACTTCTTTTCCTTGATTCACTTGAAATGGGTGTTACATATTTATGTTTCTTACTTTTTTTCCTGTACTCCATAAAGCCTCATTCAGCTTCTGTTCATCCCTGTCAAGCAAAATCAGGGATTTCTAACTAGCCTAATCTGTTTACCTACCAGTATTGCTCAGCCCTGCAGACCATGGGCTTGCAGTTATAAACCAGCATATTTTTAAGACTGAAATCATAGAATCATAGAATCATAGATTCATTTAGGTTGGAAAAGACCCTTAAATCATCGAGTCCAACCGTAAACTTAACACTACGAGGTCCACCACTAAACCATGTCCCTAAGTGCCACGTCTACACGTCTTTTAAATACCTCCAGGGGTGGTGACTCAACGCCTTCCCTGGGCAGCCTGTTCCAGTGCTTGACAACCCTTTTGGTGAAGAAATTGTTCCTAAAATCCAATCTAAACCTCCCTGGTGCAGCTTGAGGCTGTTTCCTCTTGTCCTATCGCTTGTTACTTGAGAAAAGTAAATACATGACTAGATTCATTAAAACAGTTATATTGGCTCCTTCATGCAAAAATGGCAGTATGCATGTGTCTGTCGCTTCCAGCTGATCAGAAGGACTTGCAGAAGGTGTGTGTGGAAATGAGCTAGAATTCACAAAGCACCTCGGTGTCAAAGGTGCTATTCCTCAGAGGCGCTTGAAACAGAACAATAAATTTCACCCCCACTGGTTTTATTCAGTGCCTATGGTTTTTACTGAAATCACTATGAAATACCTGAAACAGTTGCTGATCATACTTCGAATAACAGCCAGAGCCTTCCCTGTTGATCTGCCCAGGTAATTCCTGAGCTGCAGCACCTTCCTGAGGACACTGCGGGTGCAGCATCCTCAGCACAGCTCCCTGTTAGAGCAGGTGCTGTGGCTAAAGCAGCTCTCCCCAGTAACGCTGCTGCTGTCCTGGCGCTCCTCCTGCTAGCAAACCTGCAGGCTTTGGACTACAGGCAAACAACTCCACCCTCTGCTCTTTTTCTGTTGTGTACTTTGGGTCTCCGTTTGATAATTTCCTCCAGAGGATTCACACAAAGTTACAGCCTTCATAGCTGGCACTGTGTCTTCCTGTTTTAATAAAATATGGATAAGGCTGGACATCTTTTTAAAAGCTAAATACATTACTCGACTTATTGGAACAGTTATATTGGCATTTTTACGCGACAGTTTTACTGCCGTCTCAGTGTCATTTTAACATAATATAACTGCTACTCAAGTAATATACAATGGTTGCAAATATATATTCTGTAATCACAGAAAAGCATTAATAAAGAGGCTTTATCCAGCCTTTTGAGGGATTTCTTTTTCAGGCAGCGCAGGCTCACCAGAGCTAAGCTAATTAAATGTCAACTTTAATATGGAAAATATTTTTTAATCAGTTGCTTTGATACCAGTAAATGCTATGATGATTTTTCTTTTTTACCCTGAAGAAAAATTAGTTAGCAAACTGATTAGCTAGTCAGAGGTATGAAGCTCTTGTACCAGTGTTTGTATTTTGGCTAACATTTTATGAACCTGGATGTGTATAGATAGCTTCTAGAGCCTTTACTTGTTATATTTCTCATCGTTCTCTTCACCTTCCTAAGGAGAAGTAGATAATTACATTATTTCATTGAAAAACCAGGATGGGACTGAAATAAGGAAAACAGCTGAGTTAAGTAACATTGAGGTAGATATTTGTAACATATAAGTGGTAACACCCACTTCACAGAGCACAGAAACCAAAAAAAACCCCCCCAAAATGAGACTGATTGCTTGCAGTTGAAGTTTGGGAGTGACCGATCACTTTTTCCATATATGACAGTTGGAACATTTCAAATTCGGCATCTTCCTGTTCATATCTTCCTTGTTTGCCAGCAGTATCCCACCACACTTTGTATGTCAAGGTGTGTCCACCTATATACAGGCCATGCTATCATTGACTCTGGCCTCTCGAGTCAACCTAAACCTTCACATAAATATCACCACATTCAGATTTGGGAAACACTTTTATTTACTCATGAGCATGAGAAATCAGGTAAGAATTTCACTGATTCACACCAACGGGAGGAATACCTTAGTATCACTCTGTGTGTGCACATGTATAGATGCATGTATATATACACACACAGGCACGCACACACACACAAACACACGTACACTTCCTCTGCAACAACAATCTAACCAAGCATCCAGCTTTAACAGGCCACCCTCAACCTGCAGAATAGAGAAAAAAAATCAGGTAGCATAACACTCTGATCTTGTAGAGAGGATATTTGAAGAACATGGAGGAAGCGTGTGCCCTTTGCAACATACCATAGGTATATGTCAGGCCTGGCCATCTGATGCACTGAGCCTACCTCAGCAGTGTGGGGGCATTCCTAGTGCATCCTAGATGTCAAATGATTTTCATTTAAGCTCTCTTTAAAAGCGTGTCTTTTCCACCTGAAATATCTCCTTCCTGTTTGCTTCACTGTCCACAAATATTGTGACCCCTTCTTTTGGGTGTCTATTTCCAAATCTCCACTTGAGAAAGCTGGAAGGGACTTTGTTTTCAGGAAATGCTTGCTGCAACCCTTTGAGCTTTGATTTAGCAAAAGGTGAGCACGTTAAAAAACTCAGAGGGTCTTGATACTGGCCACTGTTGTAAGAGATAATAAAAAATGGTTTTACAAACACATTAACAACAAAAAGAGAGCCAAGGAGAATCTCCCTCCTTTATTGGATGAGGGGGAACATTGCCACCAAGAATGAGGAAAAGGCCAAGGTATTTAATGCCTTCTTTGCCTCAATCTTTAATAGTCAGACCAGTTATCCCTAGGGTATTCAGACCCCTGAGCTGGAAGACAGGGACGGAGAGCAGAATAAACCCCCATAATCGAGGACAAAATAGCTAATGACCTGCTACGCCACCTGGACCCTCACAAGTCTATGGGGCCGGATGGGATCCACCCGAGAGTACTAATGGGAGCTGGCGGAGGAGCTTGCCAAGCCACTCTCCATCATTTATCAGCGGTCCTGGTTAACAGGGGATGTCCCAGATGACCGGAGGCTTGCCAATGTGACGCCCATCTACAAGAAGAGCCGGAAGGAGGATTCGGGGAACTACAGGGCTGTCAGCCTGACCACGGTACCAGGGAAAATTATGGAGTGGTTCATCTTGAGTGCACTCAACAGGCACGTGGAAACCAACCACGGGATAAGGCCCAGCCAGCATGGGTTCATGAAAGGCAGGTCCTGCTTGACTAACCTGATCTTCTACGGCCAGGTAACCCGCTCAGTGGATGAGGGAAAGGCTGTAATGTTATCTATCTGGACTTTAGTAAAGCCTTTGACACTGTCTCCCACAGCATTCTCCTAGAAAAGCTGGCAGCTCATGGCTTAGGCCGGTGTACTCTTCGCTGGGTAAAAAACTGGCTGGATGGCCGGGCCCAAAGAGTGGTGGTGAATGGAGTTCAATCGGCAGCCGGTCACAAGCGGTGTTCCCCAGGGCTCAGTATTGGGGCCAGTCCTGTTTAATATCTTTATCAATGATCTGGATGAGGGGATCGAGTGCACCCTCAGTCAGTTTGCAGATGACACCAAGTTGTGTGGGAGTGTTGATCTGCTGGAGGGTAGGAAGGCTCTGCAGAGGGACCTGGACAGGCTGGATCGATGGGCTGAGGTCAATTATATGAGGTTTAACAAGGCCAAGTGCCGAGTCCTACACTTTGGGTCACAGCAACCCCATGCAACGCTATGGGCTTGGGGAAGAGTGGCTGGAAAGTTGCCTGGTGGAAAAGGACCTGAGGGTGTTGGGGGACCAGCTGCCTGAATGTGAGCCAGCAGTGTGCCCAGGTGTCCAAGAAGGCAAATAGCATCCTGGCTTGTATCAGGAATACCGTGGCCAGCAGGAGTAGGGCAGTGATCATCCCCTGTACTGGGCACTGGTGAGGCCGCACCTCGAATGCTGTGTTCAGTGTTGGGCCCCTCACCACAAGAGAGACATGGAGGGGCTGGAGCGTGTCCAGAGAAGGGCAACGGAGCTGGGGAAGGGTCTGGAGCACAAGGCTGATGGGGAGCGGCTGAGGGACCTGGGGTTGTTCAGCCTGGAGAAAAGGAGGCTGAGGGGAGACCTCATCGCTCTCTACAACTGCCTGAAAGGAGGGTGTAGAGAGGTGGGGTCGGTCTCTTCTCCCAGGTAACAAGTGATAGGATGAGAGGAAATGTCCTCAAGTTGCACCAGGGGAGGTTTAGACTGGGTATTAGGAAAAATTTCTTTACTGAAAGTGTTGTCCAGCATTGGAACAGGCTGCCCAGAGAGGTGGTGGAGTCACCATCCCTGGAGGAGTTCAAAAAACATGCAGATGTGGCACTTCGGGACATGATTTATTGGGCATGGAGGTGTTAGGTTGTCAGTTGGACTTGATGATCTTAAAGGTCTTTTCCAACCTTAATGATTCTATGATCTATGATTCTATGATTCTATACCTGTGCCCTGTAGTTTGCACTGTGATCAAAAAGCAGTACAGGTACTGTCTGTCTGTGGTGAGGGATGCTGACTCAGAGAAACTGTGTGAGATGTCCCTACCCAGGCCACGTATGGTGGTTGCCTTTGGTGTTTGACGTACGCTGGGAGGCAGGACCTGCTGCCTGCATTTGCAGGTGGGACACTCTGCCAGCTGATTTGCCCAGAGCCTCAGAGAAAACCCACTGCCAGGCAGGAAATGTAAGTGTATTGCCAGTGTCACTGTATTGCCCTGACCCCACTATCAGACTGTCAACATTTTATTTCTAATAGGGTTGGTCAGGCAAAACGTTTTGGCTCCTGGCTTTTGCCTAACACAGCGTAGGCTTACCTTAGTAAACAATGGTCAGAGGAACAAGTCAGCTGCCCCAGCCTGCAGCCACAAACTGCTGCTGGGTGGCTTTGGTGCCTGTGAGATTGGCAGGTTACTGTGTCAGTGTAGGAAGACATCCGCAGCAGCCCCGGAGATCGTTAGGATGTGGCGGCGTGCTCCCCCCCGCTCCCCGCACAAGCAGTAACCATCAGTGGGAGCCACCCTGATGGCTGCATCCAGCTTATGCTGGACCTTGAGGACAAATGGCAACAAAGCAGCCAAGGGCTGCCTGAAGCAGGGATCTAAACCTCTTGGTGATACGCAAATACGACCATAAGTCAATCATCTTACTCCTTAAACAGTGGACAGCCCAGGGCCCTTGGAGCTCTCCTGCACGGCAGCGGGCTGCACGCCAGGATCTCCCCTTGGGCAGGGACGCCTCTCAAGGTTACTCCTCGAGGTTGAGAGATTCCTTGCTGCAACAGATCCTTGGTAAGTGACTAACAGCATGCTAAACTTTGAAATCTTAGCTAAGTGATATAAAGGATTGATTGCACATATATAATCCTTTAGACATAAACCGTTGACCAAGTCTGGGACTAGGACTGGATCCAGCCGCACCCAGACTCCTCTCTGAGAAGGAGTTTAGAAAGCAAGGGGGTCCTGTCTGAACCTCCTGACTCAACGGGAGGGTCTCCCTGACAGTCCTGTCTGACCCCGTCCTCTACACAGTAAATAATCAAGTGTGCCTCGCCATCGAATCTTGTTAAAACACTGTCGCATTGAACTTTGTTAACTCCCTATTCTATATCAATAAACTATATTTTTACTCCTCTCTTGCAAGTGAAGTGCGCCCTCACTCCATCTGCAACATAGGAACACGCTAGGAAAAAGAATCTGCCTGACTGTGCTGGTTTCGGCTGGGATAGAGTTAATTTTCTGCCTAGTAGCTGCTATAGTGCTGTGCTTTGGATTTTAGGATGAGAATAATATGGATAACACGCTGATGTTTTGGCTGTTGCTAAGCGGTGTTTACACTGGTCAAGGGCTTTTCAGCTCCCCATGCTCTGCCAGGCGCACACGAAGCTGGGAGGGGGCACAGCCAGGACAGCTGACCCCCACTGCCCAAAGGGCTATTCCAGCCCATATGGCGTCATGCCCAGTATAGAAACTGGGGGGAGTTGGCTGGGGCAGCGGTCGCTGCTCGGGGACTGCCTGGGTGTCGGTCGGCGGGTGGTGAGCAGTTGTATCACTGTTTTTCCCCCCCTGGGTTTTGTTCCTCTCTCGCTCTCTTGTTGTTTTTCTTCTCATTACAATTTATTATTATTATAATTTTTGGTCCAGTTATTAAACTGTTCTTATCTCAACCCACGAGTTTTCTTGTGCTCTTCCAATCCTCTCCCCCATCCCACCAGGGGGGGAGTGAGCGAGCGGCTGCGTGGGGCTTAGCTGCTGGCTGGGGCTAAACCACAACACTGACTTTGGAGGTTTACCCCATTTCCACTGCAGACACATACCCTACCACTTCTTGGCCTTTTGGCTGCTAGGAGGGCTATTTTTAGATACTGTAAATTAGCTGAATACAGCATATTTAAAAAAAAAATCTGAAGAGGTGGACAATTTTTTTAAGGCAGTGCTATTCAATATCTTCTGACAAGCTTTCCTTTCATGTCACAAATGGCAGTAAAAAGTTTTTACCTTCCTATGTTTTCAGCTGAGGATAAGTACACAATGCTTGCTAGTTTGCAGTGCCTTATTTTGAAAATTGTAATGAGGTAGAAATTCTGGACTTTCACAACCATCCTGGCGCCATGACACAGTCAGGTACCACATTTGAAATGGAAGAATACTTCAAGGGTTCAGCGTGCACAGAGATGACTCCCTAGCCACCACTGCTGATCCTGTTACAGGGTCAGAAAAACCCATTTGGCTTAAAGCTGGAAACTTGGGAGATCCCATGCATGCAGTACTCCTATCCTGCATCTTACTCAGAGCCTGATGGTATCCCCTGTTTCATGGGGAATAATTTTTGCTATCAGCAGGACAGCTTTCCCAGGCTGGAAGCAGTTCCGACTCTTCTGAGCCTGCACAGAGGCATAAGTTTGTCTGTTAACAGCCCGCCCCAGCTCTCTCATAACAGGATTAATGGCAACAGCAGCTGGGCCTAAAGAATCTTGGGCCCGAAAGAGCCACCGTGAGCCCATCTCAGTCCACTGATTTTGTGCACGGGGGGCTGTTTTTGATGTGAACTTGCCCTGTGTCCACAGCTGGAGCCTTGCCATGGGCATGCCGGGGTCCCCCGGGTGCTGTCCTGGGGGACCCACAGTCGAAGCTGCAGCGCTGCTTTCCTGAGGCGGCAGAGGAACCAGAGCCCAGGCTCCAGCACAGGGGTAGAGCAGCCCGAGGGCTGCTGTGCGTGGAAGGAGCACAAAGAGCAAGACGATGACTGCTCCCACTTCCGGGAAGCGCTCACCTGCAGCATCTGCCCCAGCATGGTGTGCTCTTCTGGAAACCCTCTGTCACCTCAGCAGGCACTCGAGAAGATGGATCCCTTTCTATGCCGCTGAGCCGTCCTCTTCCACATGCTTTATTAACGAATTTCAACCACATCATCATCCCACTTAACCTGGGACTCATTAAGGAGCAGCTGCCATTTGAGCGAAACTAAGTGCTTTGATAAGGTGAGTAAATTTATTTGGGTTTATGGATGCTGGGAGGGTATCAATAAACCCAGTCCTGAATAACATGGAATGGGTGATGCATCGTAATCCAGGTGTCAGGGAACAATATTACTGAGTGAAAGATAATAGCGTGGGTGAGGTTTGGGAACTAGCAAACACAAATTACTTCTGCAAAGTTTGCTAGGGTCATCAGCTTTATTCTATTCTTTCAGCACCTCCCATAAATCTCATTGAAATGTGATAGACAGCTGGGGATCAGATGACATTACATGAAAACGATACAAACCACAGAGAGAATAAATGTTTTTCTATCTATCTATCTATCTTTCTGTCAATGGCCTTGGGAAAGATCAAGTGCAGATAAATAACATTCAGTTCATCCAGGCAGCTGACTGCATCATCACTTCTGTCAGAGGAATATGAATTCCAGGAGATAATGCAGTTTGGGATAACCTCATTTGATGCAATGTGATAGTGAGGTGGATGGGTTATTAACAGGAGCAGGATCCGGCCTGTTTCCTCTGCCATCTACCATCTCCTGTTCCATCTGTTGGGGAATTGCTGCTGGCCATCGTGCTTTTGCAGCTATCGGTCCTTGGAGAAAAGTGCTCTGCTACTGAGCCTGTGATTACTTCTGGGTGGGGACTGGGGTCCAGACGGCTCAGAAATTACTCCAGGTTTCCATCCAGTGTCTCACAGATGCACCCTTACTACTGTCACGGTTTGGGATGTGGTGGTCAGAGAGTTGGTGTACTGCAAAATTGGCCAGCACTCCAGGTAGACATCACTATTATCAATATATTGTTTGTCAATATGTTTCTGTCCTCCAGAAATGTCATTATTTTATAGCCTTGTATGGCCAGGGGGAGGAGGGGGCAGTCAACCAGGTAATGGCTACTGTACCAGGATAGGGAGCTACTGAGAAAGGGATGTGGGGTTGCATCTTAGCCTTGGTCTGTGATATCAGAGTGGGGTCTAACACAGTGAAAATGTATTTTCTTTTTTTCCAGGGAAAAAAAAAATCATATTAAGGGCAGGCATTATTAAAGCACATTTTGGGAATAGATTTTTTAAAGAAGGAAATTAATGATTTAATTCAATTAAAATGGCTCCAAGAGTGCAGAGAAATGCTGGCATAATGACTTAACAGCAGAACAGAGATATGAATAGGGTAAGCTCCCAGAGGACAAAAAAATAAAAAAAAATTGGATGGCCCTAGTGCTGGTACTCCTAATCTTTCCCTTAAAATGTGAATTTAAATGACTTTTACAACACCTTCTTACAGGAGTTATTTGAAGCTCAGTTTCTACTTATTGCTTCTCTCTGCATAACCCCCTGATCCTCGGTGCTAAGAAAGCAGAATGGAGTGGCAGAAGAGCTGCCAGGAAGCGTCCAGACCCACGCAGGAATGCGACGTGCCAGCATGACCAGCGGCACATGCCCTGTTAACCCCTGTCACCTCATCGTGCTGCGCTTGCCTGCAAGCCACGTGAGGCGCAGAGGTGGCCAAACCTTGCTGAGTACCTGTGCCTCAGCACGCCTCAGCAGCTCTTGCCATGTCGCAGAAGTGCACTCTTGCCGTCAGCAGCAGGTGAAGCGTGTGGAAAAGCAGTGACTCCACTGAGCACTGCTGGCCTCTGCTGCCCCGGCATGCACTCTAACTGCAGAAAAGCATCAGCCTCTAAGTGTCAGGTACAGAGATAAACCACCACCCAGCCATGGCTAAGCTCTATACAACATCATCTACGTAGTCACTTTACTTTGAAGGCAACTAAAATCTGTAGATACACAGATTTCTTCTAGTACAGAGCTCTGGGAGCCTTCATTTCTGCGCTTACACTTTCCAGACAGGTGACCTCTAGGGAACCCTAAATCCTGGCAGTCCACACAGAGCCACCCTCTGCCAGCCTAGACCGTGGGACTGGCTGGGGACGTGTTCTCCAAGCACACCCCACTTGCACAGGAGATCAGGAAAAGGAGGCAGTGTCAGCCCTGTGAGGGCCTGCAGGGATACATTTCAGCCCTCTCCCCCCATGCAGTCTGGGTTGTGACATAGATGTTGGCCTCCCTGGTACATCCATGGCCATTACACCTTTGTTTTCCCATGGGAGGTCTTCTTCCTCATTTCTTTGGCCTGGTTCAGCTCTTACAAAAGAGGTTGCTGTTCACAAGGAGGCAGAATGGAGCCCACGTGCCAAACCATGAGCCAAAGGCATTCCTGGAGGTGGAAGAAGTCAGGTTCCCCTGTCCTTTGTTGTCCTAAAGCAATTAGTTATCATTGTATCATATCTTACAAGCCTCAAGAATGAAGCCTGGCTACGTTAGTGTGGAAAGTGTAGTTAGCAAATTATGTCTGGATATAGAAATTATGTATTCATTTATGAATATATATGTATATAAAAGTAAGACTCTATTGAATTTTCCAACCATTTCCTAGAAGGAAAAGGCTTTCCGATATGTCCAGTTTCTGGACCCAGGCATGTGCACTAGCCATTGGTCTGGCCGAAGATGTGGTTCCCAAGTTGAAAGACCCCTTTCCAGACCTGTACCAGAAAGCAGGGGCGCTTGTGGTCCCACCAACCTGTGGCAGGTCACAGGGCCACCAAGTAGAGCAGGAGCAGCGTTGTTGGCAGTGGGCACTGCCCTGCCGGTACCACATGAGGGGACAGGGCTGAAATGAGGACACAGATCCTAATTTATTCAGGGAACCATCAAGAACAGTGGGTGCCAAGGCATTTTGTGGGCTCCTCTCCAAACAAACAATATTGTGGTTGCTTTTCCTCAATTAACCGGCTGAAAATGTTTGGTGAGAAGAATACTGTTGCGTAGTGAAAGACAAACAGGCTTACTCAGATTCAAACTTTCAAAAACATGAGCCTAGGTACCAAAACTAACGAAACTGATAGGATTCCTAAGCTGCTTGTAATTGGCAGCTCTTGATATTCACAGTGATAGAAAATAAGACACTGTGAATCACAAAGATGTGAATTCTCCTCTTTTCTTACATATATGCGATGCAAAATATTAATCTTACTGTTCTCTTAGGCATTTGTATTTGTCAAGGAAGGATTTAGATGTAAAATACTTCTGTCACAAAAAGCCTGTTTAGAGGTCAAGAATGTACATCATACACAAAACAGTAAAAAGGCAAGTTAAAAGTGAACACACCTTTACTTTTGGATACTCCATTCGTAATTATAACTCACGTTTTTCAGGAAACCATTCACTACCCACAAGTTTTCTGAATAAGACTTTAATACAAATATATTCCCTTCTAAAATATCGTTCATTTTTGAAAGCTAATACAGTAATGCAATCTAGTCAAGTAGAATACAGTTCAAAGAGTTCAAAAATTAAAAAACCAAAACCACCAAACCAAACAAAAAAAAAATCAACACCAAGTGCTCAAAGACATGCTCTGAATTTTAACTTGCACTAGTCACCTTTTTGTTGAAGGTATTTGTTTTCTGGTGACACTATCTTCTTGTTTCCAAGTCTATAGCATTGATCTGCTGCTTGCAAGCAGAAAAAAAAAAAAATCAATTGTGAAAATCAATAAAGGATAGTCCTGCTCGTCGAAGAGTTTGAGCAGAATGTAAAGTTAAACTGAAGAGCTAGAGTTGCTTTCAGAGGCTCCAGATTTTCAAATATACCTTCTGAATCTTGAATTCTAAGAGCTTGCTATTTGCTCTGATCTCACATCCCTCCAACTTTACCTGCCCCTCAGGATAAGCAACAATTTATTTAATTTATATATTGTGAAAGTGAAAATGAAAGTAAGACGGTGTGGTTCTTTCACTCACAGTACCTCAGACCTTCCTTGCATGGCTGCATAGGAGTCTGGTGTTTCCCAATGATCCTCTTTGCTAGAGAGTTTGCCTGATGCAGGGCACTAAAGACATGGCTACCAGTGATCTAGAACTGGCTTTTGTTTGCCTCTGTATGGGTGAGCACAGGGAAAAGGGTATTAAATGAGATATCAAAAAATACTGTATTATTAAAAAGGAAGATTAGCTCATGCTTCTGAATCTCCTACAGTATTTTTTGAAAGAAAATAGGGTCAGCTGCAAAAAAAGAAGGAAGGAAGAAGTCTTTATTATTCTCTTAACATGTTTTACATGACCAGTTTGTCTAAGCTGTTGTATTTCTGTGTGCAGTTTAACCAGCTCAGCTCCTCTGCTGCTGCACAGCATTGCTTTGCAGTCCTGTAAGGACAGAAGGCTACTGGGCACCTATGGCAAATGGGAGGGAAAATGGATTCAGAGTTGTATGTTCATTACAGTCGGCACTTGCTTAGAGCCTGCCCACTGTGACCTTGTTTCCGTAGTGTTTTAATCAGCAAATTATATGTATATCTAGGTTTCCCCATAACTGATTTCTTTGGTGAAGAACACAAGAGATAAACTGTCTCCACTGTACCAATCCACTTAGCCAGAGAGGGGTAAGGCACCCTTACAGCCCTCAGGAGCACAGTGCAGAATCAGTCTCTAAATGAAGAGAGAGGAGATCTGGGTACTGTTTCCTTGGAGGTAGTGTGGATAGTCAGAGTGGGGCTCCTTGCGGCAACTGCCGCTGTGGATAGACTCTGCAGCACCAGTGCACCGATGGGCACAAAAGATTTAGTGGCACTTGGTGCTGCTCTGGTTACCAAAGCATAGCTGGGACCCACTTTGTCAAAGACACTTGTCTGGGCTCATTACAAGAGCTTAGCAGGCTTCACCACTCACTCTTTCAAATTCAAAACAAAAGCAGTTGATTTGGAGTTGGCTCCTGGGATCGTCTTTCTGCCCTTGTTCAGCCATATAAATAATCACTAAAAGTATGTTTTAACTGACATACTGAATATTTAGTTAACAAAAATTTTAACTGCATGATTTCTTTAAAAACAGTGCTCCTTGAGTGAAAAAGAATGTGTAAAGTATAATTCAGGCTGGTTTAGCTTCTTACCAAAGTTTGGATGGCCTGTATAACTTAATTACACAGCAAGCATATTTACCTGACTTGTGAAAATTGTCAGTATGTAGACAGTGGAAAAGTTGTGTCCTAATTTACATGAACATGAGTTTATGCCATGTATGAAATTCAACAAATTAGACGACTGTTTCACCCATGGCATGGGTTAATTACGCAAACTAAAAGCAGTCATTACTTTGGTAACAAGAGATCACTCCAGAGATATGTCACAAATTCAGTTGCAGAATTTGCAATTTGAATAGCATCTAAAGAAGAATCAGCTACAGGAAAAAGTCAAAAGAAAATTCTGAGTAAAAAACCGATTTTTGTCATCTGTTAAACCAGTTCACATAAAGAACAAACGGACTGTTTTGCGGATGAAGTAGTGGTTGGGGCTGTCCCAGTCCTACCACTTGGTTTGTAGATGTTCTCATCTTTAAGGGCTGAAATGGTGCGCATGGTCTGCTGCTTTATGCAGCATAACATCGTCTTACTCAGCTCCTCGCACTGAACCCCTGGGAGTCACTGGTAATTAAATTGTGCACATGGAAGAGTCTTAGTATGCTCCCGTGCCTATGACGAATTCTTATTTTTAGTCCTGCTAACAATACTTTGTGGATCCATAACAGCAAACACAGTCATTGAGGTGTCTTACCCCAGCACTCACGTTTCTGATCAGCAGACAGGTGCTGGTGTGTTTTGAGCACTCCGGCACAGCCGTGTGCGGGTGGGATGCTGGGCGCACACCAGCGCCCGCGTCATTCTGACCCACCTGACAATCATCCCTGTGCTGTGGCCATGCCACCTCCCAAACGCAGTGGGGGCTGGCCGGCGCTGAGCACCCAGAGCACCCGCAGCCCCGGGCGCTGTGTGCATGTTTGGAGCTGAGCTGACGAGGAGGTCACAGCCCAGTGATGTGCAGCAGAGGGCTGGGGTGGCATGGCACTCCATGTTCAGCTGCAGTTTGTAATGCCTCTCTTGGAAAAGAATGGTCTGGGTATGGACAGAAATAAGCCGAGGAGCTCCTTGAGTAATTTTGGAGTTGCTCCAGATTTGAAAAATATGGCCGTAAAAAGCAAAGTCAGAATCTCTCTCAATACATGAGACAAAGTGGATTTTAAATCCTCTCTGCCAGTCAGATCTGGTCCCTAAATCTGTCTTGATCCCACTGCCATGATTAGCCTAACATGTTTTCCATTTTGATTTCATTGGCATTTGTAGTAAACAGGCTTCAGGACTGTCTCCTTCTGCTTCTCTTTTAAAGAAGTTTTCCTTAGCTTCCATGAAGAGGAGGACGAGGAGGAAGGCTTCTCCATGCCAGAGCCTCTCGCAGGACTTTAGGATGGTGACTTCCACCTGTCCCAGGTGAGCACCTAAAGCTGCAGAGCCTTGACACATGGGTACACTTCTCTGGGCACAGGTCAGGCTCACAGACGGAGTTCAGGAAATTTAGGAAATTTCTGTGGAAATTTTTGGAACTTTGTGCACTCCAAAGTGTGTGTGAGCTGAATTCTTACTCAACCAAACATCCACCAGAAAGCTTCATCAATGGACTCCAAAGAAATTTGTAACAGCACAATCGTCCGCAGAACTGTTTTCAATAACGTTTTGCTGGGGAAAGGACAGTGTCAGAGGACATCTGACTATAGTGGAGTACGCGCTTATGATTAGACAGCAAAAATGGTATTGCCAAAACCTGCTGTCTCTAGAAGGCAAAAAGCACATATTTGTATGGCCGTATGGAGCAAAGGCCTTAAATGCAAAGAGAGCGACACATTACAAGAAGTCCAATGAAGATTATTTAATGGTCTATATTTTACATTATAGTTAGTGAATGACTGAATTCACCCCAGCCAGAGGTCAGACATGTAACTATGCTAATTTTTGTTAAGCTGCTGGCCCAGACATGTATGCACATCACACAGAGATGGGCTAATAAGAAGAATATCAGTTGTATGCCAAAAGCTTATTAACCAGAAACAACTGAGTAAAATGTACTAGCTGATCACAGATCAATTATGAGAGACTAGTCTGATGGAGCCACAAAGGCAGATATGATGTTACACTATGTCAGGAAAAGCTTTGTCCAGAAACAGACAGGGAAACTAATGCTATTGCAGGAAGTCCGGGGAGTGATGTATCTAAATTCCCCCAAAGGATGCAGGCGCTTCATTTACATACACATAAACATACACACACACACACACATATTTTACAAGAGAAGATTAATAGAGGAGAGGCAAGAAATGCAAACTGCACAAAAATTATTTAGGTCAATCAAGACCAGAGGTGCCTGTGATGATCTTCAAAGGGTACAAAAAGATGGTGGAGTGAATGGGTAACAAGATGACAGGCAAAATTAAATTTTGACAAATGCAAAGTAATGTGCACAGAGGAATGAATCTGAACAATTTCTGCTCCTGGCTAGGTTCTAAATTAACTGTAATAACCCAAAAAAAAAAGATCTTTGCATCACTGGGAAAGCTCAAAGACTCAACATGTAGCTGCTTTCTAAAGAGCAAGCATCATTAGAATGCAGAGGGGACAGGATAAAATAACATTGGAAGTATTGGAAAGCTGTCATATGAATCAGTGTTACATGCTCCCCTGAAATAATTTATTCAGTTCAGGTCACTATCTCAAAAAAGACATAGATGAAATAGCGGGATTCAGAGATGAGTTCTTGAAATGACTAAATGCTTGGAGAGAATTCTACAGGGTCTGCAGGGCTGAGATGGCTTGGATTTATTTTTAGAGGACATGATTAAGTGGGAGACCTGATAAATATAAGAAGTAATGATCAGTGTTGTGAAATCAAATTGTAGGTTTCTGTACACCTTTTATCATGCAACAGAAAACAGAAGGTCAGTCACTGAACAAAGGTGGGAGCAAGTTTAAGAAAACATACCAAGTGAAATACTTTTTCACACTATTAACTTGTGTGACTCGTTGCTGAAAGTTAGCAGTAAGGCCAAAACCTTTGTACCAGCTACAGGAGATCAGACATTTATAGGGGTAATAGGAACTTCCAGACTTTGTCCAGTGAAGGTTAAAACCTAAGCAAAACAAATTGCAATGGATGAAGGTCTTTATGCACCAAGGCTTGAGCTGGGATCTAGTTAGTGTTTTAAGACACCTACAGCATTCACAGTTTCTGAAGGGCACCTGCTCTGGCACCATTCTGAGGAATTGCGGGCGCAGTCTGCAGTGAGGCTGGGCAGCCAAGGGGCTTGGCTGGGAGTCACCGGAGGTTCATGAGGACAGGGCAGACGCCCTGGACAGCAACAGAGGTCAAGAGCTGGACCTGCTCGGAGCTAAGATGATGCCTCCTCTGACCCTCAGCGCAGACACAGGGGGTGCGCAGAGGTGGTGCCAACCTCGTACCCTGCGGGCAGGATCTTCTGCAGTTGCTGTGTGGACGTTCTGCCCTCCCTGGGCAGCGCGTGCTCTGGCAGGCAGGCTGCAGGAGGAGCTGGCCCCGGCAGCGGTTCTCACAGCTGATGCGCCATGGAGGTGCCCTTCTGTGCACCGAGGTGAAAGGAGCAGCCACAGGAAAGCCGAAAGGTCCAAAGTCTCCCAGGGCCAAGCTCCTTATATGGGTGATGTTTTGTTTCGCTGGTTAGGGGACTTGGTGGATGATTTCGGAGTGATCAAAACCATGCAGGAAGTTTGGCCTCTAGCCTGAATTTCTATAGTACCAGTAACATGAATTTGCTTTCTTCTCTGTAGGGAGGAAGGGGAAAATCAATATTTGTCAAATGGAAAAGACCAAGACCATTAAGGAGGAAAATCTTGGGTTTTTTCAAGATTCAGATCACAACAAATAATGAAAATTTGAAAGCGTGCTGAGAATTCCCCTTTGGGTATAAACTCTAACGATGTCTTAATCTGACTTTTGTGTAAACTAGAGTAGTCTCAAAAATTTATTCTGAAGATCATTTCTTCATTTCCTTTGATGCAATTAATTTTGCATTTGCTGTAAAAGTAATTAATTACAGTACAACATAGAATGATTGGCACAACGAGTGGCACCTGCCATCAGTACAACCCCTGTAGAAGGGACCGCCAGTTGGTGGGAGTATTAGTTTCATCAAACTGTAGTAGGGAAGGGAAACACAGGAAATCTCAGAAAGAAGATCTATTGTCTGAAGTGTTTTCCTATACAAAAACACTCAGACTGACATTTAAGTGTAAAAATATACGTGGTGCCTTATCCAGGAACTGGTGAGGCGTGAAAGGACAGCGTCACAAGGAATGCTTGTTCTGTCCTTTGTACATGGTTTATTGACTCGGCACTATCAAAAAGGAAATCATCAGCTTTGTCTTGGCTTCGTCTATGATTAATATTGTGCTTCAGAGTAACAAAGTTTTATTATTTCTTTTTTTTTTTCCCTGTCCTTAAATGTCCTGATTAAAGCCCCATAGTCCAAATTCCAGCTTCCTCAGCCATCAGGTTGTGATGCAGCCATGCGGACGGCTGACCAAAGAGGCTTCCATGTGGAATGATATTGAGGAAATACTCATCCCCATTTTGTACTGCCACAAGAGTGTGCCTATGTGAGATTGTTCATTTTTCCCTGTGGGAATGGCCTTTTTGCCCCTAGTCCCAGTGGAGGACGATGAAGTGGTCACCGTGCCTCTCCTTGCACTCTCCGATCTCTCTCTGTCACAGCACCAGGGAGGAGAAGGCAGCACTGTGTGGGCTGAGAGCTGCTCCCATTTTGCATTTGGGACTAAAGGAGGGCCAAGGAGTGGTCACACAGCAAGGGTGAGACACTGGAAACTGCATCGCTGAGCTAGCAGTGTGCAAGGGGCTAAAGGAGGAAGAGCAAAATGGACCAGAAAAGATGCAGCTTCAGTTTGGAAGTGGTTGTTAGAAAATATGGGAGAAGCAAATTGAAGGGAATGAAGCCAGTAGGTCAGAGCTGTTGTAGGGAAGGATTTTAAGCTGATGTTTCAAACGACACATTCAGTGGTCTTAGAGGCAGGGGGAGGAGGAAAATGCCTGAAGGATCTAAGCTGAAGCTGACAGCCGTGAAAAGATCCCAAGGAATCTGGAAGAATAAAATAATAGGCTCCTGTGGAGTTACAACTTGTAATATTATTGCCTTGAACTTCTCTGTAGACTGTAGTAGAGATACTGAAATGCTAAAGGGCAGATCAAAACATTTTAAAAGATTCCCCTTTTTTTGCAAAATTACACAGGCCATTCCTGTTACATGTAAATTAAAAGTTTTGGATTGTGGCAATGCTTAAACCTCCTGCCTGTTTTATAGAGAACAAGTAAATATAGACATGAGGTTTCAAAAAGGCCACCACAAATGCCCTCGGTTTTGTTCTTGACATTTTGTATATGGAGGAAAATTGCTCTCCTGCGCACTGTATGAATTAGAAAATCAAGACAAAAGTCCCTCCCCAGGTTCAGATTTCTCTCCTATCAAAGCAACCCATTTCAGACAGATTTGTTGGACTGTTTTTTCTGAACCAGCTTTGGCCCTGTGGCTCCAGCTAATGTGTTTTCCTAGCTTCTTACGAAATGTACGTTTTAAGGAAACTAAATGAGTTTGCTTACTCGGATACTTCACGCTCCCTTTTCACTGTATTACAGTCCTTAATATTTCATTTGCATGCCTGTTTGGAAGACAGGAGATGGTACAGCTCTGAACTTTTTACCCTACTCTTCATGTCTCTCCAATGCAGGAGCATTACAGTATTTTAACTTGAATGCTTGATGGAAATTCCTGCAGGCAAAGAAAGAATAACCTCCCTGTTCCCCCCCACCCCCATTGCTGCAGAACATGACATTTTTAAGCTAAAGCATGTCTCTGCCAGACCATGTGGAAACCTCAGAGTTTTCTGGGGAGCCTTTTGGGAGCGCTGTGTGGCTGCTCTGGCCCTGAAACCTCCCCAGCCAAGCAAAACCTTGCCTGGCTGCAGAGTCGGAGCCTGTACTCACCTTGGCACAGAGGAGAAGCAGAAGCCGAGGCACGGGAGGAGTGATGACAGGGGAAGGAGCCCACTCCCAGACCCTGTCCACTTAGGCACACAGTGAGCAATGAGGGAGCCCCAGGGAAGCTGTGGGCACACATACCCTGCTAGTTCACTCCTGCAGGAACGGTCCAGTGCATCACTGCCCATGGGCATTGGCTCTTCCCCAGGCTCTTCCCCTCTGCTCTGCATCTACACCCCAGCCTACCAGCTGGGATTTCTCCCCTGATTAAATCAGGCTGGTAAAGGGCTGACTGAAGCACATGATTGAGGCGAGGCTGGAAGGTACCACTCAGCCCAGCTCTGCTGCGCTTGGCCGAGGCTGCTTCCTCTGCCTCCTCCGGGGAGCTGCTCTCGGCTCTGCTGGCCACCGGCAGCCCAGGCACCGGCACTCCCCCTCCTGCCTGCGGGAGAAGGGCAGGTTTGGTCACTCGCCTCCTCTGTCAAGTCAGCCCGTGCCTGCTAAGATCACTGGCGCTGCTTGTGGGTGACCATCACGCCCCAGCTTTCCCTGGGGGGAAGCAGCTGGAGCAGCAGCTGGCTGGCGGAGCCAGGAGCTTGGAGGGGCATCAGCATCCATGCTGCAGGAAACCCTCAGCAGTCTCCATCTCTCTCTTCCTCCTGCCACGTAAGGGAATAAATGCATCCAAAGAGATGTTCTCTGCCAGACTTCTGATCTCCAAACTCAAAATTTCATTTTCAGAAGAGGAGTTTGCATTAACATATCTCAGGCTTCTGCAGTTTTTCATTGTGGCTGTTTCTCTTGAGTCTGGCCCAGATCACCTCTCATTCTATTGAACTAACAAAGCTGCCACAGATGACGGTTCCTAAGCAGTTCAATGACTTGCATGCAGGAGTGCAGGGACTTGAAAGAACTCATTATCTGCCCAGTGCACAAGGCAAGAAGTGCAGGTAGTCCCCTGTGCTGAGTCGATTGAGCGCATCTGTGCCAGGAGCTCTTGCGTGAAGGCACTCAATTGGGGAATCAAGGCTGTTAGTACCAAATTGTGCCACACAAACTGTGCATTCATAATCTCAGGCCACAGTGGGTTTTGTGATGAGGAGCAGGAATGAGATGCTCCCAGATGAGTTACTCACACTGTAACAGGTTGTTTCACTTTCTACATGCCCAGTCAGGGACGCAGTCGGTACCTGTCGCTGCCAAGGGAGGAAGAAGGGAGGGCAGGAAGTCCAATAGCAGAAGATATTCTCATGCTATAGCTTGTAAGGGACACGTTCTGATCCTGTGTGCAGGCACCTGGCTGACAGTACAGGGACTTGGGCTGCCCTGGAGAGAGGCTGTGGTCAAAAGGCTCAGGAGCTGTCTCTGGCTCAGGTTCTGTGGAGCTTCCAGGAAACGAGGAAGGGGACAGGATTCAAGAGCTGGCCTGGGAAGCAGTGACAAATACAGGAAAACTTAATGAGGAAAACTTTCCCCAATGAAAACTCTCTGTTTATGAAATCCAAACTGGTGATGCAATCACAAAGGTTGATAAAATACAGATGCACAAAGCTCTCCTAGTTTTCTCTCCTCATCAAATCAAAAAATACCTTTCTCTCTGCTGTCTGCCTAGCTACCAAACTGTTAGTACGTATAGACCCTGCATGAACACATTCTTCTTGCAGTGTATGCCCCATGCCCTGTGATTGCATTCATGAGAAAGGTCCTTGGAGGATGAGAGGAGGAGACTCGCTAGCTTTTCTGATACATCCTTTACTGCTGTTTTCTTAAATGCTCAGCTGAGTTCAACCAGAAGGACATAATTTTGGCATCCTCTGCCCTAGCAATATAATGTTCTCATTCCTGTGGTGTGAAGTGTCTCTCTTGACAGGCCAGCTGCATTCATCTCTGCTTCACCAACTTGCAGAAGAAGATCTGTGGATCCTGATGGACAACAAGCTGACCATGACCAGCAATGTGCCCTTGCGGCAAAGGCGGCTACAAGTACCCTGGGCTGCATCAGGCAAAGTGCTGTGAGCAGGTCGAGGGAAGGGATCCTGCTCCTCTGCTCAGCACTGGTGAGACACATCTGGAGCGCTGGGTCCAGTGCTGAGCTCCCCAGTACAAGACACAGGGACTTACTGGAGCAAGTCCCACAAAGGGACTTTGCTCCCCTAAGTCCCTGCTCCAGGGACTGGAGCACCTTTCCTCTGAGGAAAGCTTGAGAGAGCTGGGACTGTTCAGCCTGGGCTTGGGTCAGGGGGTTCTTACCCATGTGTATAAATACCTGATGTGAGAGTATAAAGAAGACGCAGCCAGGCTCTTCTCACTGGTGCCCAGTGCCAGGACAAGAGGCAGTGGGCACAAATTGAAATGCAGGAAATTCCATTTAAATACAGAAAAAAACCTTTTTTATTGTAAGGATGGTCAAACACTGGAACAGGTGCTCCAGGCAGTGAGATAACAACTAAGTAGTGCTGCTCTTTGGGGTCTGTGGCAGAACTCTGTTCCTGTCCGTCTATTATTTAGCAGTGTAGACATATACACTGTCTCAGTTCTTTAAGCTTGTCTTTCTGAGAGCAGAGTCATTCCATCTTTCCTGCTAGTTATATTTCCTCCATTTCCTATCTCATTGCTGTCTGCTCTGTGCTTTCCAGTTGGCTGACACCTTCTTCTCCAGCTGAGCTCTCACGTGCCAGGAGAGCACGGCAGGGAACAGCAGGGAGGTTCCTCCTCCTTGCAACAGCACAGCAAAGCAGGCTCGCAGGCACTTTGAGAGCCCCAGACATTTCTCTGCACGGCTGTACTAGCAAGGGGCTATCTTGGAGTTATTCACTTTCTTTCTCTTTGGTCTGTGAATCTGACTTGCCTTTACTGAATTTCTTCTAGTAGATTTGAAATCCTTTGCCCATTTTGAATAATTGTTATGCCCTTCAGAGGCCTTGCGAATCTCCCCAGCTGGATGATTCCAATAATGTCACCAGTGTACTTTTGGGCTACATCTATAGCTGTAAACACGCTGGGCTCTTTAGGCACTGAGGCCAGCTGGCAGGAAAAATTGTATCCAGACTATTAAACTCCCTGACTGTTTGCAGCCGGGTGGCTGTGTGCAGACCAGGCATGGGGCATCACCCCTGCCCGATGCCCACCACCAGGAGTGGTCTGGTGAGCCTCAGAGGCTCCAGGAACCATTCCAGCAGTGTCACCAGTCCCCTTCCCGTGCCCAGGAAAGGAGGAAGCACTGGGATTGCTGCAGTGGTGCAGCTGCCGTGAGCCGGTCCCACTGACACACAGCAGCGGTGAATCACACCAGCCTGGACACCAGGCTTCTGCGTGCTGAGCCCAGCAGCAGAGCAGACTGCAGCCCTGTCCCACTGTGCCTCCTGAGCAGGCGTCGTTGTGATGCCTTCTCATTCTGCTGCATGCCTTCCCCTTCCCACGTCTTCTCCTCCTTCCTGCTCTGCTCACTTGGAAACCCTCTTCTACCAACATTACATAGTCTGAAATGCCATATTTTGAAATTGTCTTCTGAGAAGTAAATGTTACGACATACTGTCCTGGTTTCAGCTGGGATAGAGTTAGTTTTCTTCCTAGTAGCTAATATAGTGCTGTGTTTTGGATTTTAGGATGAGAATAATATTGATAACACGCTGATGTTTTAGTTGTTGCTAAGTGGTGTTTACACCAGTCAAGGACTTTTCAGCTTCCCATGCTCTGCCAGGTGCACAAGAAGCTGGGAGGGGGCACAGCCGAAGAGGCCAAAGGGCTATTCCATGCCATATGCCATCATGCTCAGTATATAAGCTGGGGGGAGTTGGCCAGGGGGCAGCGATTGCTGCCTGGGGACTGGTTGGGCGTTGGTCAGTGGGTGGAGAGTGGTTGCCTCACTTGTTTTTTTTCCCTGGATTTTGTTCCTCTCTTGCTCTCTTGTTGTTTTCATTTTCATTACAATTATTATCATCATCATCATCATCACCATTATTAATTATATTATATTAATGTTAATATATTATATTATTATATAGTTATATATAATAATATTTTTTTTTCCAGTTATTAAACTGTCTTTATCTCAACCCACGAGTTTTCTTACTTTTGTTCTTCCGGTTCTCTCCCCCATCCCACCAGGGGGGACTGAGCGAGCAGCTCTATGGTGTTTAGTTGCCGACTGAAGCTAAACCACGACAGTCCTTTTTGGCGCCCAATATAAGGCTCAAAGGGTTATAATAACAGATTAACCAGAATGTATTAAGGAATTTAGATCTGTTAATAGTTGCTCATTTTTTTGCTGTACCTGTTAAAGATCGGTGTTGGTTTTTGCAGTTTGCTGTGTTCTGCTGTGATTAGTGATGTTTTGCCTGGGAGATTTGTTATTGAAACAGTGGCCTTGAGTTTATTTTGGTATCTAAGTTTCGTACTGAAGCCATTACTGTACGTTGGGTACCACCTCATGGAGACAATCAGCAATTATACTTCTTCCTCTGAGAGGTTTTTTATGGAAGAAATACAAAATGGCACCTTTGCTACCTTCTTATATGATGTTTCCTTCCTCATTAAAATAACTTTTCAGTATCTTGAACATCCTTGGGTAGTTAAGATCCTTCTATTGGTATTTCTTGGGAATATTTTCAGTTCTGTCTAAGGTTAGTAAGCAATTTGAGAATATCATCCAGAGATCTGCCCCAAGGCTGGATAGTTATGAGTGGCAGGGTGTGTGGGATAGCATGGGCAAATGCCTAGGGCAGTGGGCACCTCCAGTGTTTTGGAACTTCATCCCTGAACAAGTGCAGAATCCTGAAAAATTAGTAGAATATTTGGAAAAAGTATGTTGTCACCCCAACAATTTTAAGGAGATACAAATTACTGCAATTTGCTGGGGCCTGGCCCCTGTCTACCGAGCCCTGTTCAACACTATTCAGAACCCTCAAGGGGAAGAGAAGGTCTCCGGATCTGGTAACAAAATGACAGACACCACTGCTACTCCAGCCCCCCCGTGACAGGCACTGTGGCTACTCCAGCCCCCCCTGTGACAGATAATGTGGTTAAACCAGGGAACCAACCCGTGTCGGTTATCAGTCGCCCCTATACGCAAGAAGAAATCTTGGAAGCGAAAGTCAGCTCATTTAGAAAGGGAGGATGAAAAAGCAGGGCCATCACAAAGAGAGGCAGAGGAAGAACTTGTGGATGAGATGGAAACCACCCGATCCCTGAGCGAGCTGAGAGATATGCAAACAGATTTCAGCCGTCGTCCAGGTGAGCACGTTGTCACCTGGCTGCTCCGATGCTGGGATAACAGGGCCATAGCCTGGAATTAGAGGGTAAGGAAGCCAAGCGGCTGGGATCCCTTTCTAGGGAAGGGGGCACTGACAAAGCGATTGGAAAAGGGGCACAAGTCCTCAGCCTCTGGAGGTGACTCCTGTCAGCTATGAAGGAAAGATATCCCTTCAAGGAAGATGTTGTATATTGCCCCGGGAAATGGACCACCATGGAGAGAGGTATCCAGTACCTGAGGGAATTAGCTGTGCTGGAGGTGATCTATGGTGACCTCAACAAGGAGCTGTTACCCAAAGATCCAGATGAAGTCCAGTGCACACGACCCATGTGGTGGAAGTTGGTGCGGAGCGCACCATCGTCGTGTGCCAACTCATTGGCAATACTGACCTGGAAAGATGGAGAGGGCCAACAGTGGATAAAGCAGCTAGCCAGCTCTGGGAATATGAAGAAAGTATCTCTTCCTCCCTTGTCTCAGCTGTGGAGAAATTGTCCTGGGAGGTCCAGCAACTCAAAGTGGATAGGTCCTACTTTCCACCTGTACGGACAGTATCTCAGCTATTAGGAGTCAGCGTTCTTCTGCTCAAGAGAAAGGATATAGAGGATACACACCACGGGGCACCCTATGGTTTTACCTGCATGACCACGGAGAGGACATGAGGAAGTGGGATGGAAAACCTACCTCAACCCTAGAGGCACGGGTACGTGAGTTGCAAGGGAAAACAATCACCAAAGGGGGTTCTTCCAGGAAAATTGCTGCTCCGGTTTCCAGTGGACAGTTTCCCAGACAGAGTAGAAGGGCGGATCTTACTCCTGATTTTAATGAAGGACCTCCTGACTCATATGTACAAGAAGTGGGTAATTAATATTATGACCAAGAATAGAGGGGCCCTGCCTCAAGCCAGGTGGAAGAAAGGGACAACTGGGTTTACTGGACTGTGTGGACTCGATAGCCTGGCACATCAGACCCACAGGAGTATGAGGCTCTAGTAGACACCGGTGCACAGTGTACCCTAATGCCATCAAGCTATACAGGGGCAGAACCCATCTGTATTTGTGGAGTGACAGGGGATCCCAACAGCTGACTGTATTGGAGGCCAAAGTGAGCCTAACTGGGAATGAATGGTAAAAGCACCCCAGTGTGACTGGCCCAGAGGCTCCGTGCATCCTTGGCATAGACTGCCTCAGCAGAGGGTATTTCAAGGACCCAAAAGGGTACCGGTGGGCTTTTGGTATAGCCGCCTTGGAGACGGAGGAAATTAAACAGCTGTCTACCTTGCCTGGTCTCTCAGAAGACCCTTCTGTTGTGGGGTTGCTGAGGGTCGAAGAACAACAGGTGCCAGTTGCTACTACAACGGTGCACCAATGGCAATACCGCACCAACAGAGACTCCCTGATTCCCGTCTATAAGCTGATTCGTCGACTGGAGAGCCAAGGAGTGATCAGTAAGACTCGTTCACCTTTTAACAGTCCTATGTGGCCAGTGCAAAAGTCTAATGGAGAGTGGAGACTGACAGTAGACTAACGCGGCCTGAATGAAGTCATGCCACCGCTGAGTGCTGCCGTGCCGGACATGCTGGAACTGCAATACGAACTGGAGTCAAAAGCAGCCAAATGGTATGCTACAACTGATATCGCTAATGCGTTTTTCTCAATCCCTTTGATAGCAGAGTGCAGGCCACAGTTAGCTTTCACTTGGAGGGACGTTCAGTACCCTTGGAACCGATTGCCCTGGGGTGGAAACACCGCCCCACCATTTGCCATGGACTGGTCCAGACAGCACTGGAAAAGGGTGCAGCTCCAGAACATCTGCAATATATTGATGACATCATCATGTGGGGCAATACAGCAGAGGAAGTTTTTGAGAAAGGGAAGAAAATAGTCCAAATCCTCCTGAAAGCCGGTTTTGCCATAAAACAAAGTAAGATCAAGGAACCTGCACAGGAGATCCAGTTTTTAGGAATAAAATGGCAAGATGGACATCGTCAGATCCCAATGGATGTGATTGATTAACAAAATAACAGCCATGTCTCCACCAACTAGCAAAAAGGAAACACAAGCTTTCTTAGGCGTTCTGGGTTTTTGGAGAATGCACATTCCAAATTACAGCCTGATCGTAAGCCCTCTCTACCAAGTGACCTGGAAGAACGATTTCAAATGGGGCCCTGAGCAACGACAAGCCTTTGAACAAATTAAACGGGAGATAGTTCATGCAGTAGCCCTTGGGCCAGTCCGGGCAGGGCAAGATGTAAAAATTGTGCTCTACACTGCAGCCGGGGAGAATGGCCCTACGTGGAGCCTCTGGCAGAAAGCGGCAGGGTATGACTCGAGGTCAGGCCCTAGGGTTTTGGAGTCGGGGATGCAGAGACTCCAAGGCCCACTATACTGCAACTGAAAAAGAGATATTGGCAGCATATGAAGGGGTACAAGCTACTTTGGAAGTGGTTGGTACTGAAGCACGGCTCCTCCTGGCACCCCGACTGCCTGTGCTGGGCTGGATGGTCAAAGGGAGGGTCCCCTCTACACATCATGCAACTGATGCTACGTGGAGTAAGTGGGTTGCACCGATCACACAACAGGCTCGGACAGGAAACCCCAATCGCCCAGGAATCTTGGAATTAATTATGGACTGGCCAGAAGGCAAAGATTTCGGAATATCACCAGAGGAGGAGGTGACACGTGCTGAGGAGGCCCCACTGTACTATAAATTGCCAGAAAATGAGAAGCAATACACCCTGTTCATTGATGGGTCCTGTCGTGTTGTAGGAAAACATTGGAGAGGGAAAGCTGCTGTATGGAGTCCTATATGACAAGTTGTAGAAACTGCTGAGGGAGATGGTGAATCGAGCCAATTTGCAGAAGTAAAGGCCATCCAGTTGGCTTTAGACATTGCTGAACGAGAAAAGTGGCCAGTGCTCTATCTTTCTACTGACTCATGGATAGTGGCAAATGTCCTGTGGGGGTGGTTACAGCAATGGAAGCAGAACAATTGGCAGCGCAGAGGCAAACCCATCTGGGCTGCCGCATTGTGGCAAAACATTGCCGCCCGGGTAGAGAAACTGGTTGTAAAAGTGAGTCACGTAGATGCTCACATTCTTCCGAGTTGGGCCACTGAAGAACATCAGAACAACCAGCAGATGGATCAGGCCGCTCAGACTGAAGTGGCTCAGGTGGATCTGGATTGGCAACACAGGGGTGAATTATTCATAGCTCGGTGGGCCCATGACACCTCAGGCCATCAAGGAAGAGATGCAACATATAGATGGGCTCATGATCGAGGGGTGGACTTGACCATGGACGCTATTGCACAGGTTATCCATGAATGTGAAACGTGCTGCAATTAAACAAGCCAAGCGGTTAAAGCCGCTGTGGTATGGAGGGCGATGGCTGAAATATCAATATGGGGAGGCCTGGCAGATCGGTTGTATCACACTCCAACAAACCCGCCAAGGCAAGCGCCATGTGCTTACAATGGTGGAAGCAACAACCGGATGGCTGGAAACGTATCCTGTGCCCCGTGCCGCTGCCTGGAACATTATCCTGGGCCTTGAAAAGCAAGTCTTATGGCAACATGGAACCCCAGAGAGAACCGAGTCAGACAACAGGACTCATTTTCTAAACAACCTCATAGACACCTGGGCCAAAGAGCATGGCATTGAGTGGGTATATCACATCCCCTGTCATGCACCAGCCTCCGGGAAAATCGAACGATACAATGGACTGTTAAAGACTGCACTGCGAGCAATGGGTGGTGGGACATTCAAACATTGGGATACGCATTTAGCAAAAGCCAGCTGGTTAGTCAACATTAGGGGATCTGCCATTCGACCTGGCCCTGCTCAATCAAAACTTTTATGTACTGTCAAAGGAGATAAAGTCCCTGTAGTGCACATAAAAAATATGCTGGGGAAGACAGTCTGGATTACTCCTGCCTTGGGCAAAGGCAAGCCCATTCGTGGGATTGCTTTTGCTCAAGGACCTGGGTGTACTTGGTGAGTAATGCGAAAGGATGGGGAAGTTCAATGTGTACCTCAAGGGGATTTGATTTGGGGTGAAAATAGCCAATTAACTACATGATACGCTGTTAATTGCTATATAATACTGTATGTAATCACTTTTATGGTTGCTGTATGCCATATCAATGGTATTTCAGTGACAATCACCCAGGTTAATGAAGAATGAACTTTGATGAAACCAAGCAAAGTGCAGCAGTGACGGAACCAGAACTGGCTTCAGCATGCAACAATCCAACAACACGCCACACCCCATCTCTCCTGCCCTGAAGGACTGTTATGACAGATGGAGCCCAGAGTCATGGACTAAATGAACTCAACAGACATTTTAGAGGGATGGCCCCTAGACTAAGGGAATGATATCTGTGTGTATATATCAAAAGACAGGAAAAGTGGTGGTGATTATCTAGAATGTATTAGAAAGGGTAGAACCTGGGCATGACGTAGATGGTATAGAATAAGGGGTGGATACTGTCCTGGTTTTGGCTGGGATAGAGTTAATTTTCTTCCTAGTAGCTGCTATAGTGCTGTGTTTTGGATTTTAGGATGAGAATAATGTGGATAACACGCTGATGTTTTGGCTGTTGCTAAGTGGTGTTTACACTGGTCAAGGGCTTTTCAGCTCCCCATGCTCTGCCAGGTGCACAAGAAGCTGGGCCAAGATAGTTGATCCAAACTGACCAAAGGGCTATTCCATACCATATGGTGTCATGCCCAGTATATAAACTGGGGGAGAGTTGGCTGGGGGGCAGCGATCGCTGCTCGGGGACTGGTTGGGTGTTGGTCGGTGGGTGGTGAGCGGTTGCCTCACTTGGTTTTTTTTTCCCTGGGTTTTGTTCCTCTCTCTCTCTTGTTGTTTTCCTTTTCATTACTTTTTTTTTTACCCCCAATTATTAAACTGTTCTTATCTCAACCCACGAGTTTTCTTACTCTTGCTCTTCTGATTCTCTCCCCCATCCCACCGGGAGGGGAGGGTGAGAGAGCGGCTGTGTGGTGCTTAGTTGCCAACTGAAGCTAAACCACGACAGATCCTTATTTGTAGAACTACCTGAAAGCTAATATTTCAATTTTATGAAAAATGTCCTTGTTTTGAAATGTCTCATTTGTTCTTTCATAAGTTGAGGAGTTGTAATGAGACCGTGATATGTTTTAACACCAGAGAAAGACTTACATTAGAATAGCTGCAAACCCAGGGCTCAGAGCATTGTAACTGGCAGGAGTCGCGGTTTAAATTCCCAGGCAAGCCGCCCAATAACGGGGCCACAGGATCAGTCTCCTTCCCTGTGGAAATGTTCTGTATTTACATAGAACAGCTCCAACACAAACTGCTGGAGAGACTGTCTTAATAACTTTGCCCACAGATGTTTTTTACAGGTGGTGGCCCCTGGGTCAGTGTAGGGGGAACAGAAGCATGGCTGGCAAGAGCCTGGAAGCTGGCAGATGAAGAGATGAAGCCTTGATGCATCTTAGTTGTAGCTCCAGATGCTATGGCAGAAGAGCTTTTCTGCTGCTGATAAACAATCATGACAGACATTTCTGTTATAAATAAATATTTTGCACATTTATCAGCAAAAAGTGGTTTGGTTTTTATTTTGCAGAATGAAAATGCATTCATTTCTCAGCTGCTATTTTCCCCTTTTATGTCTTCAGTCTGATGGCACCAGGAAGGATCAGTAAGCACATTTCTCTGAGCCTAGCTTTCCCCAAGGGTGCAACTCAAGCATGTCAGCATCAGATGTCTATTCTGAGTGGAAAACTGGTGTATGAGGGTTTTATAACTTAACTTGAATATCCTGACAGTAATACAATATTGCTTGAATTTTAGCATTTTATAAAACGTTAAGTAGAATATCTTTTATGTCTATATTCTCTTTTAAAAGTCTGTTGTTACTATAAGAAAATAATGATTTGCATTCTTGCTCTTCCTCTATTTAAACAAATACTGTATCTTCCTATTTTCCAGCCCTGTTGGTTGCCTTTCTCCTAGTTTTATTCCATTGTCTGGTCCCCAATGGCTTATACGTGCAGGGATCCTGCAGTAGGGTGCAAGCCAGAGCAGGGCTGCTCCACACCAGAGCCCGGCACTGCTTACAACCGTACTAGCTCAAAGCCTAGAGGGGACTCTGCCTCGGACATCTGAATCCCCTATTTCTTCTCAAAGCTGTGTAATGCCAAATACTCAGTGGGTGCTGGGCTCTGATATCACATGGAAATTACTTCAGTGCCTGCTTCAGATCACATAACACACTTATAGTGAGACAAGTGTGCCGTTAATGATGCATACGTGAATTTGTCTTCTAGAAGTTATGCAAGATTCATTCCTTCATTTATTTGCGCACATAAAAAGCATGACATTTACACTTTGAGCAGTGGAAGAGAGCAGGAAGCTGGTCTGGATTTTTTTCTTTTTTCCCCTGCTTTTACAGCATTACTGTTATCTTTACAATGTGATTATATGAGCAAGCAATTGGATTACTGAGAGCATCCAGATCACACTTCTTCTGTTGAAAAGAGCTGTGAAAATCTTTATATCTACAGCAGGAAAGAAACAGAGATAGCATAAAGTAAGTGTCTAGCCAGATACTCTTCAGTCTGATTATCCATGTGAATGCAGTTATGTTCAAATCCAGCATATTTCCCGTTTTTTAATTTAGCAATCTGTGAGGAAGGTCTTTCTGTTTTATGTATTTGAAATATCTGCGGATGAGGGATTGCCTTCCTGGAAGGTAATCTGCTTTGTTCGTGAAATCCTCTGCTCCACAAAGCATAGCTGAAGGTCCCTTCCTGGGCGGAAGCCAGCAATGCTGTGGAGAGCGAGGTGCAGGTATGCCGGCACGTCGCCATGTCCACCAGAGCCTCTGGTGGAAGCAGGAGCTGCATTCAGCATCAGACCTCATCTGCAGGGGTGCCAGGCAAGCCTGTGGGACCAAGCCTCATCCTGACCACCCCATGGGCTCAAGCTTGCTCCCAGCAGGAATAGCGACCAGTCATTTGGGGCATTTCAGAAGAGAGGTCTGTTTCTTGAGGGCAGGTCCCAGGAAAGACACGGCTTTTCAGGCACCTTTCAGGGCTGTCTGGTAGCCGCAGACTCAGACAGGGTGCTCAGGGGGCTCCAACCACGTCCTGCACCGAAGGCACATGTGATGGTCTGGGACAGTGGTAGGGAGCTGGGCATTAATACCTTCCTTAAATGTGCCCTGTCCCCAAGTCACAGGTAAAGTAGTCAGGTATTTAGACCACATGCCTTTAAACATTCTGCTACCCATAACTAGTGGAAAGTAATCCTGTTTATAGTTTACTTTAAACAGGCATATCGGAGAGTGTCTATAGCTTTAGGGATCCCTGCTTTTGTTTGTGAAGGAAATAAAGGTGTTTTTCTCCAGAATGCATTTTGATTTGTCAGTAAACATTACAGTAGCACCAGCCTGCTGTTGCCCCCAGTTGCAAACAGTGCTGCACAGCTTGTGACAAGTGATGTTCTTGCAGATCATTTGGTATACTTTGAGAAACTGTTAAAATGCAGTTCAAAAGATACTAGCAAAGCAAGAGGCAGAGAATAATTTTTAGAGATTATTTTAATGAAACTATATAGTATTTTTCCTCATCATTGTGTCGTGGGACGATTATTAGGGCAATAGGGTGGAACTCAGCAAAGAGGTGCCAAGGGGAAGGGGCCAGACTATCCCATTTCTATCTGAAAAACCATCAGCACAACTGACCTTTCTTGGGATTTAGTCACAGAGCAAAAAACTGACAAGAGAATGGCTGATATCCCTTAGCAAATTAAAATACAGCTACAAGAAGAAGTTTTATACATTGGGAAATTCCAGCAGAAGTGCTTTTTAAGTACAGATAATCAGGGCTACAGCTCAGCCCGTAGCTCTGCCTGAGGGCAAGCAGGCAGGCAGAGAGGCCAGGACCTCGGTGCCCTCAGAGTTACGTTATAGGCAGGACTCAGCTGTGCAGCCATACAGGATTTTTCCCTTACAGTATAGGACAGGTTGAAGACTTTGCTTCCTTTTCATTCGTTCAAAAACTTCTGGCTCAACTCGGTAACCTTTCCTGGGGCTCTGGACCAAAGCTCCCTGTTAGAAAAGTTAGCCCCACAACCCTAACATCCCTTCAGCTTTCTCCTTTTGCCAAAAGAAACAGCTTAATGACAGGTGTTATAGGACACCAGATACGGCACACTCCCAGAAGGACCGCTGAAAGGAGCAAGGGCTCGGTGCTGGCTAGCAGGGCCTGACCTTGGGTGCCGTGGCAAACGCCATTTCACCAACCAAACGGAACTGAAAGGAGCAGTCCTGGAGCCCTGCTCACCCGCAAACCTGCCATTAGTGAAAGACCCACTAGGTCTGGGGCGCGGGGGCTCTGCCAGAGGTACGCTGTGCAGGCGGTACAGCCCCCTGCGCCCAGCAGGTAGGAGCTGCCCACACAGGCTGACCTGCCCCTGCTGCCCCTCACCCGGAGCCGACTGCCGCTGCCGGCAGAGCCTGCGCTGTTCGGGGCGGCAGGCAGGCGTAGGCCTGCGGAATCCTCCTTCTGCTCAGGGGCCGACAGGCCCTGGCAGACTCCTCTTTGCACCAAGCGGCTGCGAGCAGGCTCAGCATTTCCTCAGGCGTCAGGGATGTGCCGAGAGAGGCACATCCCAGTGCCACCGGCACCGCCTGCGGCAGGAGAACCCGCGGCCACAGTGCCGCGCGTCAGGGCTTTGCCCCCCTGTGCACAAACCAGCTCTGGCTGCTGTAGTTTCATTGCAGATCGTGGTGGCGGTGGCCACTGGTTTCTGGCAACACTGAATTAAATGTTGGTAGCTTTTTTCTTGTACCATCTTCCTCCCACCCAGCTAACAGTTGGTTTGCTGTAGTTTCCCCTGTCTTTCTGTGTTTTTCATGTCTTGCTCTTCTGCTTATATTTTTTCAGTGGATTCAATCAAAAACACTTCAGAGTAATAAATCGGAAAAACTTACTGGGCTGGCTTTTGGAAGCAGAGCTTGCTCTGCAGGTATCACTAGACCTCAGCAACCAGAAGCTCTGCAAACCTATTAGCTTCCTCTACCAGGGAAGGTTCTTCCGCAGATGTTGAAGTAGCCTAAACAGCAACTAATTTGGAAGCTGAAATGGAAGAATATTTATGGTGTGGGAGGTCCAAAGCTTCACGGAGACCCCAGACAAGCCTGGATTTATTTTTAGTGCTAAGAGCTATTTGGGCTTTGGGTTGTTTGTTTCCAACTTGCAATTCTGAATTTTTTGGTTAGTGCTTGATGCCTTATTACTTGGTTTGCAACATTAATGCCTACAGGAACAATGACTGTGCTTTGGAAAACTCCTGTTTATAGAGCTTTTAAAATACACAGTCTGCCTCAGAGAAAATTAAAGTGTTGCTCCATTCCTTATCCAGGAATTGCCAAAAATGTAACAGAATATATTTCAGTAGAAGGAGTAGCAGAAGAAGCAAATATTAATTTCAGAGCCAAATATTATGATTTTTTGTTCTCAGGTACCTATGGATTTTCCAGACAGGTGTGTGCACCAGGCTTCCCCGTGACAGTATCATTTTGAATGACTCATTTATGACTGTTTTAAAAGACTTTTAAAGATAATTTTTCATCTATACTCCTTATAGATGGGTAGCGAAGGTGGCTGTGGAAGTTACACAGGCAGAACACCACTTATGTGGGAAGAGAAAATATTTTGGATTGGTATGTTGATGAAAAGAACTGGAAACAGAGCTGAAGCCATTAAGCAATGTGTTTTGGTACAACACATAGAATGCAGAGATGGCTGAGACATGGAGGCAGTGATCACCTGCCACCCGTGCGAGTGGAGGTGCTGAGCTGCCCGGCTCCCGAGGCGGGACGCTTGTTAGCTAGTGCTCCGCTCACAGCTTTGGCCAGTAAGGGGCAAGTTATACATCTGCGTCGCTACGTGCACTGAGAGGCAACTTATTTTCCTTCCACACAGAAGACATTATAAAAGCAAAGGCTCACCTCTGGTGTGAATAGATGCATGCTGATTTATGGCAGCAGAGGACCTTCCCATTATGGTTATGCAACTCTTCATGTGATTTTGTAAATCCTTAATATTAACGCTATTACAAAAATATGGACCAAGAAAGTGCTTTCAGATATGATAGGCATCACTAAAACATAGCTAGCAATTTCTTGTTCCAGATGGTCGGATGCTCATTTTAGTATTCATTTATCAAGAGCTACCCAGAGAATATCTGTCTCTACTTATTAATCTGACCAGCCCAAGTTCAGAAAAAGCTATTTTCTGTGAATTTCTAATTTGGTCTGAATGGAATTATTTGATTTAGCTAAACAAAGATACTTCCGTGAAGAATGATACCAAGGGAATACAGGGGCACGCATTACAACTGGCCAAAGCAGAGCAATCTCCACCCTTGGTTTATAACAACATTTGTCCCCAACAGGCCTTTGTGGTAATGCATGACATCATACATGCTTCTGCTTTAAGAGATCCTTGCGAGTCTTGAGAGGTGGAAATACCGTGCAAATAACACCTGCCCACTCAGCATTTTCATTCATCAGTCCGAAGAGAACAGTGTCCCATACGTGCATCAGCTTCACATTTAAAGAAAGTTAAGGTTAATAGTTACTTTCCTTTTCCTCCTACTTATGTATAGCTGTCAGGTAAGAGAGAGAGAGGGACTGCACTTTCCATAAACAGTTGATATTTTGAAATTGTCAATTTTATGGTGCCTGGGTGCCCGGCATTTATTTTCTGTGTACCAGGCCTGCAGAGGACACACTTGGCTCGGTCGCCCGTGCCTAGCTGTGCCTGACGAGAGTTTTCAGCAGTGAGAGGCAGCACGGTCTGTGTGAAGCAGGCTGGGGGAGGATGTCCAGAGGGAAGCAAGAAGTACTTCCTGAATCAGGGCAAGGCAGCCCCTTTGCTACACAGGTTAGGACTTAACCCTGCTAATATTGTGGATAGCGCTAGAAAAGGAAGCTACAAAGCACGCTTGGCCAAATGTCTTGACTTTCAGTTGCAAAATGCTAATAGGGTGCACTGGGCTTTGCTTCAGTCACAGGCTTATTCAACTGAGACCTTAAATTAGAATTAAATTTAGGATGCACTTGTCCTGTGTAAATATAGAATCATAGGATCATAGCATCATAGAATCGTTTAGGTTGGAAAAGACCTCGAAGATCATCGAGTCCAACTGCTAACCTAGCACTGCCAAGGCCACCACTAAACCATCCCCTAAGTGCCACATCTACACATCTTTTAAATATAATTGGCTCATAGATGTATAATGCCGTTAATTAGCGTGTGATCTCTTGTAACATAGGAATGTGTGTTGCTGTCTCCTGATCCCCTGAAGACAGAATAATAAATCACAATTCATTGCTCTTGTAGTACTTGGAAAGGAAGGAGCATCATTCACTCAGATGAGGCTGTTTGGAAACTTTGACAGCAAAGTAAGGAAGTAGACGACTCTTTGCATGACCACATCTTTCTTGCTGAAAAGCTAATAATCATCTAGTAATAAGACAGAAATATTTTTCTGTTAAAAAGAGGGAAAAAATCTTTTTACTCTTCACATTACTCTCTGTCACATCCAGTGATCCACAGTCACATGAATATGAGGAACACTCCTGTTTTGTATCCTAGCAGGAAAGCTGTCATATAAACACAGTAATTAAAAGAAGCTGGGAGGAAAATGTACTAACACACACACATGCGTAAACACATTTAATATCAGCTCTAGTTGCAGGAATATAGAGTAAGTCACGTTGGGAGCATAAATTCATGGGCTCCAAGAACAAATTACTCCATCCAGAAGACCGGTAACACTCCGTGTGGTTTCATTAATTATTCATTCAGCTGTTCACTTTGTTTCTCCTCAACGTTTGTCTGAACAGTTGTTTTCACTTGAAAGATATGCTCAGAAGCAACTATAAACAATTGGAGACTATTAGCATTTTGTTCTGAATCAACATTTTTAGTATAACAACATCTTGCTGGAGATATAAGGGCTTTCACTCTGCTTGGCTTTAAGACATCAGTTTAAAGTGCATTTCACCCACTGTTCCCTGGTCTGAACAGATCTAAAAAAGGTGGCTTATCCATTTCTGAGATAGTAAAATTCTGCTTTCCTTTTAATATTTTTGATGCAACCAAATATATTGATGGGAAAAAAGGAGAACACAACTTGATTTCAAAGGAAATACGGCTTTACACAAACCCAGGGCACATCCCCTCTCTGTCTGCTTTGAGTTACAGCAAAACATGCTTGGTTTAGAAATGTGGTTGCATTGCAGAGCTGCTGTCAGCCTGCTCTCCCACCAACTCCTGGCCAACCCTGTAGTCTTTCGCTTTCCAGGTCCGTAGAAGGACAATTCCTGTAACCCATTCACAGCCAAGACAGTTAAAATGCATATTGTTCTCATGAGTTAACAAACCATGGCAAACCAACCCAAACCCTATTAGAAGAAAGGAAGATGTGGATATCACAGGGGAAAAAAAGAGTTGAGCTGGCTATCGAGGAAGCAAGGAGACTGAAGGCACTGGTGATAATTTCCAGAGGATGCAGAATGCCCCTCCTTGAGGTCTCCATGGCACAGCAAGGACAATAGTTAGGGGGACACATGGAGCGGTGGTAAGTGGAGGTTACGTGACAGCGATCAGTATCTGAGCAGGGACATTTGTGTTTGAATCCCCCTCAGACTGCAGCTGTGGTCAGAGCGCTCACCTCAGAAGAAGAGTTGTGGTTGTTCTTTAGTGAAAGGAGGATGGGCATGGCCTCTGGTTGTTTCTCTGACAATGGGTTAAGGTCAGAAAAGAGAAGATAGAGACTCCTTTTCCCACTAGTTGGTTTAAATTTACTCTTTATTGCCTCAGCACTCATTGTAAAAAATAAGTTGTAGTGATGCTCTTAATCTGCACTGTGATAGCTGGCATTTGTCAGCTTTAGAGTTTTCATTTCATTTGTTGCTTCCATTTGTATAAAGAGAACAAATGGATGAGAATAGATAATAAAACAGCTGGCTGAAACAAATAGTTGGTTTAGTGAAAGATTTTCTATTACAGAAGAACTAGATTTCTGAGAAGACATAAAAATAAGACTTCTGGAAAGCATCATATAAAATGAAAGTAAAAGCAAGAGAAGTTGCTGAAACAATGCCAGAGAGACAATGGCTGAATGTCTCCTCCAGAAAGTTACTGCATCAAGGACAGCACAGACTATATTTCTCTGAGTTCAAAGGCATGGGAAGAAACCAGATAAAAATAGAGCAGGGGTTTTTGTGGGTTTTTTCTTTGTTTTCTTGATTACAATGCATATATGCACCCCCAACAAATCTGCCACATACAATATCCCATGGAATTTTATTGCTTCCTAATTAAAACACCATTCATTTTTAAGACAAAATTGCAGGAAAACATTTGCAAAAATCTGTCTTTGGCTCTGTTGGCAGGGAAATCAGAAACAGGGAAAAACCCAGAAAACTAAGCAGAAGCCTGCTTTCTCCTGTGCATTCCCCAAGTATTAATTTAATAACATCCTTCTGGTGTTATTCATAGCCTGACGAGGTTCATTTATCTCACTGACCAGTGTGCTCAGCATCCCTACTCACAACAGGTTTTAGTGCCTTCAGGATTTTCAGATAAATCCTTTTTTATCGGGGAGATAGGTCAAAACGATTATACATAAAAGTGTGTGGTTTTAAGATGGACTCAGACTTGTTTTTCTTAAGACAATGAGGCTTTTTAATTGCTCTGGAAATTACTGCCCTGAAAAAATCCTGAACTCAAACCTGAGACCTGGTGGCAAATTCAGTCTTTTGCTACTTAGATACATCCAGATTAGGATGCAGGGTTAATAAAGGGAAGAAGCACACTATTTATTTCTGCCTTGTTTTCCACACTGGTTATGACCCACCTGCTTGGTGTCCTCCAGCCAGCACGCAGCCAAACCGGTGCGGGGGGCCACGGGCACCCATGAGCCACATGAGCCACAGCCCGGGTCCATCACCTCTGCCGCCGCCCGTCCCCGTGGCCAGGAACAGAGGCTAAAGCTGCCCTGCAGCGGCAGGGGGAGGCATTTCAGGAGCTGTATGAGGGTGACGGCATGCCCAGGGCTGCAGGTGCTGTGGGGTGCCATGGAAGCCCCCGTGGGTCCCGCGCACTGGGTGAATGAGGCCAGCTGGGGGCTAGCCCTGTCAGCTGGTGGGAACGGGTGCTTGTATCTCAAATTCCTTATCCTGGGAAGCACTCATGGTGTCCCAGAGAGCACACCTGGGCAGGAGGTGCAGGCTGCAGGGCACTGAGGAGGGGACCCTGGCAGGGAAGATCGGTGGGGAGGACACAGGGCTGCAGCCGGGTCACCGGTGCTCAGGACCTGCTGCAGCCATGACCTGCTGGCCGCTGCGTGGCCTCCCAGGCACAGAAGGGCCAGAGCATGCAGGCAGTGTGGCCAGCTGCCACGCAGGTCTGTGCCAGGAGAGGCTGAGGCAGACGCCAGAGGAGCAGGGCTTTCTGCCTCTCCTAAGGAAGACAGCTACTTGGCTTACTCCTCAGACAAGATGCCCAGCAAAACTGAAGTTCAGTCATGAATTCTGTGTTGCCTAAACCTATCTCTTCGTGCAGACAGTCCAGGTGAAATGGAGGTTTTTACTTATCCCAGTGAAGTGCACGCATTTCCAGAAGGGCACTGAAAACACATCTCATGAAAAGCCAGTCAGGTATGCAGGCAAGGGAAGATTTGAGTCTTGTTGTCATGGAAAAGTTCAAGATGAAAGTTTATTAGATCTTAAATCCTATCAACACAGCACAAAAAATCAGATTAAGAAGAATTAGATTGTCCAAAAGCAGATGAGAGTAGCAATTCAAACAAAACCCCCGCCTGCAGATGAGTAGAGGATCCACAAGCCCAGTGTGATTCCTGTGGGGGCTCTGGGATATCCGTCTTGAGCTGGGAGATGTTTTGAAGAGTTTTGCCTTCTTTTTATTCCAGAAGAGGTTCTGCTATTAGGTCATAACAAAGAAAAGGTTATTAAATTGTTTTGTAATTGTTTTATTAAAGCAACCTTCTCATAAAGCAGAATTTGCTTCTTGGAAAACGCACTGGTTTTGGCTGGGGTAGAGTTGATTTTCTGCATAGCAGCTCGCATGGTGCCATGTTTGGGATCTGTGCTGAGAACAGTGCTGATAGCAGGGATGTTTTAGTTACTGCTGAGCAGCGCTTGCACAGCGCCAAGGGCTTTTCTGCCCTCACCCTGCCCCGCCAGCGAGCGGGCTGGGGGTGCACGAGGAGCTGGGAGGGGGCACAGCCCAATTACTTTGCAGGAGATTAATTACCGCGGCCAGCACACTGCAAACGGTCTGTGCCTTCGCTGACGGGTGGGTCTGGCTCAGGCTTACGGGGCTTTCCACAGGCTGAAATGTGTCCCAGTTTACCACGGGGCCACAGCCACGGCCAGCGTCCCAGCAGGCAGGCAGCAGCGGAGGCTCTGAGGAGAAGGATGGGTAAAAGCACAGCGGGGAGCAGGAGCTGGTGGCCAGCTGAGCACGGCGCCTGACCGCAGGGACGGGGCCAGGCGCAGGGACGGGGGTGCGCCGCAGCCGTGTCACACCAACAGGCGCGCAGCACTGGTCTGTGCCGGGGTGGGTGGGTACGTGCTCAAACGTGCCCTGGGTCCCGCTCTCCCACCCGTGCCCAGAGCAGAGGGGTGGCGGAGCCGAGCTCCTGCCACCCCTGGCCAGACCTCCCATCCTGGGCTTCGGCAGCATGGCCGGGCACACACCACGGGCCACCAAGACCAAGAAAACGAAACCAGAACTGTTCTCCTGCACTGCAGCTGCCGTCAGACACATGTCTCACAGGCAACAGGAGTTTTACCTCTGAGAGGGTAGAGCATTACACCTTGTAGGGATCATCTGCTGCAAGCCACTGTGGAGCAGCTGGGGGATGTGTCCACAGAAACTAAATAGTGCTGTCTCATAAGCAAGCCCCGCTCCACCCCTCAGCAACACACAGAGACAAGGTACAGGCGTGCAAGAAGAAATGCGTCATAGGTGATTAGCACAAGTGTATCTGATCCCAGTACAAAACAGCTGCCTTCCTCATGGCCCAAGCCAGCTAAGTCCCCAAGAGTTTCAGGCAGGCCTCAAGGGCTTCCACTGAGCTTCAATGTCTCCTTCCCATATAAATAATTCACAGATCAGTCCCTTTCACTTTCAAAACATAAACATTTCTAAGTAAAATGTTTTAAAACACCCTAAATAAATCTGTAGATGGGATCCTTTGCTCCTGTTTATATCTAAATATCAGAAATGAATGCCCGAAATGCACTCCTATCTGTTACTGCCAAGCAGAAAGCGCACGAAGCCCAGTTACTTTCACTATTTAACAGATGTGTCAATCACGACTTGAAATGCTTTTGGAATTTAGGCATGCAGCAAAGTTATGGAGATAAACGGTGGGTTTCTTCTTTCAATATTACCCCTAATATCTTACCTTAGAGTATCTTGCTTGCTTCAGTGTCCCATTTATCAGACACATACTCAAAAATGGAAACCAAAATGTCTTCAGTGGCATCAGGGAGCGATTACGTGGTAAAGCAGCGCTATCAGTGGCATTTCAGGATTTAATGCTGAGCTGTCACAAGGTGTGGGATGACCAGATGCAGCTGTAACTCCAGGGCTCAGGTCCTCCAAGGAGGAGGTTTGCTTTTGCTTTCCTGCTCAGGCTCCCTAAACCCCTAACCCCAGCACAACAGATCAGTGATTTGTGGCACATTGTGACCCAGATGATCCCTTTTTCTCCACACAAAGTTTTTGAGGGGCGAAGGAAGAAGTGGAAGACTCAGGAGAGACAGCAGGCAGCTGTTACTCTGGCGATGGACAAACAGGTTTGCCAAGAGCTGGATGACTTCCTGATGGCTCTACCTGCCCTGAGGCCAGGCTGTCAGTGGAAGAGGTATGTTTGCTGGGCTCAGCTTGGACTCCTCTCTGCTCCTGTTGTTAGCTTCATTACACTTGTGTATTTCCTTTGAGACTCCCCGCAAAATTAACCTCTGGATCTCCCCCTGGGACTGTCAGCAAATGCCCACAATCCATGCTCATAGGCAAGTTCTGAATTATTGAACTAGTCCTTTTCTCCCAAACTTATCACAATGAATACTTTGCTGAGTGTCGTGCTGAGACAGCACATATGTGTTCTGGTTTCATAGCAGGAATTTACTGGCTACAGCAGAAGAGGGGATATCCCAGGAGAGACCTTCTCTTTCTTGTGTTTGCTTGTTTATTGCTATCCTATTCCTCTTTGAACACCTCGAGGTTCTTAATGAGGTACTAATTGAAAGAGAAATGCCCTTTGCAACCCTAAAAATCAGAAATGTTCTTCATGTCAGCCTAAACTCGATGATTGCCACTATAATTTGCATGTTACTTGGGACTCATGTTTCTGAACACCTATTTAAGCACCACTGGAATCAACAACAAAACTGTTGTTCACTTAATTATCTAGGATTTCACACAACATCACATTTCAGATGTTATTTCACACTCAGAAGACTCTAAAGAAGAAGGATGTCCCTGTCAGTTGCTTTGATAGACAGCTACCCAAACACCTACCTCATCAGGAACGAGATGCCACTGTGCGAGGCTCCCCTGTCTCCTCCGGCTCGTGTGACTTACCTGCAGTTCCCAGATGTTCACTGGACCTGAGAGGAGCAGACAGATCACAAGCATATTCAACCAGTGTACTTGATAATTTTCTCGGCTTGTTCAGTTTACATGCTTTACCTTCTCGTATTGTTGAATTGCTAGCTTTAAACACAAGTTTAAAAAGAGCTCTTTAGATCTTCTTTGATGAAAACCTAGACCAACATATGACATTCATCACATCATTACAATGCCTGCAAACTAAGCAATGTGGCGTAGGAGTCGGTATATTTATTTAACAATTGCAGACAACGGGTTTGTTCCCACAAGAGATGACTGATCCACATTTGCAATCAGAAGCTCAGCGGCTGCTCACAGTGCAGAAGGAAGGGCTGCCTCCTGCGCCCAAGGACCATCAGATGTGCCAACGGCTCTTGCGTTCTTGGTGTATCAGCCACTCCTCCCAGTTTTCTGACATCTACAAACTTGCTGAAGGTACTTGCTGGCTTTCATGCCAGCACTGCCTGGGGCAGGGCGTGAAGCTGCCCCATCCCCGGGAGTTGTGGGCAAAGCTTCCCTGTTCACCGACAAGATGAGGTTCTTGCATATCATATGGTGCTGTGCCTCTGCAAAAGCGCATCACAAAGCTGGTCCATTTATTAAGCCTCTTCCTCTCTATTTTTCTGTAAAACAACCCCAATCATAAATTATTTGGGGCCACTGAGTATCTTTATGATGTGTGTGATAGGCTAAGGATTTCTAGGTATCACAGTGAACGCCTTTAGCTTGGCCCCTTTGTGTTTTCCCTTCTCCCTTTTCCCCTTTTATTTCTTCTGTTGTAAAAGCATGCTAAGTGTTTATTAGAATTTATTTATAGTTCATTGAAGACTATGACTTCTGCATCTTGACATGTAAAACTGACAGCTTCTGCTACATCTTTTCTGTTTAAAGATCTGTCACTTGTGGGGTCTATTCACAAACAGGTGCCTATACCGTGATGCTCTGTATCGTGATCCAAAATGATGCTCATGAAATTTCTGAGTGGAGGCCTCGTACCTCTGCTAAAGGCTGAGAACAACAGATTAGCTCAAACGGAATCATCACAGTGTTCCAAAAGGCAGATTGCACTAATAAAATTTTACAAATGTTAACTTGTATAATTCAGTGAGAAGATCAGACTGCAGTCACAAAACAAGAACACAGGGAAATTAAAAATCAGGCTGAAATATCTTCTCTACCTCACAACGTTTGTCTAAATGAACTTGTTTTCTTAGAGCTTCTGCTGTGGCCCTAAGGCCAAACAGCCCAGGGAAACCTGTTGTGGAGCAGAGCCACGGGGACGTCAGGTGAGGACGGGTGGAGAGCTGCTCCCTGGGCATGGGGCTGGTGCTGCTGAGCCCGGGTCAGCTCCAGAGCACGTGGGTGGCCTCCTGCCAGGTGGGAGGGCTGTGTCCCTTGCATCGGGCGGAAGTGGTAAAGCCGCCCCACGAGGCGCCTGCCTGGACCAGCCCCATGGGCAGGCACACCTCTCATGGCTGGCCCACGGCTGGATGGTGCCACGCTGAGATTTACTTACTTGTCCTCACAGCTAAAGAGACTGACCCTGGCAACCACAGGCAGTGTCTTCCTCATTCTTTTCCCTGGTATTGCTCACATGAAGTTCTTCAGCTGTGGGATCAAGTGAACATCATATCACCTCCCAGCCTCATCCTCCACCTGAAAATCCCCCTACTGGTTTTGGCTGGGGTAGAGTTGATTTTCTGCATAGCAGCTTGCATGGTGCCATGTTTGGGATCTGTGCTGAGAACAGTGCTGATAACAGGGATGTTTTAGTTACTGCTGAGCAGCGCTTGCACAGCGCCAAGGGCTTTTCTGCCCTCACCCTGCCCCGCCAGCGAGCGGGCTGGGGGTGCACGAGGAGCTGGGAGGGGGCACAGCCGGGACAGCTGACCCCAGCTGACCCAAGGGGGGTCCCAGACCATAGGACGTCGTGCTCAGCAATAAAAGCTGGGGGAAGAGGAGGAAGGGGGGACGTTCGGTGTGATGGTGTTTGTCTTCCCAAGTCACTGTCATGCGTGATAGAGCCCTGCTCTCCTGGGGATGGCTGAACACCTGCCTGCGATGGGAAGCAGTGGATGTATTCCTGATTTTGCTTTGCTTGCATGCGCCGCTTTTTCTTTACCTGTTAAACTGTCTTTATCTGAACCCATCAGTTTTTGCACTTTTACCCTCCCGACTCTCCCATCCAATGGGCTGAGCTGGCACCAGGGTGAAACCACGACAGCTGCAGCAATCTTGAAGTGAAACTGTGCTGTTTTCTGGACAAAAATGGGATACAGGCTCCTCTCCTGTTTACCGAGGAAAGGGGGGAACAGAACTGGCTGCTTGAGTTAATTCTTTTGCCAAAATAACCGATGCAATTTTCCCTGTAAAAACCAGTGAAGGCTTCAGCAATGGCAAGAAAATAAGCTTTTTTTTCTTTTTTAGTATCCTTTTTATGCCAAGTTCTTTAACAATATGTAATTTAGTAAACATTAAATTTTATCTTCCTTTTTAACTACCAAGGCCCCTAACTAAAACAGTTTCATAAGGTTTTTGCACTGAGAATTTTTTTCCAGAGCCAACATAAGCAAATGTCATGAAATAAGAAAATCTGGGTCTCTTTAGATTTGTAATAATGTGTGCTTCTATAAGAAAAGGAAAACAACATAATTTTACACTGTGTATGACACTGTTCCTGTTCCTTGCATGGCTGACTGATGATGCAATTGAACAATGAAGCACGTGTTACAAATTTTGAAATCAAATATACTATTTGAAATTTGTTTCTGAAAGAGAATTGGGTATTTAAGTTACATTTTATGTTCAGAAATATTCACTCTAGTCCACCAAAGCAGAATCAAAGGTGGGCAAAATATCTGGAATCAATCTTTTATTCTAGTTCTAAATGTGTGTTCATTGTTTTTTCCCTGTTATTACTTTGTTAGAGCTTCTAGATAGGACTGGAGGCAAAAATTACTGATTTATTTTCCAAGATCATGAAACACAGACTTAAAAGTCTTCTAAAAGCTTTACATACCTCATCCTTCACGTTAAAGTTCTACTTGGAGTGGTTGATGGAGGACTGATAAGTGATGGAAGGATTTTCAATAGGTGATAATAAAATGTTCACTATGTGATATGTATTAAAGACAATCGTAAAGTCATTAGCAAAATGTCTTTTAAATGGTTATAAAACATCAATAACAATGAAAAAGCATTAACGCTACTGATATTCTTTAAAGTATTTTATATTTAAAGTTGTAAAGAAATTTATAGACTTTAATATAAATTTTGACTCAGTTTCCAAAGAATTTTTAAAAGCCTGCATTAAGCAAAACTTAGCTATTTTTTATTATTTCCCTCATCCTCATAGTAGACAGCCTCTTAAATAGGTTTGCAAGGATCAAAAAAGTGATTTGTGTGTGTGTGTGAAAGAAAAATAAATAGAAACATTGGCTCCCAAGCCAGTGTCTAGAGCAAGTTTCATTTCGATGAAGGTATGGGCTGTTCTGTAGGTAGACCCACACTTACTTGCTTATGGCCACTTCCCTTGAAAACTATGATATGAACCCAGGTGAAACTGTGTCCAACCCCTTCCAGTTGCTCTTGTGTTTTCCAATCCTGACAAAAGTGGGGAACAGTAGCCTCAGCTGCAGTTCACCCTTTACTTCCAGTCCTTTGCGGGGTGGAAGCAGAAACAACAGGGTGAAACTCAGTCATCCTGGTATAAAGCAGATTACTCACTCCTCCTCAGCGACCTTAGTGGAGAGAAATGCACCACCAAGGTACCTGCACTTCCATGAGCATGGCTAACCTGTGGACAGATGAGGATGGAGTCCCTACTGTCCCTCAGTTTCACTTTGAACAAGCCTGTTCTCTCAACATTGTCTGCCTACAGGTATGCATATTCAGATTCCTATGTAGCTGTTTCTGTGTATTTAAGACTTTTTTTTCCTAAATAGTATGCACATTACAGATGTACATTACAGATTATAGTCTAATGCACTCCTCTGAAGCTGAAAGTTCGAGAGGCTGTAATCTGACAAAAATCACTTTGCACAACATTTAGGGATCTGCGGGACTCCTCTAAACTGCTCCTGTGGCAAACCCAAAATGTCCCAGTAGAAATCTTATTATTCGCATTGACACAGGGCAAAGAACCTTCGCCATGAAGCAGGACAGCATCATTCTGGGCACTGTGCAATCACAGGTCAGGCAGAGCTCCTCCTCGCAGGGCACGGGCTGTAATGACTGTAAGCTGAGAGGATGCACGTGAGGGGACTCCACAGGGCACCAGTACAGCCACATTGGTGGTCATGGCAGACTGCTCACTACCAACTCTTTGTGGTCAGCGGAAGGCATCAGAGAGGTCTGAACGGGGTCCCTGAGGCAGCGTGACTCCCATGTGTGGCAGTGTGGCAGGGCTGGCAAGAAGCCCACCCCTCCAGTCCTGGGGCGGAGGAGGCAGCGTCACAGACCGCCTGCCAGGACAGCACCAAGTTGGGCACACCAGCGCTAGCACTGCTGCTGTCCTGCCTTGGGAAGTGGCAGGAGCTGGCTGTCATGGTTTAGAACAGAATAGAACAGAACAGAACAGAACAGAATAGACTAGACTAGACTAGACTAGACTAGAATTAGAATATAGTATTTTCAGCTGGAAGGGACCTACAACGATCATCTAGTCCAGCTGCCTGACCACTTCAGGGCTGACCAAAAGTTAAAGCATATTATTAAGGGCATTGTCCAAATGCCTCTTCAACACTGACAGGCAAGGGGCGTCGACCACCTCTGTAGGAAGCCTGTTCCAGGGTTTGACCACTCTCTTGGTAAAGAACTGCTTCCTAATGTCCAGTCTAAACCTTCCCTGATGCAGCTTTGAACCATTCCCAGGCGTCCTGTCCCTGGATGCCATAGAGAAGAGATCAGCAGCCATTTATGCAACCATTTTAATTTTACTTTTTTTCTGAGTGGCTGTGTGTTTCTATGGTCTGTGCGAATCAAAGGCCATCTTACGGTGGCCATTGATTGAAGGAAATCTACTCTTGATTAAGGCGCTGGTTGGAAGTGAGGAAATCCAGCCCATGCACAGATTCCTTGTCTATAAAAGATGGAAGACACTCTGTTCTCTCATTCCCTTCGACCCTGTGTGTTTGGAGGATGAATTCTCTGGACACAAGTGGTGCAGTGCTCTGTGCAATGTGGATCTAAGTTTGCACAGTGCTGATATGCTAGAAACGACTCTAGGGGGGTGAGAAACACCCTAAAATGATGTGCATATACTTAGAAATAGAATAAAAGGGTGATTAGAAATATTTTGTCTACCTTTCGCTTTTGCTTTGGTGGACTGGAGTGAATTCTTATGTGCAGAGATACACAGTTTACTGTAGGTTCTCTGTGCAGGAATTATTTGCATGCATTGGCTAGGGAATTGAAATTGCAGAAGCTCTTTCAGTGTTCACCTTACTATTGACATGTTCCTCAAGCACTTTTGTAAAGCTTATGTAGCAGCATTGTTATACTTTAACATTCAGAAATTACTCTCAGAGTTGAAAGACTTAAACTAGAAGTAACACACTGCCTGAAACAGTCTGGCATATGCAGGGATTGTAACTTCTCTAAGGTTTCAAGCCATAAGATCACTGTGTGAATAGTTTTGCCTGTCCTGACCCTTGCTGGGGCATCCTCCTCTTGGAGGGTATTTGCACTTGAAGACAGTCTCAGAAATTGGATTTGAATTCTGCAACTGTTAGGAAAATAAATGGATAAATAAGTGCAGAGATACTTGTATTGCTTTCCAGTTCCAGACATGTGGAAACTCCCTGTGATAGGGAAAGTAGTCTTAGCTACGCTGTCAACACTATAACAGTAGTTAAAAAAGAACATCCTCATCCTTTATCACTGTAGAAATGCAAAATTTAAAGCACTTGTGTAGTTCTACTTAAATGAATAGGGTTTCTACTCACTTGCCTGATGTTACATGAGATCTTCCACAGATCTGGGGCTTCCAACAGAAATGTGGGAGTGAACGGAGCTCCACCAGTTTCGATGTTTAATTGGTAGAATTAGGAAAAATACTCCTCTTTTGCCTTTTAAATCCTATTAGCTCTGGTATCTGGCTCTGCCAGCCCATGCTGATCTCAGAGGGAAGCCATAATTGTGCAGTTGGGCCACTCACTGTTGCAGCTCACCAGCCCAGAAAGCCTGCTGCCAAATGGCACCTGCAGCACCAGCAGTGTGCCTGGAGAGGTAATGCAGAAATGGGGTAAGAGGCGGGATGGAGGAAGAGGGCCCAAGGTACCCTGCTCAGCCTGCACTGATGGAGGTGGTCCTGCAAAGCCAGGGAGGCCCACCAAGGCCCCACTCTGAAATAATGCCTGTAGGCAAGCCCCTGAAATCTCTAAAAGACTGAGGGAGAGGCAATGGTACAAGCTGGTACCATCCCACTGGCATAAGCAGAAAAACCACCAGCTCAGCAACCTCAGTGCAGCTAAACCTGCAGATGAAGACCCAGTCACTCTTGCATTACTCTTCTATGCTCTGTTTTTACTGATTCTCTCATGGCTCAGAAATTATTTTTCAGGATCGTCCACTAAGGAGAAACCACACAATTGATATCGAGGTGGTGTACAAACGCACTTGCATTTGCACAAACACACACATGTGCCTCTGGAATACTTCATTAGTTGTGAGAGCTGAGTCTTTATGAAAAACATTTTGAAACGCTGAGAGTGGCATGTGTCACAGCATTTGCACACCTCTCCATTTGCTGCAATGTCAGTCCCCATCCAGGGGAGAGCTGGTGCACATGCACAGCCCAGACCTGAGTGCAGGCGTGTGCAGCTGCTTCTCGAAGGGCAGGTGCCAAAAAGTCACCGAGCCATCGTCAAGGGTCAGGCCTTATGAGTAAGGATCTGTTCTCATGTGATTTCAGCTCAAAAACCTCACTGAGAAAATAGCTCTGAGCAGCAGCTAGTGGAGCTTTGAGCCACTGGTGTGCCTGCCCCAGGGCTGCTCAACATGGGTTGTTTAAGGTACTGTAACTTTTCTACAGCCCATCTAAAATCATAGAATCATAGTACGGTTTGGGTTGGAAGGGACCTTTAAAGGGCAATCCCCTTGCAATAAGCAGGGGCATCTTCAACTAGAGCAGGTTGCTCAGAGCCCTGTCCAACCTGACCTTGAATGTTTCCAGGGATGGGGCATCTACAGCCTCTCTGGGCAACCTGGGCCAGTGTTTCACCACCCTCAGTGTAAAAAATGTCTTCCTTGACATGTAGAATTTTATAGCAGTGATGCAGTTTTATATTAAACACAGGAATTAAACACAGGTTATTTTCTCCTCTCTCCTTCCAGTTGTGGGCAGCGACACTAAAAGGAACAGAGGCACCCAATCTATCAACTCATGGCTCCGTGGCTGGTGTCATCGCCACGGATTTGGTTTTTTTGATAACGGGATGGCCTACACAGCACCGGGTTTGCTGGCGTCTGATGGGATTCATCTTTCTCAAAGGGGAAAGAGAATCTTTGCTCAGGATCTTGCAGGGCTCATGGACAGAGCTTTAAACTGGACTTGAAGGGGGAGGGGGATAATATCAGGCTTGTCCGAGGGAAGCTGAGGGACCACGTGCCATGGTTAGAGGGAGCGGGTGCCAGCGAGGGCACTCGGCCTGTGTCTCCGAGATGTGCGGGGTGCTCTGGGGCACAGCTGAAGTTGAACAGAGTTGAGCCAGGGGATACGGAGGCAATAGGAGCCAAGAGGGAAATGCCAGTGAAATGCCTCAAAGCACACAAGGGGTGTTCTTCTGTGAAGGAGACACAGACAACAGCCCAGCTGAAGTGCCTCTACACCATTGCACGCAGCATGGGCAACAAGCAGGAGGAGCTGGAAGCCATTGTACACCAGGAAAACTATGATATGGTTGCCATCACGGAAACGTGGTGGGATGACTCGCACAACTGGAGTGCGGCGATGGATGGCTATAAACTCTTCAGGAGGGACAGGCGAGGCAGGAGAGGTGGCGGGGTAGCCCTATACGTCAGGGAGTGTCTGGATAGTTTAGAGCTCGATGATGGTGATGATAGGGTGGAGTGTCTATGGGTAAGAATCAAGGGGAAGGCCAACAAGGCAGATATTGTGGTGGGAGTCTGTTACAGACCACCCAACCAGGATGCTGAGGCAGACGAACTATTCTATAAGCATCTGGGAGAAGCCTCACGATCGCTAGCCCTTGTTCTTGTGGGGGACTTCAACGTACCGGATGTCTGCTGGAAATACAATACAGCAGAGAGGAAACAGTCTAGGAGGTTCCTGGAGCGTGTGGCAGAGACCTTCCTGACACCGCTGGTGAGGGAGCCAACTGGGGAAGGTGACCCACTGGACCTCTTGCTCACGAACAGAGAAGGACTTGTGAGCGATGTGATGGTTGGAGGCTGTCTTGGGCAGAGTGATCACAAAATAATAGTGTTTGATACGTGGAGAAGCAGTGAGGGGGGTCAGCAGAACTGCCACCTTAGACTTCCAGAGGGCAGACTTTGGCCTGTTTAGGAGACTGGTCGACAGAGTCCCCTGGGAGGCAGCCCTAAAGGGCAAAGGGGTCCAGGAAGGCTGGACATTCTTCAAGGAGGAAGTCCTAAAGGCACAAGAGCAGGCTGTCCCCAGGTGCCGAAAGACGAGCCGGCGGGGAAGAAGACCGGCCTGGCTGAATAGAGAGCTTTGGCTCGAGCTCAGGAAAAAGAGGAGAGTCTACGACCTCTGGAAGAAGGGGCGGGCAACTCAGGAGGACTACAAAGGTGTAGCGAGGTTGTGCAGGGGGAAAATTAGAAGGGCCAAAGCTGAGCTAGAGCTCAATCTGGCTACTGCCGTAAAAGACAACAAAAAATACTTCTTCAAATCCATTAGCAGCAAAAGGACAGCTAAGGAGAATCTCCAGCCCCTAGCAGACGGTGGAGGGAACACAGAGACCAAGGATGAGGAAAAGGCTGAGGTACTTAATGCCTTCTTTGCCTCAGTCTTTAATAGCAGGGCCAATTGTTCTCCGGGTACCCAGCCCCTGGAGTTGGAAGACAGGGACGGGGACCAGAATGGAGCCCCCATAATCCAGGGGGAAATGGTTAGTGACCTGCTGCACTACTTAGACACTCACAAGTCTATGGGGCCTGATGAGATCCACCTGAGAGTACTGAAGGAACTGGCAGAAGTGCTCACCAAGCCCCTTTCCATCATTTACCAGCAGTCCTGGCTAACTGGGGAGGTCCCTGCTGACTGGAGATTAGCAAATGTGACACCCATCTTCAAGAAGGGCCGGAAGGAGGACCCGGGGCACTACAGGCCTGTCAGCCTGACCTCGGTACCGGGGAAGCTGATGGAGCAGATCATCCTGAGTGACATCACACGGTATGTAGAGGATAACCAAGGGATCAAGCCCAGCCAGCATGGGTTCAGGAAAGGCAGGTCCTGCTTGACCAACCTGATCTCCTTCTATGACAAGGTGACCCGCCTAGTAGATGAGGGAAAGGCTGTGGATGTTGTCTATCTAGACTTCAGTAAAGCCTTTGACACCATTTCCCACAGCATTCTCCTGGAGAAACTGGCTGCTCATGGCTTGGACGGGCGTACTCTTCGCTGGGTAAAGAACTGGCTGGATGGCCGGGCCCAAAGAGTGGTGGTGAACGGAGTTAAATCCAGTTGGTGGCCGGTCACAAGCGGTGTTCCCCAGGGCTCTGTGTTGGGGCCAGTCCTGTTTAATGTCTTTATCAGTGATCTGGATGAAGAGATCGAGTGCACCCTCAGTAAGCTTGCAGATGACACCAAGTTGTGTGGGAGTGTTGATCTGCTGGAGGGTAGGAAGGCTCTGCAGAGGGACCTGGACAGGCTGGATCCATGGGCCGAGGTCAATGGTATGGGGTTCAACAAGGCTCAGTGCAAGGTCCTGCACTTGGGTCACGGCAACCCCATGCAGCGCTACAGGCTTGGGGAAGAGTGGCTGGAAAGCTGCCCGGTGGAAAAGGACCTGGGGGTGTTGGTTGACAGCCAGCTGAATGTGAGCCAGCAGTGTGCCCAGGTGGCCAAGAAGGCCAACAGGATCCTGGCTTGTATCAGAAATAGGGTGGCCAGCAGGAGCAGGGCAGTGATTGTCCCCCTGTACTCAGCACTGGTGAGGCCGCACCTCGAATGCTGTGTTCAGTGTTGGGCCCCTCACTCCAAGAGAGACATTGAGGGGCTGGAGCGTGTCCAGAGAAGGGCAACGGAGCTGGGGAAGGCTCTGGAGCACAAGGCTGATGGGGAGCGGCTGAGGGACCTGGGGTTGTTCAGCCTGGAGAAAAGGAGGCTGAGGGGAGACCTCATCGCTCTCTACAACTGCCTGAAAGGAGGGTGTAGAGAGGTGGGGTCGGTCTCTTCTCCCAGGTAACAAGCGATAGGACAAGAGGAAATGGCCTCAAGTGGCGCCAGGGGAGGTTTAGACTGGATATTAGGAAATTTTACTTCACCGAAAGGGTTGTCCAGCATTGGAAGAGGCTGCCCAGGGAAGTGGTTGAGTCGCCATCCCTGGAGGTATTGAAAAGACGTTTGGCTGAGGTGCTTAGGGACATGGTGTAGTGGTGGGCTTGGCAGTGTTAGGTTTATGGTTGGACTCGATGATCTTAAAGGTCTTTTCCAACCTATACGGTTCTGTGATTCTGTAATATGGTTCTGTGGCTCTGGTGAAAGTTCTCCAGTTTAGATTTCACAGGATTAGGTAGGAGAATGAATCACCGTGAACTCTACAGACCTTGTGATCATGTGGAGCCTTTTACTTGACAAATGTCTCTGTCTTCTTACATATATGAAGTTTTACACCCAGAGTGCAGGATAGGTCCAATTCTGTGTGCAGAAATAATAAATTAGTTAAATGCACTGATTCTGCAGTGGTTCTGTGTGCACTCATCCCAAGAAAGGGGTATAGATAGATAAAATATGAGACTGGAAAGTCATCTAGACTCCTGAGACAAGTCATGCCATGCATCAGACCATATGGAACCAGAATATCCACAAACAACATTCAATTTCTTAAATACTTCTAATTAACTAAAAACCTTTCGGTACGTGAAAACATATAATTTTTTTTTTTAAAGTGCCATATCTTTTGTAGCAAATACAGGTGGGGTTTTCGTGGTTTTTTTTTTCCTTTCCAGTATGCTTTCAAAAAGACAATTTCTACAGCTTTCTGACAGTTTTAAACATGTTCTGTTACAGATTTTACTCCTTTTTTTTTAAGATAGTTTCATTACTTTCTATGAAAATGTTTTATCTCTAAATTAGAAAATGTGTAGCCCAAGGACAACTGAAGATAAGCTACTCAGTAGAAACTGTATAGCAAAACTTTCCAACAACAAAATTAGGTGCCTTAAAACACTTCAGACTAGTGTATACATGATTTATCATACTTGTTATTTTTTTCCCCTAGATAAAGCACTGCCTAATCTCACTAATTCTGGGACCCTACAAAACTCCTGAGTCACACAGAATCTTGCTTATATTGGAGGTGTCTTGTTTTCAAAGATACAGGTATAAGACCCGAAAACACCCTTGAGCCCAAATTATAGGGGTGGAGAATGTGGAAACTGTCGGAGAGGAGCAAGGATAGCTATACCTAGAAAAATATGTGCTATTATCATGTTTTTTCGCTTAGCATCTAAGCTTTTTCTGTGTCTGGAAATTATCACTTCTGTCCAATCTGTCATGCATTATTAAACACCCGGGACATTTTGTCTTTAAATGGCAGAGCCATCTTAGTGGGTGCTATGATTTCTGCTAGGGCCAGCTCTTGCTCTGTATTCATTTCTTACTTCCTTTGTTCCACTCTAACCTGGCAATTACCGAAAGCTTTGCTGAGACTCCATCCATAAACGCTGCTTCTCACTGGGATGGACACATGCCCGGAACAGTTTCCACTTTGGTGTTCTGGCACCAAATCCCTGGTCACAGTCAGGGAATGGAGGCTTGAACTCAAACAAAAATGATTCTTAAAAGCTTGTGGTAAATTCAAATTTACATGCACGGTAAGCTTGAGGCAAAAGTCCGTGCTAGTTCTTTCTAAATTCGGGTTTCCCGACTCATGCCTGCTATATCTCATGTTGACCACAGCATCAGTTTGGAAAACAGCCAGTAACAACAGCTCCAAAGGGATGAAGGGACAGTGCTGTCCTGGGATGGGGCTCCCTCTGTTACCTTCAGCTGTCTGCAGCCAGCAGCTCTGCTTGGGCAACTTCGGCAGCTGCAGGAGAGAGTAGACAGGTCCATTGGGGATCTGTCTCACCACTCTCGGCTCATGGACGGTGTGTTTCCTCCAGCTGCTGCAGTCCCAGGCTGCCCCTTCACCAGGGACCTCCCGAGTGCACATCGCTCTACTGGGGCACTGCCATCAGCCTCAGCCTGCAGCCCTGGGGCACGTCAGCGAGCACGGCCACACCACACGTGCGGGGCTGCAGGTGGTGCTGCCCCGGGCCCTGGGCACAGGGGCTGTGCCTCCAGGAGCTGGCACCACTGCTGAGCTCTGGGCATGGTCCCTCGGGGTGCTGAGCACCTGGTCCTGGCCACGGTGCTGGGGCGTGGGCGCTGGGCAATGCTGGTGGAGCCAGGGCTCTCTCGGGGGCCGTAGGAACAGCAATGGGAGCGTGAGAGCTGCCAAGCAGAGCAGGAAGAGAGAGTCGGGGAAGCGAAGCGGGCAAGGAGTGTGGGGTGTGGAGCTGGACATGCTCGCTCGAGGGACTCATTCCTTGTCAGCCCCATGATTGCCAAGGTTAGGCACTGTGACACCGGGGCTCCCAGGGGGCCACCATGCCAGACCACCCACTTCCTCCCCACCACAACCCCTCCCAGCCCTTGAGCTGGGATGGATTGGATGGTAACAAAGAAGGCGGGGGGGTCTCTGAGCCCCCATTGCACTCCGAGCCCCAAAAGCTCAGACAGGTTAGGTGTGCTGTAATGGCCAAACACTGCAACAGCATCCCCTGCTCTCCGGTCAGCTTTGGCAGGCAGGGATTCTTATAACCTTGTGCATGAGGCAGGCAAGGGAATCATTTCAGCGTCAGGAGACGACTACGTTTCAGTGAAGCTGTATCAAAGGCCACACTAGCGTGTCTCTGGAATTATTCAGGATCTAAATTAGGTCTCAGCCAATTACTGACTGCATGGTGGAGACCTTGGTGCTGCAGAATGGCTGAGCCTCTGGAGAGAAAAGCCAGAATTCAGAACATGATGTATCACTGCTTGTGTCCCGTATGGCCATTTATCTCCAGTTAAGACATGAATAATGCAGTGAAAGTTTTTTTGCTAACCAGCACAATTTCTTCGCCTCCCCATCCTGAAGTCTGTTAATTGTGCTCCAAGTACTTGGGCAAGAAGGAGAGTACTTGGGGGCTGTCAAGATTCAGGAGTTAGTTCTGCTTGCCCAGAATGTAACGAGTCAAAAGCATCTCACACATGAAGTGAGCTGAAGCCAGACTAAAACAATACAAATGGAGATGATAATTTAAAGCCTTTTAACAACTGACTGGTATTTAATGAAAGTGGTTTTCACCCATTTGTCTCATTTAAGCAGCAGTGCAGCCAGCCAAATCTCAGTCACTGGCCTCATTGCCCTTTAAACAAGTGCATGGTTCTCTGCCAATACCTCCACACTTGCCTTCCCTGTTCCTTTAGTTTGACAGAGTTTTGAAAAAGCCTTTTTAGGAATTTGTGAAAAGCCGTTAAAAAAGCATCACTCCAGGACTATTGGATTAAAAACACGAATGTCAGATCACAGTCATTGCACATCACCACACAGCTGTTTACTGAGAAAACTTCTACAGACACACACACACTCCACATCTGGGACAGTATTCGCAACACTATGTTAATCATTTAAAAACCAAACCTTTCTAGTTGGTGAATGTTCTACATATGGATTTCCCAGGGCTAGTGCTGTTGTCATTCGCGTTGATAGTATTAGAGGCTTTGGCTTCCGTCATATAATACCGCCCTTATACTCTTTGGACAGGATCACACTAACAGCAGAACTGGGCTGGGAGATGGACCCATGGCTGGGCTGAGGTGCCCCATGCAACTGCTCTCAGGATTGATGCTGCTGCAAGTGAATACAAGGAATCTGCTTGTGACGCATCTTTGCAGACCATGTAGAACCACTCATCGTGGTACGACTGCTCAATGCACTGTTCATTAAATTTTTCTTTTATATTTAAGCACAAACGTGTGTTTAATTTGCCTCGAGGGGTACCATAAGAATTCCCTAACAAGATTTACCAAGAGAAAGGCACTGCACAGTCTGGCAAATTCTGCTGTCCCTTGCAGCTGAGAGGTGGATTGCTGCATACCCCTAGGAAGCCCTCAGTTCTCTGGGTGGTAGATGTCTTCACTGACTGCTGGTCTGCTCTTGAACCAAGGATTTATCACACTCCGGGGAGCTGAGAGTTGTACTGGAGTATTTAAAGGCTTATTGTCAGACAGTTAAAAATGAAAAAATATTCAAAAGCATAGATTTTAGATAAACAAAAAATTGCAAACAGATAAAAACACTGCCCAGCGCAACTGCTAGGTTGAACAGAAAGGATCCTCCTTAGCAGCTCCAGCACATCAGCTCACTCACAGCTCTGCAAGCTATGCTAGCCTGACAGAGCCCAAAACACTTAGGACCAGCACCTCTCCTAGCCTTCACCCATGCCTGGCTGCAAGGGAAAGGTGCAAGTCTCCCCCTCTGTGCCTGCAGCCAGGCTGCCAGGTACCATGCAGCCAGTGCGTGTGAGATGCTGAACTCAGTGTTTTTCCAGGGACCAAATACAGATCTGTCCCCCTAACCCATCCGCAGTAGGACTAACCAGTGCTCGGTGATGGCAAGAAGGCACCGTCCTGCAGTTACATGGGAAAAGCATAAATCGGCATAAGTTTGGTGACTTGGACGTTGCCCTTTCGCCCTTTTGCATCAGCCAAGGGTCTAACTCAACCTGGAATACACTTATGCAGTAACATTTTGACTGCCACAGGGAAGAGGAAGGTCCAGTCTGAGAGGGGTGACCAGTATCCATAACTGCTCATCCACTCAAGACTGCGTGTCTGCCTGTGAACGTGCATGCCTGGAGAGATCTGAACCTGTGTTGCACTAATTAGTGTATACACCACACTTTTCAGAACACTGATCACTACGTCAGACATCATAACACATTTTAAAACTAATTCTCTGCTCTTCTGACCTGTCATGATATTTGCCTTCTTTATAAATAAATATCTTGAACAGAAAAGCAAAATATCAGCTACGTAATAAAGGTTGCTCAGAAGTATGCCTCAGAGGCTCAGAACTCACTGAATCTCCCACAGAGTTGTCTTGTCTCTGTTTTATTTCTTTGCACCAAGATTTCCCTAAACCCTTTGTCTTTAATAGAAGAGGGATTCTTTACATTGCAAAGCTGCAGAAAGCAAATTACTTAATTGGGGACTGACATACTGAGCAGCAGCTGAGTTTGAGTTTGACAGCATCAATGAGGAGCTGAGAACTTACTTGGTGAAGTTAAGATAAAGGAGTACACACAGAATAAAATTGCGTTGTTTGGGTGGTTATTGTAATACCTCTGCATGGAATTATATAGAAATGCAGCAATAATGACCTTGTTGTAAAATGAGAAAAGAAACAGAGTATATCTAGATGAAGACATGGCAGAAACTGGCTTTAGGGCAAATGAATAAACAGACACCTAGATGGATTTGCAGAAAGGCTATAGTCAAACGAACTGTTAATAACCGGTTAAACACGGAGCTGATTGTCAGAGTTCTTGTGGCTTTCAGAGATAAGAGCTGCTGCTGAGCACACCAAGACTGGCACAAGAGAGAGAAAAGAAATAAACTTTGTAGGTTTCTACTTAATATTTTTAAAATTCTTTTTACCTTCTTTTTAGCAGTTCAAATTTGGTGAGAACATATATATTTCAAACACTTTGTAACACCACCAATTTATTTCCACTGCTACCAGCTCTGTAGGTTACTAAAGGAAAATAAGCTTCCTAATTCTAACCAGACAATCATAAAAAACTCATAATAAGGAACATACTGGGAATGTTAGGTATTGAAATGGCTTTTATGTTTTTGTTAAAATTTTCACTGGATCTACCACAATTGGGTATTTTTTATTCTATAACTACAAGTCTGAAAAACCTGGCTACTGCGTGCATATGTGTGTGTGTATGTGTGTTTGTGTGTACACATACAAGGAATCTTAAGGGAGGGAATTAAAGCAATGGAGAATTCCTCTCTCTCAGTCCTGCAGATCCATAGATAAATCTTTCCAGAAGACAGCCATGCTGACAACTGAAATCCTACCAGTAATTTCACTGGAGCACTATTTGACTAGAGTCATAAAGGCTAGACCTTGTATTAATCATTAGGAAAAAAGTCCCCTGCATTAATGCATCAGAGAACAGAGGCTTCCCTTCATCCTGGACATTTCTGAAAACACTGAAAGAAGTGGCTAAACCTGCTTGGAAAGATTGCTCGGTGTGACTGACACAAAGGCGTGCAGCGCGGGGCGTGAGGGGCAGGCGCAGCTCTCACCAGGCCCTTCCTGGCTCTGCAGCCCCAGGCAGATTGTGCCAGCGGGGACAGGGCTCCCACGTCAGACAGAGCTTGCTCTCAGTTAACCCGAAGGCTGGCTTTCTCTTGTGGTTTCACCCCGGTGGGCAGCTCAGCCCCCCCAGCCCCTGCAGTGGGATGGGGGAGAGAATCAGGAGGGTGAAAGTGTGAAAACTGGTGGGTTGAGATAAAGATATTTTAACAAGTAAAGCAAAAGCTGTGTGTGCAAGCAAAGCAAAATCAAGAATTCATTCACTGCTTCCCATGGGCAGGCAGATGTTCAGTCATCCCCAGGACAGCAGGGCTCCATCACGCATGATGGTTACAGAATCACAGAATTGTTGAGGTTAGCAGGACCTCTAGAGTTCATCTGGTCCAAACCCCCTGCTCAAGCAAGGCCATCTAAAGCCAGTTGTCCAGGACCATGTCTAGACAGTTCTTTAATATCCCTAAGGAGGGAAACGCCACAACCTCCCTGAGCAACACGTGGCAGTGCTCAGTCACCCACTCAGGTGATTTTCAGGGTCCTTTACTTCGGAAGACAGACACCATAGCTCTGGGCGTCCCCCCTTCCTTCTCTTCCCCCAGCTTTTATTGCTGAGCACGACGTCCTATGGTCTGGGACCCCCCTTGGGTCAGCTGGGGTCAGCTGTCCCGGCTGTGCCCCCTCCCAGCTCCTTGTGCACCCCCAGCCCGCTCGCTGGCGGGGCAGGGTGAGGGCAGAAAAGCCCTTGGCGCTGTGCAAGCGCTGCTCAGCAGTGCACTGCGGCGCACCCCCGTCCCTGCGCCTGGCCCCGTCCCTGCGGTCAGGCGCCGTGCTCAGCTGGCCACCAGCTCCTGCTCCCCGCTGTGCTTTTACCCATCCTTCTCCTCAGAGCCTCCGCTGCTGCCTGCCTGCTGGGACGCTGGCCGTGGCTGTGGCCCCGTGGTAAACTGGGACACATTTCAGCCTGTGGAAAGCCCCGTAAGCCTGAGCCAGACCCACCCGTCAGCGAAGGCACAGACCGTTTGCAGTGTGCTGGCCGCGGTAATTAATCTCCTGCAAAGTAATTGGGCTGTGCATGGACAGCGAGAGCAGCCTGGCTGCCTGGGGCCGCGGCAGCCGTGTCTACGCACCGGCTCCGCGCCGGGGCTGCGCTGCAGGGCCAGGGGCTTCACAAGTGAGCCTGCACGTGCAGGAGGCCGGTGCTGAGGCGGGACCCCCACGTGAGTCCCCACCATCCCAGGCCCCCATCGACCCTGCCCCAGCCAACAGGCACTTCCAGCTACCCTCTGGCTCTTCTCCAAGCTCTCCTCCGTTCCTCCCTTCTAACCCAACTTGTTCATTGCATTGTAGCTGCTGTTTAATTGGAATTCTGTCTTTATGGATGCTACAGTGGCCTGGATAGATGCTGGTTTGGATTGGCTTTTCATATGCAGTGAAGTGAAGGCTTGCAAAGAAAGATATAAGCAACATTATCTTTGAAGTACACAGCATATTGTGATTATGGCATGCAATACATAATAAATCATTTTATCTGGATTCAGCAATGAGGATTAACAGAAAACTGTGGGGTTTATTTATTGCTCAGAGTAACTAATATACATAAAACAATTGAATTTTAAAGTGTAAGTACTGTCTTGTTTATAAACAAAAAACACATGTTGTGTCTAGACAGAGTAAGTGTGGTATCAATGACCATGTTTTGTACTTGTCATTGATTTTCTCTTCATGGGCCATTAATCCAGCTCTCTTCCAGCAATTTATTTCAGCATTCCATTTTCCTTTAAAGGCATTTGAATCAGGCTTAAAGAGAAAGGGAATAAAATAAAGCCATCACTTCTGCTTTCTCCTCAACATGCAATTTTCTTCATCCACCAGACAGAAAAGTTAATGTTTCCAAACTCCTGAACAGAAAATATATTACAGTTGTTTTGCAGAGATGTTTTAAATGTGCTAGTCATAAATTCTTTTCTGTTGAGGCCTGTATTATTTGGCTCATTTTATTAAGTTATTAGGTGTTACAGGTAGACAGTAACTGCAATGCAATAAAGAAAATAAAACAAACAACTAGCGGTCTCCCAGTTGGGAATCAGTGTGCTGTGGAAGAGCTGTCCTGTGCAACAGCAGGAAGGTGCCACTGCCTGCATTGCCCTGCCATGGCCCGGTCACAACTGCGTAGTGACACTTCAGAACTGAAAAATAACCAAGCGTTCTTGTGACCAAACCCAACTACACATACCTGGTAGAATGCAGAGTAGGTAAATACTCTGGAAGGTAAATACTCTGGAAGGAAGATACTGCACCAGTATCGTCACCTGCTGAAATACCCAGATCAAGAGCCAAGCAGATTATACATGAGAACAACTGATGTTCTCATGTATAATCTTACACCCACCTTGCAGCCACCTTACAGCCCATCACTGTTTGGTTCGCACCAATGCGGAGCAGTTTGGCTCAGCGTAGGCACACTTGCACGTGCCAACATTGCTCTGCAGCTTGAGTGTGGTTTTTTAACTTTTCCTAAAGGAATTTAGAACTGACTGGCATTGCCAGAAGACATGTACTTGCAGGAGCTGTTGTATGGGTGACTGACTTACCAAGAATTTCTGAAACAGCACTGGTGGGGGGGCAGGGTGGCATCAGGGACTGGGGGACCGGAGGAAGGGAGAGCAAAGAAACCCTGAGCTGCCTGCCTGGGAAACGCAGTGAGGCGTCCCAGGGCTGGGGAGGAGGGGGAAGGATGGGCACTGCCGGACACGCTATGTTGAGCCCGAGTGCAGGTGGGGCTGCTGGGGCAAGAGGGGGCTGTGCCGTGGAGAAAGGTTGGGTTTGATGGCCAATGACACTGCTGGAGAGGGATGCATCATCCCAGGAGCAGGCGTGGTCCTTGAAAACTCATAGTGGGACTGGCCCTGTTCAGGAGCATGCCAATGACATTGCCTAGTGAAAAGCTGGGACATACAGCCAAAACTGAGGACGAGGGAATTGTCATTTTGGAGGTATTGGCTGACCTTGACAACAACAACAGAGATTGTATACAATACAGGTTTAAAAATTGCAAGAGCATGCCCTCAGCAATGAATTGTAGGAATTTCTCCAAATAAGCTCCATCTCGTTAGCTAGAATTGGCTGAGATGGATTAGGGTACGCTCTGATCACAAGGGATGGTAGATACAGTGCAGGCAATGTGGCCCCAGAACGAATGCGGAGATTGTTCCCTGGAAAAAAAAAGGTTTGTCCTGATGCACAAGTCAATCTACGAGACTGAATAATTTTGTTCATCTAAGTCCCAAAAGATTCATTTGAAAAGGAAGAGATGTCAAGGAGGATGACAAGGTGATATTGAGTATGAAAAGCCACTCTTGTTGGAGGAAACTGCAGATGTAATAAATAATGTGCTTTCTTTGGTAGCAAGCCAGAGGTCTCTCCCCGGCTGCTGCTCACTTCCTACCAGCACCTCACTGCAGGCTTTGTCCTCCCTTCTCTCTCCTCTCTGCTCCTTGCTTCGCTGTGGCAATGCGGGCGCTCGTGCAGCTTGTGCAGCTGTGCTGCGTAGGGAATCATGGAAATGGCCCGGGCTCATAACAGGCCTGTAAAGCAACATTTTGTTAATAGGGATGGTGTTGTGTTAAGAGTTACTGTCGCATACGAATAGGAGTCTGAGGAGTGGCTGGGGGGGGGGAAACCCTCCTGTTGAGTCACGAGGTTCAGACAGGACCCCCTTGCTTTCTAAACTCCTTCTCAGAGAGGAGTCTAGGGGCGGCTAGGTCCAGTCTCAGTCTCAGACTTGGTCAACGGTTTATTTTCTAAGGACTGTGTGTATAGCCACTTATTAGTTCAGGGCTTTTGCTAAGGCGACAGCATTCATTTTTACACCCCCCAGTCTGGTTGTGTTGAAGGAACTGTCACGGGCAGAGCAGTGAAGAGTGCAGTTTGTTAGAGCAACAGACACACAGATTCTTTGGATTACCAGTGATAAATGCACTGTCTGCAAAGCACATGCAAATACCAAGAGTATGAGTATGAATAACACGGCCGGACACAAACATGTATATTACACGGCCAGACACAACGCGTATATCAAGAATATGAGTAACACGGCCGGACACAAATGTGTTAAAGATAATAAAGCGAGTCTATATAGAGAGAGATTTCTAAGTTTCCCGAGGAGGCACTTGGTATAACCAAGTGTTCGACTCTTACCCAAAGGCGTCCCGATGGGGGGGAAGAGAGGCTCAGCCCGTCGACTGATCCCAGACGTCAGAGTGGTACGCGATGGTGTCTTCCCTAACATTCTCTTTCTCTTAAACCATTTTATACTATCTTTCACCTTTCGGGTGGAGCTTGAGTGACTCTAGTCATACAGACCTTTGGTTAGGATTGGTGTAAAGTTTTCTCGCTTCGCTTTTAAAGGTATAAGCTAGGAAAATTCAGTGCGCAAGCTCAGTGAGGGGTGGTCGCACCTTGGAGGCGGGTAGCTTTTGGGATGGAGGTGTGTTTTGGTATTATAATGATGTTATAATGAGCAAAGTTCACCAAAAGGACAGCATTTTGTCAGAAACGTGGCAGGCTGTTGGCCCAGGGTAGTAAATACGCAGCTTATCAGTTCCATGACACCTTTAAGTTCCCCTATTATTGCAGAGCCTGGCCACGGTATCTCCACACTGTTCCACCCTCCGGGCAGCGCCTCTTCGAGCCAACACACCAAGTTCCCCTGGCGTTACCGACATCTCAGGTTGCAGGCCTAGGGAACTCCCGTGGAATGGATTCCTTGCATGTCAGCCGCACTCCACCTGGGGAGCTTCTTCAATGCTGTGCCTTACCTAAAGGTGTGAATGTAAGTTCTAATTTTTAAGTCACCTCAGCCATTATCCCACAGATGGTCATAGTGAAGCTGCTCACTGCAGGGCCCACAAATACTTGTTGCCTTACGGGGGGGGCAATGAGCTTTATGGCCAGAGTGGGAAAGGTGTTTCAACATGGGGCAGAACTTTTTATGCTGGTTTCCGCGCAGAAAGATCTGCATCATGCTACATCACTCAAAAAGAGACTGGCTCTGAGGAAGAGATGGCTGGGTTGCTATTTGTGAATAGTCACGGAGGTGAACATCAGGGAGGGAAAAGGACTCTCTTTCTAATAGCCAGTGTATGCTGATGAGCACATGGATATATGGGTATATTTAGGTTGTAATTTAGTTGGCTTTTAACCAGGATCATGCTAAGATTCAGAAAGGGTCTTATAACAAACTACTGGGGCCAAACCGCACGCTCAGTCTTACCTGAGAGCATGATAGAATTGCTGAGGGCTGCATGGTGAGAGTGTGTGCAGTAGTGAAGGCTGGATGCGACAGCCCACTCGGTCCTCAGTAATCCTGTGCTCTTGCAGATGAAGAAATACATATGAGCAGGGAAGAAACAGTGCTGATTTGTTCAGATGTGCCTTCTGTAACATTACCGTGCATATATATAAGCATATATATATGTACATACACACAAATATGCATGTATGTACGTATATGTATAAATCTATATATACATGTCTTTTATATAAATGTGGTTTTTAAAGGCAGAAACTTGCAAAGTGGGCACAGAGATTGTTAAAGCAGACATACCGCTGACTGATCACTCTCGCCATTGACTTGGACAGCAGCACCAGTTTCTGTGTTTCATGAGCTTACTTACTTTGCTTGACTAAAAAGAATGGTTTTACCATTGCTCACAAGAACCATGGGGTAAGCTGTGGGATTCAAGAATTCTGACTAAGAAAATATTTGAGCAAAAGGCAAAAAAGCAAACATACAAAAGCAAACACACTCTAAATCAATGGTGCAAGAATAATATGTGAGTCTCCAAGCTTTAAATATACCCAGCATCTCTCTGTTCATTGGGCTGCCTCATTCAAATGTCTGGAATAACTTTGAAAGTTTACAAAATTGTGGCATTTTTAAAGCATAGGGGAGTTTTCCTTTTTTTTTATTTTTGCTCTCACAAAGCCTATTGTTTCCAGTTCCAGTTTGGAAGAGATGCCTAAGATGACTGTCAGGAGACGAGTGCCTCCTTTGCTGTTTGACGCCACGTGCCACATGCACCCAAGAGCTGACACCGCAGTCCTGCACCACCCTGTCAGCCCAGCACGGGGCCAGGACTACCCCAGCCGTGCAAAGGAGCTAGCCGCTGCTGTTGGGCTCAGTGGTGGTACTGAGCTGCGACACCACCGTGAGGACGGGCTATTAAAGTTGCTGTCTATTTGTTGTGGTTTAGCCCCAGTTGGCAATTAAGTACCACACAGCAGCTCGCTCGCCCTCCCTGCCCCCCCCGGGATGGGGGAGAGAATTGGAAGAGCAAAAGTAAGAAAACTTGTGGGTTGAGATAAGAACAGTTTAATAATGGAAACAAAACATAATAATAATAAAATGTAATTAGAAGGAAAACAACAAGGGAACGAGAGAGGAACAAAAACCCAGGGTAAAAACAGTGATGCAACTGCTCACCACCCGCCGACCGACACCCAGGCAGTCCCCAAGCAGCGATTGCTGCCCCCCGGCCAAGACCCCCAGTTTCTATACTGAGCATAGTATACTGAGAATAGCCCTTTGGGCAGTGGGGGTCAGCTGTCCTGGCTGTGCCCCCTCCCAGCTTCTTGTGCACCTGGCAGAGCATGGGGAGCTGAAAAGCCCTTGACCAGTGTAAACACCGCTTAGCAACAGCCAAAACATCAGCGTGTTATCCATATTATTCTCATCCTAAAAACCAAAGCACAGCACTATAGCAGCTACTAGGAAGAAAGTTAACTCTGTCTCAGCTGAAACCAGGACACTGTTGCTGGCCTAATGAGCTAGGCTGAAGTTGTGCTAGTGAAGGCTTTTGATCCAGCTGAGAACACAGGCTGGCATTTCAGAGGTCTAAGCTTCCGTGGCAAGGTTCTTGTTTGTGCCTCCTGTGGCTCAGATGTAGGATAAAGACAGCTGGGTTGGCTTAAAGATGTTTTTTTCAAATGTTTTACCCTGATGTTCCTTCGCTGAGACACATTGCTTGAGTTGTGCTTTCATGCCCGTGCCTCTGACTTTTTGGTCAAACACTCTTCCAGCATGCCAAAGAGAGGAAGAGGCTATAATACACTTTGCAGCAACTGAGGTGAAGCTGAGGTTTTATATTGCACCAGTTGAAAAGGAACTTCAGAAGCCTCAGTATGAGACTCATCCATCCTCCTGTCCTTTCAGAAAAACCCTGCTAGGGATGTCTGATGCTAGGGCTAGCATGGCATCTTGTCACATACCTACCTATCCTTACCTATGAACATATGCATTATATTTTGGGCAGGGTTTTTTGCCGGGGCAGTTTGGAAAGTTGTCCTGGAGCCTGTTTTGATCACCTAGCTAGAAAACCTGCCAAACTATCACTATTGGATGAGCTTGGCTTTCAGGTATTCCAGCTCCTCTGTCTTTACAATCTTACATGAGCATGCATGCCTGCAGGACATGTGCATATGTGCACCATATGTATATATGCCAACACAGCCTGGGCTCTGCCTGGATCTTGGCTCTTTCAGCTTGTAAGCATAATAAATGGCACACTAGATAAGTTAAAGAAGTCTTAGAGTCACTTTGGTGTCTTGGTAGACATGATCTTCTTAAATGTTTTATATCTCTTGTTCAAACTCAGAGAATAGTCATAAAAACAGATGCATGTTACTGGATGAAGACAAATAAAAACCTGCATATCTATGCAATGTTCTCGGTGCAAATCACATCCTGGGTCTGTAAAGCCATAATTGTATCATTGGTTCTGCTCTGCCCTGTATCGGAGCAGACACTGAACCATTTGCTGAGGACTAGCCTCCAGCTGAGACTCGTCCTGGCCATGGGGCAGGCGGTGGGACACTCACTGCCCCCGGCTCAGCGGGGACGCTGTCCAGTCTGCAGATCCTGCTGTCCTGGGCATTTGGAGAGGTGTGGGAATGGTGCTGGAGGACACTTGGAAATTGCTGCTTTGCTGCACGGGCCCCTCAGTCCTGAGCCAACATTTCCTGACTCTGGGATGCTGCTGGTGGCTGGAGACAGAGAGCAGCCGGGGTGCAGGGTGCTGTGGCTGGGAGCCTCTGCTCACAGGCGGTTCCAGCCTCTGCACTGCTGAATACTCCTCCTTGCTAAGTTAAAGAGAAAAGAAAAGGAATAAGAAAGAGAGAAGCATGTAAAATACATGAGCAGGTTGAGTCACAAATCCCCAGAAGTGCACACTCCCTCACAAATCACTCCTCAGCATTAGCACCGCAGATCACCATAATTCAGCCATCTGCTGTGAACCCTGCAACCTGATAGAAACGTTTCATGATTGAACAAATGTCTCCGTCAGAAGCAGCTCAACCTGAGCATCGTTTTAATGCCAGCCAGAATTAATGTGTGCGGAGCTGAGCGTGCGCCTGTGCCTCAGCGACAAGCATTCGCTCCTGTCCCTGGGTGTGTGCCACCTCTCCTTCCTGGTTGTGCAGACAGAGCAAATAACTCCACTAGGCTTCTTTAATTGTCTTTTCACATCTCCTGCTGTTGAGCAGCTTCGTAACCTTGCTGGCAGTTTGAAAAGTGATTTAAACTGAGCTAATGAAGCTCTCCATTATCCTTCATGGGAGATGACTGAAGATGAATCAAGTGACGTGAATCCCTTTGCAGACTGTAGCAGCAAAGGCCACTGTTGCCAGAGTCCCACACTGTCACTTGTGGGCCTTCAAAGTGAAGTGCTGGAGAGGGACCAGACCTAGAAGGGATGTTCTCACAACTCTCCTTACACCAGGGTGAGTCCAGGAGGGTGCATGTGAGAAAACCAGGGTGTCTGCATGCTCTTTCTGGCTCTGTCCAGTTCATTGATATTGCCCACCTAAATGCATGGTACTGGAGGAGGAGAGGCCAGGTGAAGGTGGCTAATGAAGCTGCAAAAACAAAGTAAATCAGCACACAGGTGAATCATAGAATTATTTAGTTTGGAAAAGACTCTTAAGATCATCAGGTCCAACCGTAAACCTAACACTGCCAAGTCCACCACTAAACCATGCCCCTAAGCACCACAGCTACACGTCTTTTAAATACCTCCAGGGGTGGTGACTCAACCACTTCCCTGGGCAGCCTGTTCCAGTGCTTGACAACCCTTTTGGTGAGGAAATTTTTCCTAATATCCAATCTAAACCTTCCCTGGTGCAACTTGAAACCATTTCCTCTTGGATCATCCCTTCTAGTAGTAACAAGAGTTTGCACTCCAGTCTAGCACTGTGGCAATTTGCCAGAGCTGAGATGAAAAACTGAGACAGTGCCTATGAGAAGGAGAGGCTGAGAGGGCTTTCCTAGGGAAAACTGAATATCTGTGAGCACAGAGGACTTGCACAGAGGGAGACTGGCTGGAGATGAGTTGAACCTCTCCTCCAGCCAGAGCTGCAGGGACGAAACCAGAGCCTCCCAAGTACAGGTAGCAAGGGTACCGCTGGCCAAGGGATGGTGTCAGGGAATATGAGAGACTGTGCACGCACTCATCCACATGCTTATTAAACAGAAAGCAGCAAAGTGAACAAAGGGTGACGATCTTCTTGGGAGCTCGTTTAGGGCCCTGCATAAGCTACAGGTTTGGCATAACAGAAGTGCAATGAATTTTTATTATTTATTTTTTAAAATATGGGAACGTTAATTTCCACAAGTTGCATAGTAGCATTCCAGGGGAGGCACACGAAACAATGTGCTAGTTTACAAAGCATAGAGAAAGAGCAGCAGATAAAAAAGGAAATCTTTGTAGTGAAAGTTGTCACTGCTGTAAGAACAGGGAATTTTCTTCACAGAATTCTAACAAGGTGGATCAGTTTTCTGTAAAGCAATCTGGATTGTCTCTATCAGCAAAGGTGTCTTTTTTTCCAGCAGTCTGAGTTCCAATAATTCACCTCGCCAAACACTTGTTGGCAGGCAAGAAAGCAATTTCCAAGTCTGAAACAGTAATTTCTTTAACATTGCTGATGCTCATAACAGTGGTTTTTAAAATTTTTATAGACATGCATAGAAGATAACTGGAATTTTCAAATGACTGGGTCTGATTTGTATGTGTGCACTTCAAGATGCAGCAAGAGAGCTATGCAAACCTGGGAATTAAAGGGTAAGAGATGGCTCCTGCAGGTCTGTAATAACCTGGTGGCATTAACTACATGCGGCATGTTCTTGGCCACCTACTGCCTATTGCAATTTGCCATCTCTGCCTCAGATGAGTTGTCCCCGTCTTGGCATCACCAACCAGTCTCAGCTGTGTCTGCCAGCTCATTAATAATAACTAGTTGAATGCCACAAGTCCTGCTTTGTGTTTGGTATTTGGTTTTTTTACTGTCAGGGTGGTCAAACACTGGCACAGGTTGCCAGAGAGGTTGCGGAGCCTCCGTCTGTGGAGATATTCAACATCGGACTGCACGCAGTCCTGAGCAACCTGCTCTGGATCACCCTCCTGTAGCAATGGGGTTGGACCAGATGACCTCCAGAGGTCTTTTCCGACCTCCACCATTCTGTGATTTCGAAGCTTCATGGAAGAGAGGGAAGCAGATCTTGGTGGTGTTCATGAATACAGTTCTCACAAACTACTATGGGGAAAAGGCCAGTGTGGCCAGTTCAGACCAAAGTGTAGCCTGCACCAGAGATGACTCAGCTGGCTGGGATAAAGGAGGAACTGTGGGAGTACTGGAATGAGCTGGGAGACAATGCTGGCCAGTTAATTCACCCGCGTGTGCAAATTGCAATGTTTACACCTGCAGCTTCCTAGATGCACATGTGGGATCTGGTACTTTTGAGCACAGGAAAGACCATGGCTAAATAAAGGAAAGCTAAACCCACAGCTGCCACAAACATGAACATTTACTCAGAAAAAAGGAAGGCATCGCTACCGTGGTGGCAGGAGAACAGCAGGAAATGATCTGAAATGAAAGCAAAAGGCATAACGAGATTGCTAATGACATTCAAGAGTGAAAAAAGGCACTGACTTTTAACACTGATGACTATTAACCTCTGGCAGTGACTCTGAGGGAAACAATAGATTTGCACCCCTTGAAGGCTCCAAAGGAAGACCAGATACCCTTCTGAAAGGAACACTTTAGTCAAACAAGCTACTGGGATCATGCACATATCAGAAGTGAAATTCTCTGGCTTAAGTTACTCAGTCCATCAGATAAAATGATTTAATGGTCCTCTTTGGTCTTAAAATCCATGTTCTTAAGAACAAAATGCAAAAGCGAACAGAGAGATGTCTCTGTGGGATCTCGCATTATGCATGTCCTCCTCTGATGGTGGAACTCTGCAGACAACATGTGGATGATGGTTCATCGAGTGAGACTGTCTTTTATAGGTAATAATGCAAAGAAAGTGAATTTACAAGGTACAGACTACACATTTCACACTCTTTCAAAACCCTTTGCCAGATTTCAGAATTGTATTTTCTTTCCTGAGATACAGAACTGCTGGGGCGTATTTCTTCCTCATTTCTGGTTTTCTTTCCTTCCCCATGCAGAAAGCTTACCACTGTATACTCAACCAGAGTAAAGGCAGAAAAAAGGCAAATCTACTGAGGTGTCCAGCCCAGACTTGCAGGTAAGAAGAGGTCTAACACCTATGTGCAAATATCTCCATCCCAGAGCTGGTGCCAGTTTTGCTCATTAATCTTTATGCCCTTTCTAGCTCGCAAGCAATAGCTGTGGACAGAATTCTTAATAGCAAACAGGTTATTAATTTCAATATGTAACAGCTGTCACAATGTTCTTCTGAAATGGATGCAATGGGTTCCAGCTTTTACCAGCGGTTTTATCTTCTAATTATTTTTCTTCACGACAGTTTTCCCCATTCTCTCTAATACACATCAAGCACATTTTGAGCAGTATGCTTATAACTGGGGTATATGTTTTCAAGACACTGTTTTCCTTTCATATTGTGTAAGAAAAGAAAAAACTGTAAGAATAAGCCTTATGCTAATACACTGAACTTTCATAAACTTGAATGTGCTGATGGAAGAGAAATTCATAAACATGTCTCTACTCACTCTTCTAGTATGTGTGAGGAACTGTGAAAAATTGTTCTTTCAATATATTACTCAGAAAGAAAATTTGTCACAAAGAGGGAACGACTACAGAGCTGGTGAATTTGAGAACTGAAACCCCTGCGTAACACTTTGCCAAAAAAATCACAGTTATTTCACACTTCTTATTCCTATGAGTAGACCCCTGACTGCTAATTCAGCCATAGTACTATTGTCACATTAAAGCAGAAAAAAGTAAAAGCTAATGCAGGCAGGGCTAGCTGGCTGAGGACAGATCTGCTTTCAAACTACATAGACAGACATATACATGGCACAGCAGTAATTTGGATCAAAAGATTATTTATTTAAGTAAAAAACATCCAGTTGCACATTTCTTCCACTAGTAGAAGAATTCAAATAGAAGACATTCCTGTGGATTTTAGATTTTTTTCTAGCTGTAGTTTATATTTTTCATTCAGCTTTCTTACTATTATTTCATAACTCTCTACATCCAAGGACTTTGTATATATTTTGTTGCCAGGTGCTACTTGTCACCTTGCAGAAAGCCTACAGGACCCATCACTGTACATCATGATTCTCCAAAGAAATTCTGAATTCAAGAAAAGCCCACGAAGTGATGAAGTGCCATGTAAAACACTTATTTCTGATTCCAGCATTTGTGTTTTAGGAATATGAGTTAGGAGAAATGGTCTCATTTCATGGAGTTTATTTTAGAAATACCATCTCCCCATGTTCCCATGTAGAAGGAAAGCCGGGAGGAACTTGCAGGTGAGAGTGAGGTGAAGGTCTGTGCTCCTGCTGCTGGCTCCCATGTGTCGCAGGGTGCCGGGTCAGCAGGGGCTTCATCCAGAGAGCGTGGGTACTGAGACACAGAACCGTGCTTGGTTATTTCAATAACGAGACAAAAATCAATGTTTTAAAAGAAAGAGGAATAACAAACACATCCATAATCGTCTCTACCTGTCATCTGTTGCATACATTACTTATAAAAGCATTGCTGGCTCTCAGTCGTGGTCCCAGTCTGTCAGGTAAGAAACCAAGAACACAAAATTCATCGCTGAAGAAAGGAATTCACAAATAGGGAAATGTAGCTGGGATGGGTTTGGCCCTGTTACCTATCAGCAAAAATTTCCGGGAAAGTATCTTTTATGTTACTGTCAGCAGAAAATTGAAATGTCTTTTTTTGCTTGGAAGTGCTTTTATTTTGAGGTAGTTAGTGTCAAGCGGTGATAAATGTCCTCTGAAAGTGGAAGAGATGCCTTCATTTGGTCTTTTACTAGGAGATTTCTTTTTATGTTTGAACAGCTTTTGAGTAGAGGCCAACGTGATATCAGTGAGGTTTTATTGGCATAACTTTGGGACTAATTCGAAAGGAAATCCTAGCGTACTTGCTGGAATTTGAGGTGACTACACAAATACTTTTTCGTGTAGTAGTAATAGAACATTTCCATTTACTTCCTGAACACTAATTTAATGTTATTGAAGAGTTCAGTCACCACAGGTACATTGCTTCATTTTCTAGTTTGTTTTACTGCCAATGCTCTCACAACCATGCAACTAAATAGTATATGTTTTGTATTGTTGTGGAAATCATCATTATTCCTGACCTCTTCCTTTATCGCTGACAACTGCCATTTACAATTTAAAATACTTCTGTCCGCTGCTCACGCCAAAGCAGGAACGAGCCTTGCACGGCTGCAGCGAGTCCTGGCTGCGTGCCCTTCTGTGCCTTCAGCTGCTCAGAGAAATACAGGAATATTATGAAGGCTGGCAGCCTGAAAGCTTCTCAGTGAAGTCCCTGACTTCTTTAAAAATATTCCTGCCTTTGGACAGGTCCCAGAAGGTAAAATATGTAAATAAATTATCCCATGGTGTTCTCTCTAAAAAAATATGTTCTCCGCACTTGCCTCCCCTTAATGTTGAGGTAGGAGCACAGCCCCTTTTCTGAATCAACATGAAGGGGAGTGCAATTTCAGAAGCACTTCAGAGTCCAGTCTTTAATTTTTCGTAACCAGCTCTGTTTCATCTTATCAGGAGTTTTCTTTGTTCCTCTAGTGTCTGTTGAGACTTGTGCTGCCTGCGGTCTGGCCTCGCCCATGTGCTGTCTCCACCTTTTGCAAGGTGAGCGGGGATGGCGGCTATTCCCCGGCGCGGGGAGCCCCGTCGAGCCACCGTGCCGGCACGGGCCCGGCCGCTGTGGCTGGCGGGAGCGGCAGGGACGGCTGCCCCCCACCCCCTGCCTCCGGTGCCCTCTAGTACAGGTGCACAACCCCTGGCCCAGCACAGCCCGGCTCGGCTGTCCTGGGAAGCCCCTGCTCCCCGTACAGCGGTGCCCGGGCTTCTGGCCCGCAGAGCCCAGGCACATAGGTTATCACTCGGTGGGAGGGCAGGACGCTTTGCTTCGTTTCATTCCTGTGAGCTGTGGACATAGGCTGACAGGAGCTATTGCCTTCTCCCAGAATAAACACGTCAGAATACATGTATCCCGGGCTGGATGCTCCCTTCAGACGTTTAATGCAGTTGGTGTGGTTTACACCTGGGGAGGTGTGATGGATGCGTTCGACCCCTTAACCAAACTAGCAGTAGTTTGGTACAGGCTCCAAAGGAGGTAAAGGCCTGAGCCATGACCGAACCAAGAACTCCTCCGGTTCCGATCTGTTCCCTGAAAACCCACAAAGGAGCAGAGTGACACAGAGAGCATCGATGCATATGAGCTTGGAACACCGATCATGCGATTAACACATGAATAGCGGGTGGCTTTTCCAAGGCTCGTTTCTCAAGGAACAAAGGAAGTTGTGGGTACAGGGAGTCTCATGCATAGCTTTTCCATCACTTGTAATCTGACTGCTAGCCAACCCACCTTACTCCATAAATGTACAGCCTAAGGGAGCTGCCTTTGAGCTCTCGCTGCTGGGCAGCCTGGCTGCGTGGCGGTGATCTCCCCTTGAGCTGGGACGCCCTCAGAGTTGCTCCTCGAAGCAGAGGGACCTTTTACCAACGGCAGGTCTTTGGTAAGCGACTGATAGCGCGCATAACCTTGTAGTATGGTAACTTTGATTTGTGCCTTGGGAGTTTTGAATCATTGTTCAAATAATTGTGCTGTATAGTAATAGAGTGAATCTTGCCATCAAACTTTGTTAAGTCATGCTTTTACAACATCATCTTAAAACTACTTTTGCTAATACCTTTGACAGTGATTCTTTAGGTGATCTAAATCACCCATTTGTGACAAATCGGTGTAGTCGGCAGGATCCTAAATTGGGATTTGTGACAAATTGGGGTAGTCAGCAGGATCTAAAATCAGGATTTGCGACAGGAGGCCAGGGAGGAGGGAGGCTAAGCTGGTACCCCGGGCCCCAGCAGTGGAGGGACGTGGCCCGACACGTGACAGTGGCAGCGCCCGGGAGGACGCTTTACCTCTGTCCTCCTCCTGCCTGCTCTGCTCGGGCTCCAGCCGGGACAAATCCTCCCTTCATGTGAGGTGTTTGGGCACTAAGGTAATAAACTTGATGATGGATGATAAAGGAATAAGCACTTCCAAGTAGAAACGTGACAGACACGTGAGTACAGCCAGCACTGCCGGCTCCTCCTATTACACAGTTCTGTCGTATACTTCTGTGAGAGCAGGAAACCTCTGAAATTACATTAATTTCATGGAAAATGTATGAAATATCATCAGTGATTCCCAGGCTTGCAGGATTCATTTAAAATGACTAAGAAAGAAAGAATTTTCCCTGTTGGTGTTTTTCTTTTCCTGAGGACAAATGTCAGTGTCAGTTAGAGTCATCATAAATACAAGTATTAATCGCAGATGCTTGTATGCCAAGGGCAGATGAATAAAAATGGATCTGCTGAGTGCTGGAAGCAGAAATAACAGATGTATAAATTACTTTTGAAATTTTCATTCTACTTTAAAACAGAAATATTTATTTTAATACTTTCTGCATTGGCTGGATGATATTTGGCGCAGAGCAGTGTGTCTGTGTGGGTGCTGGAGGCAAGGATCCCCTCAGCCGCACCCAGACTCAAAGGCTGGGGCTGGTGAGAGACCTCTGAGCATGCAGCAGAGCCCTTAACCCCAAGGTGTCGCTGCACAGGACCTGTCTTCCCACCCACCTCCTTCCCAAACGATGACCATTCATGAGGAGGGGGCATCTTTCTAGGGTGACTGTGGGGGTCTGCGTGGGTGCATGGCTTCGGTGAGGACTGGCTGCGGACCCCGGGCTGTGTCCCCCAAGGGGACCGGTATGTCCCAGCGCTGCCTTAGCCTTGGCTGGGGGGCAGGTTGCATGGCCCGAGGGAGGGGACAGGAAGCTGTGCGTGTGGCCGGGGACACAAGGCAAGGAGGGACAGAAGTTGTGGTGGATCTGTGGGTGCCCTGCTCTTACTCACACCCTCCCACGCTACCATCGGCAATGCATAAGGCTCTGTTTTATGCAGAGAGGCAGTCAGTGTTGCAGGGCACACATCAGCATGTGCAAGGGCAGGGATAACTACATTTCTTGGTGGGGAAATCCCAGTGATTGCAAACTCCAGGCTCTACTTAGCTTCACTGGATTACGGACAGCATTTCCCCCCCTAAGAGCCCCTATGAAAGACACTGCCACCTCAAGCAGAAGTGTCAGAAGAAAGCTGGAAGGGAACATCCTCAAAAATCAGATTTGTCAAAGACTGAATGCTTCCCGAGTCCAATTAACCCTTGGCAGAACAGAGAGACAAATCTCAAAATTACCCATCCAGAGAGACAAAGCTGGAGTCTCTGGAATATATAGCTATGAAGAAAGATCAAAAGGAGCTGTAAGAAAGGCTGGGAGTAAATTTCTTTCACCTGATTGAATTTCGTAATAACAATGGAGAGGAGAGTAACAACAACAAGTCAGGTAGAAAGAGAAGACTTTATTAATCTTTTCCTGAGCTTGTCTGGCAGACATACTCATAGCATCAGTAATAACACAGGAAGAAATGTAATTGAGTCAGCTATCAGGCAGGACTTACAGGGGTAAGTGATCCAGCTGCAATGTCCCAGCGTTATACAAGACACCTGAACTTTCTCTGTGCTTCGCTCTAAGTGAAGTTTCAGGCAGCAGAGCCTACCCTGGGGAGGGCACAGAGGAAACCCAGTGGTGCTACGCTCCTGTCTCAGCTGCACCAGTCTGCCACTGCTGTGGTGGGAAAAGCAAGGAGCTGGTTTCTGGTTGTGTCGGCAGGCCTTTGCAGACACCACGGTCAGGGAGGGGCAGCGGCCGTGCATTGCTCTGCAGCAGGAGGGGGCACCCCTTGGGCGTGCATGGGCTCCCACCTGAGACGCACTCAAAGCTCAGTGAAGACAGTCAGATTGAACTCCCCATTTCACAGGTGCCTCTCCCACAGACAGCATGGTGTATGTGACAGGACCTGTGCAAACAGAAATCATTTGGGCTCTGCTTGACAGCCAGACCTATTCCAAGTGTCTAAGAACTGGAAGGTTGAGGTTTTTCAACTGGGACGGCCGTCCAAAAGCTTCATTGGGTGTCTAAAACCCCTACAGGAGATCTTGGATCTCTTTGGAAGGGCATGTCCACCAGCCAGCATGTAGATCATCCTAAAACTAAGGCTGCAATGCTCAACATGCACCTGCTCCAGAGAAGCCACTGGGAATGGTGAGGACAGTACTGTCATGTGCCAACACAAGCATGACTACATCGTGTTAGAGCAAAGCCCTCATCCACCCATATCGTGTTAGAGCAAAGCTCTCATCCGCCCATGTCCTGGTCCTGACAGAGGCCAGTCTCAGGTACCTAAGGAAGGAGATTTCTTTTGTTCATACACTGAACAACCCCTCAAAAAACATAGAGTGATCCTCGTCCCCATCCCCTGCCAGCTGGCAGAGCTCTGGCTGTGGCTCTGATGTCCAATTTCAGATCACTCTGCTGCTCCTCTGCTCGAAGCTCTGCTTAGCATATCTTACCCATGTAAACAGAGCCTTTTCTCTAAGAGCATTCTCTGCACATAGATGAGTTAGTTACAGCTGATGGTGTGTCATTGCCCAGCTCTGTGGTGAGGAACACGGGTGACCAGCTGAACGGTACCTCCACCTCCCCAGTAACGTTAAGAACTAACATCAGCAGATCACAAAGATAGGCTCTCAGACAAGGGAAAAGTACCATGACCCGAGGGGATGTTGAGCTAGCGATGAACTCAAGGTGCTCACAGGACGAGCGAGCACTGATCATGTGAAAGGTAGCAATTGATCAGCCCACCCCTTAACATGGGTGATTTGCTTGGCCAACACAGCTGTACTGCAACATATATCTAAACCCTGCATTCTACTACACTGGGGTCTCCTAGCATTAGGCTGGGGCACTGCATGTACATTGCTTAAGATAAAGCTCCTTTGTAATTTTATGCCTTGACTGTTCGTGTCTCTCTCCTCGGTTGGCGGTGGAGTCCCATGGTGCAAGTGTGGTTTCGAGTCCCACCAGAAAATGAGGCGCCCTGGTGGGTTCGAGTCCCACTAGAAGGGAGGGGGGTTTGAGTGCTACCAGAACTCCCTTGACAGTTTGGGCTTAAAACCTCAGAGGTCAGAGCAGTGCAGCGGGCCTGCTGCATATGTGTCCTGGTCTGGAGTGCTGGAGGCACAGGATGGGCCAGAAAATTTGTTCTGAAAGGGAAATAAATATGATGGGTGTTTGTGCAGAGCTCAGACCTCAGTGGAGGCAAGGTCGCCCTCTTCTCCCTCATGCACTCTGACCTGAGCTCTGGACAGGGGCAAAGGCAGCTGCCCGGATAAGTATGGAGGGACGGCTGCAGCACGGGGAACCAGCGGCTGCCTGAACATCAGCCGGTGCCAGCAGCCCCATTCCCACCAGCATGGCAACCTGTCCCAACGATAACATGAAACAGCAGGAAAGGATGGTAGGCAGTGGAAAACATCATGATGCACTTCTATGGTCAGCTGTGTTCACTAGTCCTTTTGTTCCCATCTGGCATGTTCAGCTGGAAAATCATAGAATCATTTAGGGTTGCAAAGACCTTTAAGACCATCGAGTCCAACCATAAACCTGGCACTGCCAAGTCCACCACTAAACCATGTCCCTAAGCACCACATCTACACATCTTCTAAATACTTCCAGGGATGGTGACTCAACCACTTCCCTGGGCAGCCTCTTCCAATGCTGGACAACACTTTCAGTGAAGACATTTTTCCTAATATCCAGTCTAAACCTCCCCTGGTGCAACTTGAGGCCATTTCCTCTCGTCCTATCACTTGTTACCTGGGAGAAGAGACCGACCCCACCTCTCTACACCCTCCTTTCAGGCAGTTGTAGAGAGCGATGAGGTCTCCCCTCAGCCTCCTTTTCTCCAGGCTGCACAACCCCAGGTCCCTCAGCCGCTCCCCATCAGCCTTGTGCTCCAGACCCTTCCCCAGCTCCGTTGCCCTTCTCTGGACACGCTCCAGCCCCTCAGTGTCTCTCTTGGAGTGAGGGGCCCAACACTGAACACAGCATTCGAGGTGTGGCCTCACCAGTGCCGAGTACGGGGGCACGATCACTGCCCTACCACTGCTGGCCACACTCCTTCTGATGCAAGCCAGGATGCCATTGGCCTTCTTGGCCACCTGGGCACACTGCTGGCTCATATTCAGACGGCTGTCGACCAACACCCCCAGGACCTTTTCCACCAGGGATCTTTCCAGCCACTCTTCCCCAAGCCCGTAGCGTTGCATGGGGTTGTTGTGGCCCAAGTGCAGGACCCAGCACTGAGCCTTGTTGAACCCCATACAATTGACCTCGGCCCATCGATCCAGCCTGTCCAGATCCCTCTGCAGAGCCTTCCTACCCTCCAGCAGATCAACACTCCCCCTCAACTTGGTGTCATCTCCAAACGTACTGAGGGTGCACTCGATCCCCTCATCCAGATCATTGATAAAGATATTAAACAGAACTGGCCCTGATACTGAGTCCTGGGGAACACCACTTGTGACCGGCTGCCAACTGGAGTAAACTCCATTCACCACCACTCTTTGGATGATCATCCATTATTTACTTAGTAGATGGAAATTTTCATAACTTCTTTATCTTTCATGTTTTAATCATTGTAGCCTAAAGCATGAGGTTATTATTAATAATTCCATATCCAATTTATATTCCTATTTTATATCCTAAATGTAAATTACAGAGAGGAAAATACATAGACAAGCCTTTCTATGAGGCAAATATGCTAGAAAAAGTATAACCAACTCAATTCTATCCCAGAAGATTTCTACCAGTTATATCTGTTGCATTATGCAAAATAGACACCTTCTTCTCAGCACGTCACACAGCACCGTGACAGAGCACTGGTCTGACAGCACAGCGCCGTTCCTTTGTGCATCCCAGTCATCGCACCCGCGGTCACTGTGCATCGCAAGAGGATCAGACATGCAGAGGCACATTGGCACATGTCTTTGGAAGCGTGCAAGCTCCTAATTACTGTTCATTGCTTTGGTTTCCAAGTATTATTTGCTTGAGTCTCACAATGAGTTGATAATTTGATTACCCCTTCACTTGTTTAGAAAATAAAAGGCAAATTAAAATGTATGTTGAACATTGGTTTAAAAAATCATACTAGTAACAAAAGTTCAGTATTCAGGAAAGAACTAGTAAGGTCTGGAAAATACGGTGCATGGACTGTTAAAATGGCTGACTATAATGTAATACATCATATTTATGGCTATAATGTAATGGCTATGGTGTAATACACTTCTTAGCAAATTTTTTTTTGCAGTTGTGTTACCCTTCTGTGCATTTCAGTATAGTCAAAAACAACAAGAAGTTTTCGTACCTGTTTTGTAAAAATGCCAGAGCTCCCATATTAATGCCACTGCATTTTAGTTTTAATTAAATGGGTTTACCTCATGGCTTGCTTATCTCACGCTATGTCCCCAGCTGATATACAGTAATCAAACCACGTACTCCTTTGGTTGCTTTTCTGTAAGAAGACACTCAGAAGCCAAAGGCTCCCCTCTCCGTGCCAGCCTTGCCTTGTCTGTGACCTGAGATCACTTGCTGCTCTGTACATCACCCTCTCTCTATCTCAGCCGCTGACGGTCTGTCTGGTATTCAAAGGAAAGAAAGGGATCGCACAAATGTGCAAAATTAATGTTGCATCATGTTGCAAAGATGGAAGTGAACACCGTCAGGGGTAGGTGGAAGAGCGTGCATAGGCTCATTGCTGTGGGCGTTTTCTTGCATCAGCCCCATGGGCTGCCTGCCTGGCACCTGTCCCCTTCACTGCATAAGAGAAAAACCTAAATGATACTCAGAAGTGCACTCACGCCCAGTTTTTTTGCTGTCATAAAAGGGCCTGAAGTCACTGCTGACATCTGCCTTCTGTGGCCTGTGAATGTTTAATGTAGAGAAAAATTCAGCTGCCAAACACTAGTAAACAAGAATTTGCTTTGCTATCATGCTCTACTCTGAGGCAAAATGCACCAGAACACACATGTTCTGTGTTCAGTGGTTGGCACGTGCTTGAAAATTAATTGTAAAGACAGCCAAAAGAGGAAAATCTTGTTTCTTTCTGGGCACACTAATTGACAGGATGATTCATTGTTTGTTAACTGGGTTCAAAAGTGGAGGAACAGTCAGCAAAATGTAAGCAACTCGTATTATACTTTCAGTTAATATTTTTCAAATGTTTTCCTATAGACAAAGGAACACATATTAGTATTATTAATTTATAATCTCCTCAACTGGGCCTTGCCATGTTAGTGGCTACAGTTGGTCAACATTTGTAATAATAATTTTTAAAAATGAAGATATGTTTTCTCCATGCCTCCAGAAACTTCCAATCTTTTATAACTTCTCAGTTAGCCAGTGAGCTGGTTTCATGTAATGCTTTTCAACTTCAGTATCAGACAGAAAGCAGTTCAGAAGGCCACAAACAGTCCAGAAAGCTGTCAGACCATGCAGGGACACCTCTGGTTTCACAAGGTGAGGATGCTGTGGGAGCTCTTCTCTATCGTTAGCAAGAGGTGGTTTTCAGGCTTATGTTTTCTAACTTAGGCTTTAAGTAGGAGAAAATTCAGGTGAAACTTGATGAGTAATCTCACCTGGCGGAAAATATGGGCACAGTGATAGAGTATGTTGGCAATTGCAAACCATTTTGTTTTTCCGGGATAAATACAGGAGGGACCTGGCTGCCATAAAACAAACCAGGGAAGGTACTTTCCATTCACTTCCAGATAGGTGGGGAGAGCAGCTACCAGCTGACAGGGAAAGCAGGACTGGACCAAGTCCCGAGCTCAGAAAGGAAGTTTTTCCCAAGCGCTTCAGCACCAGCCCTGTGGGCCCTGGTGCGTGGGCAGGGCGTGTGCTGTGCTCCATCCCATGGCACCCAGGGCACAGCGGCCCCTCCGCAGCATGCAGCTCCCTGCATAGCTTAGTCCACGTGTCTTCCCGTGCACGGGTGTGATTGATCTTGCACTTGCAGGATGTTGTCCTTAAAGACCTGCCAGTTTCCTCAGCTCCTTGCCCTACAGAACTGCCTGCTGGGATCCACCTACCTGCGCTCTCCGGCGGTACAGGGCTGTGAGTTGTCCTCCTGCGGGAGCCGAGCCCTGCTCTGGTGGCTGCTGCCACCCCAGCCGTAGTGGATGGCCCAGCCACGCTTTGCCTCTCTGGATGCGCTGTCAGGTGAGGGGCAGTTGCCACGGGTCGCTGGAGAGTGTGGGTGTGTGGATGCCTCTGCACTCAGAGCCAGCGGGAGGATGCCAGGTCCAGGGTTGCCCCTGTCACTGCTGGGTGCTGAGGCCTCTCTCTGTTCTTGTGTATCTCAAAAGTCAGACCAGCCTGCTTTGATGGGCTGTTTGATACAGAGGAGGCTTTGGCATCATTTGATGTAAATGATTAAATGCTCATCACTGTTTATTTTTAATTATTTAGTGGGAGATGTAGTCTGAGCTGATGATAGTGCTTCTACCTCTAGAAGTCACAGATGCTGTCTCATCCCACTCAGTGGGTTGCGAGAAGGGTGAATCTTTTTGATTCCCTGGGGATTTGTGTAGCGACAAAGGCCGATCTCCGCTCGGCAGAGCCGCAGGCCGGTAGAGTCACGACAATGACTCAGAGGAACAGTCAGACTGGCAAGTTTATTAACTAGCGAACTACAAACTTAACGAACTAGCACGCTCAGCGAACGAACAGAGGCAATTTGGCAATGGAGCTATTTTCCGGGCAACCCGTCACAATTCATCCAAAACTCATAAGCCCAGATATATATTTATATAGTGGAAGAGCAGAGGAACAGAGAAGTGAGAAAAGGAAAAGAGAAGAGAGGAGGATAAAGAAAAGGAAAGGTATCACCACCCTTGGATCCCGCGATGACGGTGACAGACGTGGCAATCCTCCGGTGATGGGCGCGCACCGTTCCCTGGAAGGTGTCTCTTTATACTCTAATCCCTGCCTCAGGTCACAGCCCTCTAGGACTTACTTATGTTGTTCTGGTCCTCAAAAGTTCGCAGGCGCTGGGGGAGGGGGGTGGTTGCGAGGAGTTTCATTCCAAGTTTCGGGTGGTTGCAGGCCCATTCCTTAGATAAACTCTGTGGGACCTCTGGCCATAGACGGTAACTGCGCATCCTCCGATGCGCTCTTCTCGTCCCGTGCTAGCCGCCTTGCTGCACCTTATCTTGCTGCAATGTCTGAGACAGTACCTCTTTCAGTGTCTCACAAGACAGTACCTCTTTCCGTGTCTCACAAGACAGTACCTCTTTCAGTGTCTCACAAGACAGTACCTCTTTTAGTCTCTCCTCCAAAGAGCTCTCCCCATCCCATGCTAGCCGACTTGCCATCGCCATGCAAATCGCGCCTCATCTCTCCACAATGTTTGAGACATTAACTCTTTCAGTCTCTCACAGATACTATGGTTCATAAGAGAGTGAATATTAATAAATATGTTGGCACAGGCAAAAAAATTCTGAGCCATTGGTAAAGCCAAAGCAAAAGCTGAGAGATATTGAAAGTAACTACTAATGAAAAACATTGTTGAATGAAATCAGTGCCTTGAGTCATAAGAAAACACAGCCAGGCTGATGTGGGAGGTGGGCATAGGAGTGGGGGACCAGAGTCCAGTCTCTCTGCTCTGGGAAGTAGCAAAGTGCTTAAGTACTTAAAGCACTTAATCTACCAAATAAAGATCTGACCTGTGGTGAAACCTTCACCAACTGTGCAGGATGCAGTGACACCACACAAGCATCCTGCAAGACACACAGTCCTCTGAAAGGTGGCTGAAATGAAAAAGTGCATTTGTAAGTCAGTTAGAAGAGTCTGTTGTTGGCTAGGTAAGTTATACATAGTGAACAAAGTGTGCAGCAGCTTTCAGCACACCAGAGTCTTTCCAAGACTGCAAAGCAGAAGACTGTGCTGGCATGATGCACTGCTTAACAGGCTCATTAAGAGCCTTGGGACAGGTAAATCCCACTCTGAGCACATCTGGAGCAAAAGTGAGCGCAGGAGGAATGATGCTGCCTCGGGTTCATCTTTGCAGCATGGAGAAAAGAAGTGTCAGACTGAGTTGTGCAGATGTGATTTCTAACATAATCAGAATGTTTTCTTGTTACTGCTATTTTAAAAAAATAATAAGCTGACATTTTACATATTTATTTCAAAGGTCAAATTTGTTGGGAAAATAATGCTACAAGCAGCTTGTCACAAATTCTTTCAAGTGAGTGCTTTTGTAGAAAGTGGCCACCACTGGAGGCTGTACAAAGGAGTGCCTGCCTGCCCTCAGGCACGTGTCTCGGCACGGTTGCCAGTCCAGCCCACATCGGTAGTGAGAGGACTACGGCTGCTGTTGTATTTAATGTTAGGTCAAACTGTTTGCAGTCTGCTGTGGCAATAGACTGGCTTCTACTGACTCCACCCAGGGATTCATCTTTTCCATCAAACTTTCCTGTTGCTATGCATTCCTCCCTGCTACCCGTGTGAAGTTAGTCTTATAGTTTATCAGAATATAGAGTCGCTAATGCCTCCAGCATTTCGATTCGATGTTTCTATGGAAATTGATATTTTATACGATGTGCTCCATCATGGAAAAGCTCGAAGAAGATTACTTATTCACTCTAGGAGGAGGCGAGAGCACCAGCTGGGACCTCCAGGTGCGTCTTTCCCAGTCAAACCACACGGCAGCAGCCATGGCTGACCCCGCAGGCAGACTGAGGCCAAACACGTCAAAGCTGGACATGGTAGGGTGCCTCCAAGGCTGTGAAGGAAAATCTGGTGGTGGTTACCCCCGTGTGCCCCAGCATCCCCAGGGTCCTGCTCTCCAGGGGTGGCAAGTGCAAGGCCTAATCCCCCCCTTGCTCCACTCCCAAATGGCCTCAGCACCTCCCCTCCCCTCCCCTCCCCTTCCCTCCCCTCCCCTCGCCATGCAACTTGGCGAGAATGAAATCTTGTAGAAAGCTGTCGGCTTAAAACTGCGGGCTGGTGGGGGAGTACCAATGCTGGCGCTGTCTCGCCCATGGCTGGCAGCCCCCTTGCCCACGCGGTGTGTGCCTGCATCTGCCGTGCCATCTCGTGCTGAACGGGGACAGGACTGTCTCGTTCATCAGGCCGCTCACATCGTTAACACACTGGGCCCTTGCTGAGCAGCACAGGCTATTTGCAGAGGCAAAGGGTAGATAACAGTACTGTAAGAATGTGATTTTTAGATGAGATGGAGCTCATCATAATTAGTCTCGCCTGCTTCATTAGAGACCAATGCAGAGAGCTGTACAGCAATAGGATTCCAGAACAGGAAACATTAGCACTAAACCACACAGAAATAGCCCCACGGAACAATCTGAAGAATATATAGCAGTGTTAATGGTAAGTTAAGGACAAGTCTCTAAACACAGCCTGGACGTAACCTGTGTCTGCAGGCCTGCTAGCAGCTCGCGCGGCCCCAGCGCGGGCTGCGTGCTCACAGCACCAATGGCCCTGCGCACCTGCAGGAACCAGCCCTCACCGCCGCTGCGCCTGCCTGTACCAGCAAGAGTTGCCGGCAGCCTGCCGTCTACCACCACGTGTCCGACACCAACAGCCCTGCCGCAGCGTTTGGCGAAGGCAGGGCATTCATCCTGCAGGACTTTTACCTCCCCTGCTTCCTGAGCAGCCTCGGGGAACACTGAGCACTCAGTCCTCACTTGGTCCTGTGGTCTGCGTTTTCCTCCCTTGGCGCTGGGCTGCCTGTCTATTCTAGGACCAAACCCCCCATTTTTCAGTTGGATGGCTGAGTCCAAGAGGTGCTTCTGAGAGCGTGAGCCAGCCCCTTGTTGTGGCTCAGCCCACAGCTGGACAGGCTGGGACATTCGTGCAAGGGGCAGGGAGACACCAGCCAGGTTACAGCTGCTGCGCCGGGGCTGGCTGCTTCCAGCTCTCCTAAGTCAAACTGCAGGGACAATACTGCCTCTCTCATCATCATCTCAGCCCAGTACGTTTTGCACACCTCCACGCTGACCTTTCCTTGCCATCCTCCTGTTTCGTTATGTTTAATTCCCAGCTGAGTGCCACTGCTGACCTATGACCGCGAAGACAAAAACCTTCAGTACAGAGTAGGGAACTGATAATGAAAATGGGTGCAAATGCAATTTCAGAGTGATGTTGTTACCTGCCTTGAGGTGGAAAATTGGCACCCGTCTGCCTAGTCAAACGTTACAGTTTATTACGCTACTGCACAACATCATTTCCAGCACAGTAGGTCATTTCAGATGATAATTCTCCATCCAAGGCATCTGCCTGAGGCTTACCCAGCCCCAAAATCTTCTCCCAACCACCTGCTTGGTGTTGCCGTGGTTGTGGAGGCAATTTAGTTACACCAGAGTATTCCCAGCTCCTTTGCTTTTCTGTGAAATACCCCTCTCTGGGCACAGCCTTACAGGGAATACCAACTGTGACTGGGCTGGGAAGTGCTGAACTGAGCTGTCATGTGTCTCCTCACTGCAATGATAATAATGCAACAAAATAAACTTCACAAAATTGTATGCCATCCTGGATCTCTCAGATGCTGCCCACGCTCTGCTTAGCACGCTGGAGTGATCCCTTCCCCACGCTGCTCCTGCAGAGCCCGGGTCAAAGGCACCGCCAGGCTGCGAACAACAGGTGAACAGAGAGAGAGGCACGATACAGTGAATGAATTATTCATTATGACTTGCTCATTCAGCTCTGTTCATCGCTAAAGACCTGCTTTAGGAGCAAATACTGTACAACATTGCTCTACAGAGGTAGCAGAGAATATTTTTTCTGCAGTACATTGTAAATCCACGCACGTTTCCACCTCTGGTGCTCTCTCCCTTTCTCTCTCCTTTTCTCTCTCTGTCTCTCTTTCTCTCGCCTCTCCTCTTCTTTTCTTATTGCAATACATTTCCTAAGCTAGATTTTTCTGTGAATTAGTTTTTAATGCCTCCTTATGAGAGGCAGTTTTTCATATTTTATATCTCCATCAATAAAGATTTCTTCCTTACCACCAGCAAAATTGGAGTCTTGATTAAATATGATCCAGCAGCACTAAGCACATAGTCTGTATTAATTTCAGTGCCTCATTATATGCCAGTGGTATTTATATGGGTTTATATATCAAATATACTATGTGTATATAAGCAGAGAGTTTCAGAACAAATACTAGATATATGAGCCATAAAAAATAGAATGGAAGAAAGCCTCTCACTTGGTCCAGCCACAGAGCATTTACTGACCCCTCCATGAAGGTCGTGGAGACAGTGGTGGAGAAGGGACATTTCCAGGGACCGGGAGAGCCCTGGGAACAGCAGCAGCATCGAGCCGGATGCTCCTGCAGCAGAAGAACCAGAAGGTGAGGAACCTCATGGCACTGTGCTCACTGCAGCCAGTCCTCCACTCTTCTGGAGACGTCATGGGTAGAAAGCACTGATGGACAAGCCATCTGTTCATTTAAGAAAAATGGTGCCATATTCTGATGGTCACATGTTTTTATTCACTCTTCATTCCCAACATGGCCTGCTTAGGTTTGAGGGAATCCTGGCTGTGTGGGCACTGCATAACATGGGACAATGCCCAGGGGCTTGGCCACAAGCAACCATTGGTACACTGGTACTGCTAGCGTAGGGCTCCTCATTGCACAGACTTTCTTGTGGGTTTGATTGAAAGTACCTTCTACTGAGAAAGCATCATTTATTTATAACCAAAACCCACATTAAACAAAGATAACAAAAATGTGTATTACTGGCCTTGACAAAGTGGACAGCTCCCTGACTTGGAGAAATACTCTGTGAAGAGTATGGTCTGGCAGGGACCAGAGGGCTTGCTCTGAATACAGACTTCAGGGCTGTTTGCATTCTGGTGTTTTGTGTGTTCACCCTAAGGAGGAGTTAGAGGTGCTTTAGAGGTCATTAAAAGGAAAACACAGATGGCAGAAGTCTGTATTCAACATGATGCCACAGAGCAGTTGCAAATGTATGTTCTCCCTCCCTGCATCACCCCATTACTCTCTGTCTTGAGCCCTGTGGACAAGCTGTAGGTGTGTGTGAACTGCTGTGCATGCATCTGGTTTGCTCTGCACACAGGCTGGGCTGTGCTGTGCAGGAGGCCAGGCTCTTCTGGAGGGGTGACATCAGAGCAGGCAGCCAAGCACGGCTCGCACGCACGGAGCACAAGACACTTCTGGGGTTTCTGGATAGTCACCCACCAGCTGGGGCTGCTCTGGACCCAGCACCAGCCACCTGCACACCTGAGCAGAGTACTGACTACCCACAAGAACACAGCCTTGGGGTGGAGAAAGGGATGCACCCGTGTGAAGTTCAGACATATGGTAGCATTAGATTAATTCACGTTCAGCAAAAGCTGTCCCATCAAACTCCAGGGAGCTAAATGTGAACCTGCTTTCTTCGGTTAAAGGTGTGCTTTTTTATATGAGCTTTTCTTACACCATAGGCTAGGGAGTGCTTCGCATTCATACTTCTGCCCTCCCTTCTCAACAGTTAACTTACACTTGTAGTTAAGATTGAACAGAAAAATCCAGAGGATTAGACGAGAAAAAGTTTAAATTCTGTTCTGCTTCTTGTCACGGTTCCCCATCATCTCACCAAAACTTTTCTTAGTCTTGTTTGGACTAGTTTGTCACTGGGACCAATAAGATGCTGCTGCCCTTAAATGTGGTGCACATCTCAAAATGCTACTGAAATCAGTGGGGACCCTGCTCTTCTTCTTCCCTCTGTTCAACCCAGGATGGGTATAGCATAGCCTTGATTCCTGAACGTGAAGTTCATCGGAGTGAGCAAGGTCAGGGTGACTGACCCCTCTCATACACCCTCATCTGGGTCAGGATCAGAGCAGGGTGGGAATGTCCGTGCCGGTGCTGGGCAGGGGGCAGAAGGCGAGGAGCGAGGTCAGGGTGAGCAGCAGCAGGAGGCACGACGTGCTGGGCTGGTGGGGTCTGAAAGGCTGGAAGAGGAACTGCATTAGCAATGCAGGGTACAGTACCAGCACCAGCCTCCCCCCCAGAGAGGCAGTCATGTACCATGGGGCACGCGACTTAATGGCTTGCAACGCTGTCCTTGGGGACCAAGAAACACCTTGCTCAGCCCTTGTCTCAGCCCTGGCTGGGAAGCAGCTCTCTAGTGGGTTGCCCAGCCCTGCCACAGCCAACCACAGCAGGTGCTTGCCTGTGCAAGGCTCTCCAGGAGCTGCGTACACCCGTTGGGAGGCTGGGCAGCGGCACCCATCCCAGCAGAGCTCCCCACATCCCTGCGTGCAGAGTGCGGGCCACGCTGAGGTCGCCTCTGACAGCTTCAGCAGGTCGGGGTTCAGCAGGTCTACAGCTCGTCTGTGCCTCTTCTCCAGCTCAGAGTTTGTGATGATGATCTCTCCTTTTTAATCTGATTTTGTTTCTTGCTGAAAAAACATCTCTGGGGAACATGCCTCCGTTGTGCCATGTGACAACAGCTGTGAGATACCATCGTCAGAGGGCCAATGGAGAGACACATTTGCTGCTATTTCCTACTCCCATTAATAATGGTGTCGCTGAATCAGATAAATCTCACAACTGTTCTAAAAAATGTGCAGTGTGTGGCTCCCCGAAAACAGATGAAGATTTACTGCTCTCCATTTAGATAACAGCTGATGAGGATAATGGGTTATCTCTGCAGGGCACCATACAATTTTTACTCTCTCAGACTCCATGGAGCACCTTATTTTTATTCTCACATATATAACCAAATATGTCAGAAGAACAGAAAGGGAAACACATAAATCATCCATATTTGAAACACAGTTATGACTCAAGTAAAGAAAAGTGTACAAATTCCAGATTGTTCTCAAGGAAAATTATGGGTATGTGCACAGTAATGGAAGCTTTTCTTATCTGAGGTTTTATGTTGAATATCTTTTTTTTCCCCATTTGCCATTATCAGACAAGAACAGAAAACAATTAACTTCTAATAGTCCTTGAACCTCCTCTCTGAGGCTTCTCTATGTTTCTTCTTTGAAATAAAAGGCAGGATTTCACTACCATGTAACATGTCATACGTGTGGTTTGTTGCTGCAAAGGTGAAAACAATTCCTCTAACTGGAGAGTCTCATCTCATCCCTGGTTAGAGTCTTTTCAGGTACTTTTAAAAGCATCTGGAATGCAAAGTCAGCACTTGTCACACATCCATTTATTTCCCTTGCTCAAAAACGTTCATGTGTTTACTGGGTGCATGAATGGAAACCAACTCCAGCGGAGCATTTCTCACCTACAGCAGCTGAAGACTAGCTCTGAATTGGCCCAAAAGCCTGACCTGCACAACCTGTCCCTGTAGGTTTTGTCTCCCAGAGGAAAGCTGTCCTCGGATGTTGTTTGGGAGGAGACAAGCAGGTGACAGCAACCTGCTTCTGAAGGGTTGGGGTTTGGGTGTCGCGTGCCAGGGGACGTCAGGAAGGGCAGGACCAGCCCCTCTCACGCCGGTCAGTCCTGGATGACAGCCCTGCCCAGGCTGTGCCACCATCCCGGCTGCCTACCGCCTTGCTCAGCCTCACCAGGACTCGCACCGTGCCAGGTGTTGGCAGAGCTGCTGCAAATCCCTGTGGACTGCTGGTATTTATTACTGCAGCCTCTGCTGAGGATGTTTCCCCTTCATCTGCCTTTCCAAAGTGGAACATGCAAGCACTAAATACAAAAGGTTCTCTGCTCTGTCTGACAAGGTTTGTGGAGATGTACTCTCATGCTCGTCATACTGATGTGTCAACTGCTGAGGAGAACGAGGGAAGAAGGGAGCCTGCCGTCCCCATGTATTTCTCAGAGTGTCTTGGAGGCACAGCACGGTCACAGTGGTACCTCTCCAGAAACCTTCAGGAATACAGCATGAAAATAACCAACATGGGGCTGGAGGGAAGAATGTATTCACTGTAGTAAACTGTCAGTAAAACCGTCCCCAGAAATAACAGCTCAAAGTGGTTATGCAGTTGCTTGGACTACAACTTCCATGGATATTTGTCCTGCTTTTTGGCCGGGACAGTAGTGATTTGATGGGTTTAGTACAAGGCTGTGCACATCAGCCAGGAACGAAGATGGTCCCAGCATGGCACAGCTGCCTGGCACGTGTGTGGGATGCAATGCATATTATCCACAAAGCACAGGCGTAGATTTGGTATATTGGAACAGGGACAGCATGTTTGGCAGCTGGATGGTCTGGCGGTGTAGACACAGCCAGAGATTGCACCAGGGGAATTTGTGCCTGCTGTGTAACTTACTCAGACTGTTCTCATTGTCCGTGTCGTGTTTAAGCACAACCACGGAATTGCTGAGTTGAGTAACGTACCCCCCCCAGCTGCTGTGGGCAAAGCTGCCCTCCTCCAAGCTCTGCACGGGGACTCATCACCCAAGGGCAGGCCTGGCCAGGGGAGTCAGGGGCAAGGACAGCACTGCACACCCCCACCTCGTCCGTGTCCTCCGTCACCCCCTGCCCCAGTGAGCAATGGCCCTCCGTTTCCTTACTCTTCCCTTTGCTGCCAGTGCAGTTGCAGGCACCCTGCTGAACTCCAAGCTCTGGGCACTTGAGCTGCCCCTTTCTGCTGAGCCTGAACCCTTCTCCAGCCCACTGGGGTCACCAGTACCCATCCATTGCCCAGCTGTGCAAGCCATCCCCCTCCAGTGCTGCAATCCCTACCAGGTCACATCACAGCTCCACAGCTCTGCAGTGGCTTCAGTTCTTCATGCTTGCTTCCCCTGATGCATGTGTCATCATTAGCTTCTTCAAATACTTCAAATTATTCGACTTTAAATAAATGTTAAAGTGTCATAGCTTATTGGGATGGAATTCTATCTTCCTGAAATGAGTAGAAAAATGTTGATTTCAGAAGGGGTAGGCTGGATTTTAAGGCTAGGTCTAATTTGACCTCATATGCAATGCCTTGTGAATTTCCTTTTCCTTTGGGTTGTTCCTGTCCCAAGCCCCAGACTCTTGGGTATTATACAGAGACAGTCCCTGGGAGCATCCAATCTACAGTGAGTAACGCCCACCAAAGGAAGATCCTTCATAACTACTGGAACAACTGTTCAGGAGCTCGTTAGTGTTTAAAAGATATTTTATGTCTAGTTATCAACTTTGAAATGATGGTTTTGCATCTTGTGGGATGCTGTCCAGACTTCATTAGGGTATAGACATAGAGTAATTTTAGGTATGTTAGTAAGCTAGCTTTTCTGTGCAATTTTTTTTGTTAGGAATCTTGATCCAACAACAGAAAGAAAAAGGTAGAGATGAGATACTAAAATTACACTTTATACTAGGATGTTACAAAAGAAACCGAAGTAAAAATGTGATTTCAAGACTGTTCAGCAATATATTCACACTGCTGCGGGTATAATTTTACCTCCTCATTGCTGGTGACTCCAATGGCCATCCTTCATAACAAGTTATGGTTTTGTCTGGAGCTCACGCAAGTCTTGGAACTTAATTATAGTTCTAATATTCTTGCTAATGAATTTGAGCATAATTATGGAGGGGAGTGATTTCTGAGGGACTTTATGTGAATACTAATCACTCTTTTTAAATGCCTGTTTGGTTAACTGAAAATACGGCTTCCTTCCGGGGGGCTCCTGGAGGGGCCACAGTGGTGAGTTCAGCAAGCCCTGCCGAGGCGGAGGGAAGGGGCACCGGGGAGCAGCGCAGGGGGCTGCGCCTGCGGCACATCGCCCCGCCGCAGGGGGCCATGGGGCGCAGTGGGGTGGCCGGGAGAGGGATGCTGGCCAGGGGACCTGCCTCGGGCTGCCTGGCTGGTGCCAGGCTGCCGTCCTCGGACCCAGGCTTTCGGCGTGCAGCACACAGGCGAGGAGATGCCCAGCCCTCAAGTCCTTGTGCCTGTCGGGAGAGGCGGGGTTCAGCTGGCACCCAAGGTGGGGAGCAACCAGGGCAGGGGCCTCTCTCAGCTGGCTGCGGCAGACGAGGACCTGACTCGCACCGCCAGGAAATAACTCTGAAAAAACTCTGCTTTCTTAAGGCGATGCTTTACGTGTGTGTGCGTGTGTCTGTACATAAACGTCCGTGCCTGCACGGCCACGCACGTGTGCAGCCAGCAGAGACGAGCGCTGTCCTCCCCTGGCCAAGGGGCCGGCAGCCCAGCAGGGACCACCCTGCCCCTGCCAAGCTGGGGTGCAGGCTGCCAAGCGCCCGAGGGCACAACACCCCAGAGGCCCTGGAGGCCAGTGGCCCAGGACCTGCCTGACCCCCAACCAAGCCCTTCCTGAGACGTGTTCAGTGTCAGGACCTGAGTGTTTTAGTCAGGGGAAGGGGTGGCAGAGCACGGAGCACCTCGCTGCTCAGCACGCCGGGGAGATGGCGGGACGCCCCCTTCCCCACACCAGCGCAGCCCCAGCTGGGACCCGGCAAGGCCGGGGAGCTCCTCCTCAGGGAGCGTCACACCAGCAGGGGTTTGCCTTCCAGCTGCGGGAGCGCCGGGGCGGGGGGCAGCGCTGGTGGGCTGCGCCCGAGGGAGGAACGGCTGCAGGTCTCGCTTCTGCAGCAGCGGTGGGGCCGGCGTCCCAGCGTTGCGCAGCGCTGCCCAGCCGCGGTGGCATGAGAAGCAGTGTGCATGAGAACGCACGTAAAGAAGAGGTGATGGATGGATGGATGGATGCTCTTCTGAATGATGCCTGATGGAAAAAGATGTTCGGGCGGCACAGGGGGCTGAAGGATCCAGAGGAGGCCCCGGCTGTCATAGGGGCCACGCTAACTTGAACAGAGAGCCTGAATTTTACAGTATCTGCACAGCTAATAAAATCAACAGAATTCTGTTCCTCCAGGCAAAAATAACATTGCTGTTTCTCTGCCTCTTTTTCACGTCTCATTTTATGCTTGCAAGACATTCCAGGAGTCTGAGACATGACATTTCTCTTCATACGTGTTCAGTCTTAAGGCAAAATTTAACCTCTAGGAAAGATTATTGATTTGAGAAGTTTTGCAAATATCAATACAAATGACAACCATTATTGAAATGGAAGCTTATGGGCTGCATTGAATTAATGCAGTGTCCATATTGAGATGTGTTTTCTTTCTTTCAAATAATTTAATAAAGTTCAGGTCTCCTCTGAGAGAAATAATTAATTGAGCAAAATGTTAATTAAGGAAAATTATTTTTTCACAGCACAGTTCTTCTAATGAAATAATACTGAGTGAAATGACTGAAGTTTAACTTGATTAAAACTGGTGTCAGTGTTTGCCCAGACTCACAGTGTATGCACTCCCTGTGCCCAGCAGAATTAGAACTTTGCTTAGTGATGATGCCGTTATGAACGGCCCGCAACCACTTCTTCAGCCCTTCCGCACAGTGACAAATGGGAGATACATGTTTACAACTTTATGTTTACTTCATGTTTATTTAAATTTGAAACTATTTCCTTGCCCTCATTTGCATCACCATACTTACTGTTATGCAAAATATATCAGATACAGGATATTATTCCAGATGTGATTTATTGGGATTCCTGTAGCTTAGCATACAGTGGAAAAATGTACATGCATACACAAACATATATATATGTATATATGTGTGTGCTTATACAGATATGTACATATATGTAGAGAGAGTAGGATTACAGTTTGTACTGAAGCTGGTTATTTGCTCGGCAGCAGACCGCAGTCCTGTGTGCACTGATCTATCCATATCTGCTCTGGCACACAAAAGCAGAACGGCTGCACAAGTGCTGTGTGCTGCCTTCGCTTGCTTCTTGCGGAGCTCTGACCGGCACAGGGGCTATGTTAACGTCTCTGCCCTGTGTCTGCCCGAGCGGACAGACCTGGGGAGGCCTTAGACAACTCCTCCTGCAGCTGCACACAGAAGGGCTTCAGCACAGCGCACTGGAGTCTGTACTGGTGCTTGCAGTTATCTCCGCTCTGGCGTAGTATGAGACCTTTAGTCCTCTAAATTGCATCTTCCTGTTGGAGTCATAGATGCCTCATTCTGCACAGAGTAACTGCTTGTTACTACTATTCATCTAAAACCAGTGCTTGTTGCTCACACAGGTAAAGTTAAACAAGTCAGGCATAGCCACTTAGGCACTAGACAAATTGCTGTTGCAGTTCAAGTAAGTTCAGAAAAACTTCAGACAGAGCAAGCCTGACACGCCCCAGCCCTGAGGTCCTGCAAACTCAGTACAAAGCCTGGGGCAATGGCAATAGCGTACTACTGGGTCACAGGGCTGCAAGAGGAATGCACGGTCTGGATGTAAAAACCGGTGAGGCATCACGGTGTGTGAACTGGCAACTGCTCATTTTTTGTGTGGTCAGAAAGATGGGACTTCAGCTGTTGTTTGTGCACCTGAGAGCATGAAACATGCCTCCCCCTCCAACGACCCCTCAGCGCAGTACTCATGGTGTCCTGGTAACTGCTTAGGCCAGTAAACACAGAAATATGAATGATGGGGAAAGGCTGCACAACCATAGAAACATGAACAGCTGAAAATGTGGAAACACTGTTATTATCCATTACCATTGACACTGAGATCCACACGCACAGCACATGGGAATTTGCACCCCTAAGAGCTACTAATCTCTTCCAGGAAAGGCTGGGTGATGAAAACCAACAGGACGCCATGGAGGAAAGGGAGGGTAGCAGGTTCAGCAGCACTGCTCAAAGTGGCAGCCACCCCAGCCCTGCTGAGTCCGGCACCGAATGATGGTGGAAAGCACAGGAACTGAATTAATGGCCTGGATGTGACTTTCACTTCTTCTAATTTTTAGGTAATGCCTTACAAAGGTTCTGGATTGCTGGAAAAATCAGAGATAAACTGGTGTTTATTTTGTGCTGTGTTTTGGTCTTATCAAATTCCCTCCTGCTGCTAAGGGCAGTTCAGCCTCCCAAGTTACACACAAGAGAGGAGCAGAGACGTGAAGTATCCAGTGGCCTTGGTCAAATGCTACAGATAAACTGTGTGTGTAAGAAATAAGTAAATAAGTAAGACTTGGAAAGGTACTCAATTGGTTATCTTGCGAAATGAAATATGGGAGGAAGAGTTTAGAAAATGTCATATAACGTTATTTTGACTTGGAATAAATAGATGAACCTCATGGGATTTAGCCTCTTTGAGCTGTAATCAAGCAAGCACTTGCTTTCCTGCAGCTATTTTGTTGTCATCCTGCAACTCCTGTGATTCCTCCTTGGACTCTTGTGCAATATATCTCTCTCTGCCTTAGACACCTCTGAAGCTCTCCTCCCTTAGCTTTAATGCCTCCTGTCCTGGAGCACCCCGTTGGCCTGTAAGCCCTCCTGCTGGGGCAGGCCCACTCTTATTCGGGTTAATGGTAAGTAAACGAGCTTTCAAGTATGAGGGGTGGTGGTGGCAGAGGCTGCAAATTATCAGGCACTGGATTCCTTCTGGCTGCTTCTCTGCTGACCTCAGTGTCTCAGTACATTTGCCCTAATGCCTGTTGAGGCTCAGGCACAATAAGCACGATTTCTTGTCTCCTTTTCTTTTCTTTTCTTTTCTTTTCTTTTCTTTTCTTTTCTTTTCTTTTCTTTTCTTTTCTTTTCTTTTCTTTTCTTTTCTTTTCTTTTCTTTTCTTTTCTTTTCTTTTCTTTTCTTTTCTTTTTCCTTCTTTTCTTTTCTTTTCTTTTCTTTTCTTTTCTTTTCTTTTCTTTTCTTTTCTTTTCTTTTCTTTTCTTTTCTTTTCTTTTCTTTTCTTTTCTTTTCTTTTCTTTTCTTTTCTTTTCTTTTCTTTTTCCTTCTTTTCTTTTCCCTTGTTTTCCCTTCTTTTCTTTTCCCTTCTTTTCTATTTTCTCTTCTCTTCTCTTCTCTTCTCTTCTCTTCTCTTCTCTTCTCTTCTCTTCTCTTCTCTTCTCTTCTCTTCTCTTCTCTTCTCCTCTCCTCTCCTCTCCTCTCCTCTCCTCTCCTCTCCTCTCCCTTCCCTTCCCTTCCCTTCCCTTCCCTTCCCTTCCCTTCCCTTCCCTTCCCTTCCCTTCCCTTCCCTTCCCTTCCCTTCCCTTCCCTTCCCTTCCCTTCCCTTCCCTTCCCTTCCCTTTTTTTTCCCCCCTCAAAAATTGTTGCTCATATCATTTATCAGGGAAAACTTCTTCAAGAAAGATGAGTTGTTGCAATCTGTTATTTAGGAGATAGTTACAGTTTTGAGATCAGTGGCAATCTGTGCTTCTCTGCTTTCCTGTTTGACGGGCAGAGGGGAGGCAGTGAACAGCTCTCACCCTGCGGCCAGCAGCACCACAGTCAGGCTGGAGCTCTGCTGTGGCAGCTGATGGAAATGCTGCTGTCTTGAGGCAGCAGTTTCCTAGGGCCAAGCTGGGCTAGGAAACTGGTGTTTTCTCCAATGAATTAGATTAAGCCAGTGAAAACTCAGAACCAAAGGCTCATTTGTAACTTTCCACCTCTGAAAACATGGCAAATTGTGGCAGAGAAATAAATGAAGAAGGTGAAAATTAAACTAATGCTCCAGCAGGCAGCTGATGCAGTTGTACAAGGAGTTTCTTCCAGAAGAAGGACCCCAAGGCTCAGGGGTTTTCTTTCTCCCTTTTAGCAGTCACCAGCAATAAGCACTGAAGTGGAAGAGCCTTTTCAGCCATTTGTGAATACTCAGGCACTTCTCCCCATTTGTGAAAACTCAAGCCAGCCAGTCAGAGGGAGCACGATGCCTGGGTGGTCAGCGAGGGTGTGTGTGCCAGACAGGGAGCCGAGAGCAGCCAGGAGAAGAGAATAAATACAGAACAACCTCCTGTACTCCGGAGAACCCTTACTAAAGCACTGATTGAATGACTGCACAGGAGGATGACTAGTTGACAATGCTCCCAGATAACGGGCACACAGTAATGCCAGCTAATTTATGATGTAAAACTGAGACCACCGTTGGGATGAACCCAGCCCCTGTGGACCAGCTGCCTCTTAGCAGCTGGACCAGTTCAGGTGCACACTTCTTTGGCAGCTTAATCTGAAGGGGAAATTAGTTTTTGTGTGAAGAGACCACATGGGAGGCAGCACACCACCCACTGTGCACAGTGCAGCCAGTGGGGACCACTGGAGCCTCCTTCCCAAAAGGAGCTCCTGAGGCGACCCTGGGGTGCCCGCTGCTCACCAAAGCCTGCACGCACTGGTGCGAGCCTGCAGGGAAAACCAGCACGCCACAGCTTCACTAGTATTCGGAAAACAGGTAACATTATTTGCAAACTCTGGCTTTGTGGGTGTTGCTGGGCAGCTGGCAGCGTGCACCATCCAGAGCTGAGCCAGGCTGTGCTCGGCAGCGGCCGACGGCTGCACTTCAGTGTGAACCATCGCCGCTGCCAGGCATGGCTACCCTGAGCAGCACTACCCCACCTCTGCTTTCATTAAGAATATTCACTCTTGAAAAGGAGAGTCAAAGGTTTGGACAGAAATTAATAATTATTAATAATCAAAGTATGTAAACACATGAATAAATACATTGGTCACTGGCTAATGCAAAAGCACACATCTACAGAGAAGTGTGCAAGGGCACATGCATGCCCTCAGGCAGCAAAGGCATGCTCCATTGCTTTGACGCCACGCTTTAGTGAGTAACTGCAGAGAAAAATTCCTAATTATTTTATTTGGTGGTGGCAGTGTCTGCACATGGTGATGTGTAATGAAAATGAAATGAACTCTGAGGATAAGGCACTTCACAGACATCCAGAGAAAGAGTATTTCTTTGATTTTAGACAAATCCTCCCTTCAGTGTACTGCTTTTGATCTTTGCATGGAAGGATAAGTTTTATGTAAGACAAATGTCTATCAAAGTTTTATTTAAAAAGCATGCTTTTAACAGAAGGTGGCACACTGATTAAATTTGGCATTTGAAGCAAGGCAGTCTAAACAGCCCAGGAATGCAGAAGGATTAAAGTGAGGTCTCACATAAAAACTATTGCTGTTTTATTAGGCAAGCGTAGCCTTTTAGGCAATGAAGTTTGGGTGCTATTAATCTATGCTGACAGATAATGGTTAATATTTGGGCAGTTTAAATTTTTTTTCTGGTATCTTTTCTGGTTAATAGAGCATGACTCAGTGCACAGAAGATTCTTCAATGGTTCTACTCGATGTAATTTTGGGAACAAATAATAGTTATGTCTTGGAAACACTGTGTCTAGCTCTTGGGGACTATTTGAAAAGCATCGTTTACAGTCATAACTGAGATGGTTCAGAGCTCCTGGGAGCTAAGGATGCAGAAGCAGCTGCTCAGGGCCTGTATCACCACACCAGCAAACTGCGGCTCTGCAGAGCTGGGAGGAGAGCCTGGGAAACACGCAGGACCCTGCAGGCTGGGAAATGAGGGCTGCAACTGATGAAGGGACTCTTTTACCTGGTTACCACAACTGACCTCACGAGGTCTACATCCATCTCTCAGAGCAACAAGAGCAAGGATGGAGCGGAGCAAATTCCTTGGAGCCAGGCACGACCCTCTGATGCGTATTTAGTCCAGATGGAGAGTTCTTCTGTCTTACTCTGTGCTTTGCAAACCCATTGCAAGGTCGCTGCCATTTCTGAACTATTGCAGCAGTTCAAGGAACCATGAGAGTTAGTCTCAGCGCTATATTTCATTTCTTGTTGATTACTATTTCCTTTTGTCCAATTCATCCTCTTGCCTAGCAGTCAGAAAGGTCAAAGAGCAGCATTTATTGCTGTAAAAAATTCTCCAGCAGAAAGGAGAGTTGAACTTTAAGGAACATGATTGATTCACAAGGGATTAATCTCAGTTTCCATTTGTCTATAACAAAGTGTCCATTCACTGTGTGTCTTTGCACTTCTGACGGTCATAAATATGAAAAAAACAAAGTGAACCTTCTAATTTATTTCCATGTCATATGGTTCATATCAGAGACAGAACTGGCTCATGCATGGGCTTCTTCATTCTTTGCAGGGTGCAGTTTACAAAGCACAGGAGATAAAAATGATTCAAACCATAAAAGCAGACTTCAGCAGCCCCAAATATACAATTCTGCATTCCAGTGACCAAGGGAGCTCAGTGCTGCTGTCCCTGCTGCATGTTACTGGGTCAGGTCAGTCAGAGGAGAGTTTGCATTACCAGAGCCATTCAGCACTGCCAGCACACTGGGATGGCAGGCTGAGGGCTAGAGCAATCAGCTGGGGAGATGGCCAGTTCCCTTCCCCAGCAAGGAGGAAATGACTGACCCACGGCCATAGCACGCTCCTGCCCTTCCTCAGGCTGCCTTGTCTGTCCGTGCATGGTGCCAGCAAAACCACAGCGAGCAGAGCTGCGCCTGGCTCAGGGTCTGGTCAGAGGCTCCTGACCGTCCACCCTTCTGAGGAGGGTTGCTGGTTTACCCCACCAAGACAGTCACTGAGCTGCTGTCCAGCCAGGGTAAGGGCATTTTTAATACACATGCTAATTTTAAACCCAAGGCTCTTCCCCCATTCCACCACTGTTTCTGCCCGGGCGGGCAAGTGTGAGTGCAGATATGGATATCCTCTCACTTAAATCTCCCTTCCTTCCTCCACTCCCTTGGTGGCTCAAGGACCAAGCAGCACTGCGAGGGGTAGGTAATGGCAGCATTGAAGATCATGCAGAGCATTCAGGTTCTCATTAGAGAACTGGGTCCTCAGTCAATGGACCAGCATCGCTAATGGCCCTGTATTGAGATAATAATTGTGGCAAACTAAATACCCAGCCATTAAAGACCAGAATGTGTTATAAGAGACCACAAGTACATTAAAGGTCAGACAATGGTATCTGGCTAAAATCTTCGGTGCCTCATAATTAAATAAATGATTCTTTGACTCAGGAATGGTAAAAGCCAAGTTTTAAGTAGGGCTGACATTAAAGTGCTAGTGAAGATGCTTTGTCTGTGCAGGCTGGTCAGGTCCGAGCAGGGAGAACCATGGAAACTTGTCACGGGGAGGCACCACCTCATTCAGCACGGAGACCCAGGGCTGCCGGGGGGGGCCGGCGCCCGCAGGGGGGCAGGGATTGCCTTCTGAGCCAGGCTGAGCCCCGTCCGCTGCTCCTGATGCTTATCCTGGTGTGTGACGGCCGGAGGCTGTCATGGCCCACAGCAGGCTGGGGGGCTGGCTCCTGCCACACACGCAGGAACAGGCGCGGAGCACAGAGCAGGCAGGGAGGCACCCTCAGCCCTCCTTTTCCTCTCCCAGGGGCTCACCCGCAAACACTGCTTCAACAGCGTTTTCAAATACTGTTAGCTAGAAACAAGGAATTGTAGGAGAGAGTTTTGCTCTGTTTGCTCCTGTGGGGGAATGGCCGAGGCAGCTGCCCTCGCCCAGTGTGGGCACCAGCCACCGGGAAAAGTCTCTCACCCCGCTGGGAAGTGGCTGGGGAGGGGCAGGAGTCAACTGAGAAAGCCTGGCTGTCCAAAGCTGTTCTTCTGGTACTGATAAATGTGATGAGAACTTGATGCCAAGGTATTTGCCATGAGATCGGCTCTCCAGAGACAGCAGCTGGCAAACGTCCGGTGCATTTCCAGGGCCATCAGCTGCAGCAGGTTGCTGCTCCTGCACAGAGCACCGAGGGAGCTGCAGCAAGCACAGTCTGTGACCAGCATGGTAAGCACCACCAGCGTGCTGCTGGTGGAAATAAAATCCCTAATAAATTGCCTGAAGAGCACTTGAATGCCAGAGTAATGATGGAGGTGGGAACATCCTTGCTAATTACAGAAAGAGTGGGCTGCCCTGGGAAGCAGAGCAGGCAGGATTCCTCCTCCATACTTGTGCTGTACAATCAAACATTTCTCTCACTGCCCAGAAACCTTCCTGTTTCCTTAACGTCTCGCGTGGAAAGAATAACGCATGAGAACAAAGTCATGGCTGCAAAGACTATACCTATGTCGAAAAATAAAAAAGGACAGGGGATACACTGCTTCCCCAAAAGCAAAGGTCAGCACTGTGGCATGCCCCGACCACGCTGGCTGCGCGGCTGGGGATCAGCCGCAGCCCGGGGAGGAAGGTGGGCCCATCCAAGCAGAGCTGTGGGTGGCCAGCAGGGCAGCACTGCTCAGGATTGCACCCTGCTATTTCGCACTACAGACAGAAATGAGAACAGGACTCCTGCTTCGGGGCGCGATACATACATGAAGAGTATTTGCATATGAGGTGTGGGTATAAGACCGAGAGGAGGAAGAAAGTGAGGGAGCTCAGCTCACAACTCTTCATTCAAATTGTCCGTTCAACTGTGCTTGCCGCCCTGGAAACAGTCTAGAGACTGTGCGCTAGTGACTGAAGTTTTTAGCAACATAGAAATATGAATAATGAGCAAAATTTTATTTAGTATTGATTTAATCAGAGAGCTTTAATGCTGATTTAATAAAAGAGAGTGTCTGTGCCATATGCTCAGCTGGTGGAATTAGCCATTTGGTCAGAAGAGAGAATCCCGAGGGCATTCCTGCCCAACCTGAAAAGCAAACCCAAACAGCTGCCGGTCAGCAGCTCAGTGTGCTTCAGCCAATAGTTTCCCAAAGAAAAAGAAAAAAATTATGATGATCTTAGGACAGCTGGCAGGAGATGCCCACTGAGGGCTCCATAATTCTACATAAAGACGTAAGGTACAATCTAGTGCAGGGACAGCACTCTTTCTGTAGCATAAAAGATTGTTTTTACCCCATGCACAGCAGCAAGACCTAGATGAAGCAGAGTGGTCCAAACCCTTCAGGACTATCCTGAACTATATTGCTTTGGAAGAAAAAATGCTCTGTACTACAGCACGTCACTAGGAGGCAGCCCCGCTGCCGAAGAAAGATGCAGCCTTAGTCCTTCATAACTGGGTGAACTGGGTGGCACACACTGCTGACACACACTTGCCTGGCAAGGAATTGACCTTCAGAGGGTTTCTGAGCCCAGAGCCTCCACCTGCAATCCTGACCCGGTGCCTCATTCTCCAGCATCTCCAGCTCAGCGGCGTGGACAGGCAGAATCAGCTGGGGCACAGCAGTGCTCCCCGGTAGGATTCCACCCGAGGGCACAGAGCCGCCAGCCCCCGCACTCCATCTCGCTGCTGGTCCCGCTCGGGGCATCTGCAGAGACAGCAGTCTGGGGGGAGGAAGACCGGGGAAAGTAGAACCTGGGAACCCCAGCTCAAGACCAGGGACTGCCTCGAATACAGGGTGACGGGGAGGGATGCTGCAGGGCGGGGAGCGGATGCCCCCTCCTCTGAGAGCTGCTGGGGAACGTTGAGCTCAGGGAGCTCCAGCCCTGACTCTGCGGGGAGCAAGTCCGGCAGGGAACGGGGCTGACCCTCTGGCTGCAGAAACGCAGGGATCCTGCAGAGGTGAGGGCCAGGCCAGCCAGGGCCAGGCAGATGAGGTTATCCCCAGGCTGAGTGCGATCCTCACGGATTTCCTGGGAAACGGGGCTGCGGGAGAGCACGCCTGCCACTTGTACAGCTGGATGGCATTGCCTTTGCTTTCCATACTGCTGTGCCTGATCCTGAATGGCTCTGGTTTAGGCTGAATAGATGATTTCTGTCAACATGAAAGAAATGCTTTCTGGTTTTCATTTCAGTGAGAAAAATATTGTTTCCAGCCAAATTCTTTATCCTCCTCAGGTTTGGCAGCTATTCCCAAACCCCAGTTTTTTTCCCAGACTCCTAATTACAGTGTCTCATGCTGGGGCACATCAAAATAAAGAAAGACACATCAACAAGAAAGACCTTCACATTGGACATGTGCCCGGGATACATAAATACTGACATCAGAAAAAGATTCAGTGCTGGAGCGATCCAAGGGCAATACTGACTTGTTGCTTCTCTGAGTTTCTGGCATTCTCTCATTGTCACGGAGGCAATCTCTTCCCTTTCCCTCCTCTATTTTACTGTCTTTTATCCTATTAGTTATCTTTACTTGGCAGTGGGTGCATATTCATTGCAGCGGTAATAGAAAAGGAAGAAAATTAGTCTTTCGGAGTGCATTTCCATGCTGTGCTGTCATGGTTTAACCCCAGTTGGCAACTAAGCACCACACAGCCACTCGCTCACCCTCCCTCCCCTCCGGTGGGATGGGGGAGGGAATCAGAAAAAAAAAGTAAAACCCATGGGTTGAGATAAAGACAGTTTAATAGGACAGCAGGAGAAGAGAAAATAATAATAACAACAATAAAAGAATGTACAAAACAAGTGATGCACAATGAAATTGCTCACCACCCGCTGACCGATGCCCAGCCCGTCACCGAGCAGTGATCGCTAACCCCCAGCCAACTCCCCCCAGTTTCTATACTGGGCATGACGCCATATGGGCTGGAATAGCCCTTTGGGCAGTGGGGGTCAGCTGTCCTGGCTGTGCCCCCTCCCAGCTTCTTGTGCACCTGGCAGAGCATGGGGAGCTGAAAAGCCCTTGACTGGTGTAAACACCGCTTAGCGACAGCCAAAACATCAGCGTGTTATCCATATTATTCTCATCCTAAATCCAAAGCACAGCACTATAGCAGCTACTAGGCAGAAAATTAACTCTATCCCAGCCAAAACCAGGACATGTGCTCATAAAGTGCTTCTCTGATTGTCGTAATAAATTAATAACCAAACAGAAACAGACCAAAGATGGTTTTGCCATGTGTTGGGTGTACTATAGCTACTCTGGAGAAGATGCATGCTTAGAAATTAAAATAAGCACTTCAGTGGACTAAGCTATTGCTTTTAATTACAGGTATTCGTTAAATATTATATTGGATTTATTTCCAAGTCACAAGAATATCTACATTTTTCTGCAAGATGCTTTTAGCAAATGATAGAGCTCTCAGAGAAATCATGTTTCTTTGTTAACCCATGCACGTGGTTTTGGTTTATCTTCTATTACAATAATAAAAATAAGGATGTACCTGCTTATCACTATGCAAATCAATGTATTATTAATAAGTAAGGCACATTTTCGGTTGAGTAAGGCTGGCAAATATCCTATTTCCACTTCATGAGATGTACATCCTCAGAAATGTTTATTAAAGGGAGAATACTCACTATACCAGCATCCTCCATTCTCTGGTACTAACCAGTCTACTGCTGGTCTAGATTTAGGGAAAATCAGTTTAACATGGAAGAGAGTGTTGGAATTTTTATTGACTATTTCTTCTCTTGCTTTTTGTTGCTATGGAAACAGCCCCTTCTTATTCTTAAATCATTTGATCGTACCATTTCCTATTAAGCAGACTTACGTTCTCTCACAGTTTCAGTCACGCCTTGCCAGTAACAGCTCCTCCCAATGATCGCTGGCTCTGCACTGCCCCAGGTTTCCACATTTCTTCATTGCAACAGAAAGCTAAAACTGTGACATTTCCCCCAAACCGCTTGGCCTTCGCAGCAGTGGTGTAATAGGAAATGTAAAGCTCTGCAGTCTGGGCTGCGCAGTGCTCACCTGCATGCAGCGACCACAGCGCCCGGCAGGCAGCAGGGTGTCCCAGCCCCAGGGGGCACGCCAGGACCCCCAGCCCCAGCCCCCCAGCCCCAGGGGGCACGCCAGGACCCCCAGCCCCAGCCCCCCAGCCCCAGGGGGCCCAGCCCCAGCCCCCCAGCCCCAGGGGGCACGCCAGCATCCCCAGCCCCAGCACCCCAGCCCCAGGGGGCCCAGCCCCAGCCCCCCAGCCCCAGGGGGCACGTCAGGACCCCCAGCCCCAGCCCCCCAGCCCCAGGGGGCACGTCAGCATCCCCAGCCCCAGCACCCCAGCCCCAGGGGGCCCAGCTCTGGCACCTCAGCCCCAGAGGGCACGCCAGGACCCCCAGCCCCAGCCCCCCAGCCCCAGGGGGCCCAGCTCTGGCACCCCAGCCCCAGGGCGCACGCAGGCACCCCCAGCTGCAGCACCCAGCACAGCTGCCTGGGACAGGAGGGGGCAGCCTGGGCGTGCGGTGCACGGGCTTGGGGGTATAATGAGCTCCTCATATTTGGCCCTATTTGGCATTAACTGCCCCAGGAAAAGAGAGAAACAGGGAAGATGAGCCTGCGAAAGCTGCACATGTCTTGCGAGGCGGGGGGGTCTGTGCCTCCCCTGTGCCTGGCCAGCCCAACACCTTTCCCATGTGCGCTGAGCCTGCGCGCTCTCTGCCCAGCTCCCTCCCTCCTTCCAGCTGCAGCCTGGGAGGGGACGGGGCCTCTGCTGGGGATGGCAAAGCACGCTAGTGATTTTCCAGAGGCACAAAGCTCCTTCGGGGTGAGGAGGGTGGCTGCCTGGCCCCAGCGGAGAGCCTCACATGGCTTTAACATCACCAGCACTGCCACTCCATGGAGGCTGAGGGGCTCATACCTGCCCCTCATGTCTTTGCACACAGGGAGTGCTCTGAGTGGAGATGGCACGTCCCCAGCCTCAGCAAAGACGTGCGTACTGGTTTTGGCTGGGGTAGAGTTGATTTGGGGTAGAGCTGCATAGCAGCTCGCATGGTGCCATGTTTGGGATCTGTGCTGAGAACAGTGCTGATAACGGGGATGTTTTAGTTACTGCTGAGCAGCGCTTGCACAGCGCCAAGGGCTTTTCTGCTCCTCAGCCAGCAAGCAGGCTGTGATAGAGGAAAACAGGGACTTTGTTTTTTGCAACTAGTGGTCACTGGGGTCCAGATTCTGCTTCATCCAGTGTTTGTAAAACTTTTGGGTAAAAATCTGGGGTTTGTTCTCTCCTTCACCTCTTCCTATTATTATTAATCTAAAATTAAGATCTACCAAGCCTGTTGGGCACAAATCCACAGATAGGTCTTGTGGTAAATGGAGGAAAAGGAAGAAACATAGCATTTTGAACATACACTTAAGGTAGGCAGATCCTCAATAGACAGGTTGAGGTTTATTTATTTTGGCAAATGGTTATGCTGTGGGTTTTAAGGAAGTATTTTCTTTAGAATGTGAGGTTCGGTCAGTGGTGCGTGCAGTACACAACACTCCTCATTTATTTTGATCAAACACTAGAGAAGACAGAAGGAGTATTTGGACTGAATTGCATAAATCTTGTTTCACTTCCCTATGAAGGCTGGCAATCTCTTTGTCAAGCTTCTGAAAAAAACAAAGCATCAATGTTTGACAACAGTTCCAATTGCTGAATAGATGCTGGTAATTATATTATCAGTTTATCACAGTTTATTACATTAAAAATCCTCTCCATTATTCAAGACACACCTGTACACATTGTTTTCGGAGACGTCTCAAGCTTGTTAAAGTTTTCTGAAATATTCTAACAGTAGGTGTAGGCTTGCCTTTATATTTTTGTTGTTTCTACCTCACAGCTGATGATTTATGTTCTTATTTATCACCACATTCAAGTCAGAATCTGGGCTGATGAATGTTGCTCTTTGTAGTTTGCCTCCCACTCACAAATTCTCAGCCTGATCCTAATGAAAATAATCTTAAACCTGGGACTCTTCATTTACACACGGCTCTGTTTACCAGTGCTCAATTGTTGCAGCAATTAACTTTGTTTTCACTAACTTCTCTTGGCTACTCTCCTGCTTTTAATGCAAATTTGGTATGACAAGATACTTACATGTTTAGAAAAATAGACTGGTAATGTGAGGATATACCTTCCTGAAAAATCAGAAATTACACATATCTCACAGTTTTATGTACTGAGATTACGGTCAGGTTAACGTTACTGGAAATCTTTAAGAAGCCAGTGTCTATGCAGGCCCATACGCATGTCTCATAATGTGCCCTCAAAAAAAAAAGAAATACAGAGAAAAGCAGGAAAAAACCTATTCATTGAACAACAGGGGAACGCTCGCCAAACTTTGCATATAACATGCATTTTCCCATGGTGACTTAGAGGCGTATGTGAGAAAGGCTGAAGCTAGGAAGGAAGGGCAATCACTGAAAACAGAAAGTGCAGCAGAGCGGCTGCTGCGCGGTGAGGGGGATCTGCGACCGGCTCCCCAGGGACAGTGCCTGGTGCTGGGCGATGGCTCGGCTCTGCAGGAGCCATCACGCTGGACCCGACCACCAGCACCTCCATGCTGGAGCACCCGTTCTCCCCCGGCCGTGGCACAGCTGCGGCCATCTGCCAGGGGCCACCACAGCCAGTCACCAGCCTATTCCCTGGTAGCTGAGCCTGCCCACAGCCTTTCCCCAGGACGGAGAGGGTGGCCCTGCGCAGGCAGCGTGGATCGCATCTGCTGGCAAGAGCACCCAGCAACTCCTCGCCAAGGCCTCGCCATGTGGGAAAGGCACTCTTCTGCAAGACGTGATCTGAGAGCAGCGGGTTTCCAGGTCTCTCGGAGACTGAAGATGACAGATTGAGAGCCTGTGACGAACTGCTGACTTCAGCTACTGGCTCCTCCATCATGAATAAATGATTGATGACGTTCGGGAGAGCGCAGCACAGAAGGGACTTGTACACTGAGCTGTTATTGATTGACTGCGCAGAGATAGCTAAGCTTCTTGGGTTGCTCTCCTGTGTTGGGGATGCAGATGAAGCAGAACCTTGGTGCAACTGAGAATTAAAATTGATAAAGAAACCTGGTCATTCCAACAAGACACATAAAAATTGTCATGGGCATAGAGAAAACAACATTTCTCTTCCACATCAGCATTCGGTTGTTCAGGGGCAAAGTGTCCTATTGCTCTCCTGTGAAGTAACTTAGACGTTATAATATTAGTTGCTGATTATAATTTTTATTATTACCTATGCAGGTATTAGGGTTCTAAAAGAAACAAGAGGTACACAATCATTAAAACTAATTAATCATGTTACAGTATGGCTTTACTCCTTATTTATTCTAATCTAACATAAAAAATGTTTCTAAAATGATGCTATCAACTAATCTATTTCTTCAGCCTCATCTGAGAGATAGAAGTCCGAGCAGCAGAGACAGCCCTTTCTCTTTTCCCTGCAGAGGTCCCAGACACTGCACATGACACCATGTGGCAGGGAGACTGGAATTATGTAGAGATTGCCATACTGTATTCATCCACGTTTACCTTGGTGCTACTATGCCTGAAATTCAGTAGGAGCTGGCACGGGGGCTTCCCTGGATGTGGAGCTGAAGCTGAGCTGGGGAGAGGCTCAGCCTTCAGAGGGCAGACACTTCTCAGGGAGCCCTGGAGCCAGTTTACAGCCTCTTGCTAAAACAAGCACCGCTCACCACTCCACTTGCTTCTGGGTTCAGGGTGGGACCAAAGGTTTTGTTCTGGCTAAGGCGAAAGTTTGAAAGCCAATGTGTCAATGGACATTTTATTGAAACTAAGGGCAACTTGTGCATAAATTTCTAATTTTCACGCATGTTCCTTTACCCTGGTCAATACTAATACACTAATTTTGCATTAATACGCAAAACACAGAACACATAGAGGAATGAAGAGCTTGTGGGTAACCCCCAGGTCCAAGCCTGCAATGGTCTAACTTTTTTTTTTAATTGCTCAGAACACAGACCTTCTTGGAGTATTATTCTTTGGTGCCCCTTGCCCTGGGAAAATAGGTAATCAAATGCATAATGAAGAAGAGAAATAAAGAAGAAGCGGAAAACTCTTTCTCAGTTGTGTTACTAGTTTTCACCTGGGAGTCCTGTTTGCAGCACAGCTGGTGGGATGTGCACAGGAGGCACCGTGCGCAGAGCATGCACTGGTCAGTGCACGCACACAAGGTGTGTACTGCTCCTGGGTGCGTGCACGGCGTTGTGCCCTCTCCCAGCCTGTCTCACGCTTGCCCACCAAGCATTGCTGGGATTATTCAGCTTAACACCCCTCGTGCTTTGTGAAATCGTGTGCCTTTGTAGCATTATTTTTACATCACCATGTTCAGTGCTTGAGCTGGGGATACCTTCAGTAATGGTACCGTCGGACCCTGCCGTGTCTGTCACGGCTTCTCCATGTGGCTGTCTAGGCAGGCTACAGAGAGCTCAGAGACCAGAGCACATGCCCTTGTGCAGCCGTGTGTGCACAGGAGGGACAGGCAGGGCAGAGGAAGGACAAGGGTTAAGCCAAAAATTTCAAGCTAATATTGGGCAGATAGAGCAATTCTCACCTTTTGCACCAAGTTTCAAGGCTGCCAGGATCCTGCCCATCCCAGAGTCAGCCTGAAGGTGCGTGCCTGGAAGAGGAGAGAGCTGGGGTGGTTGTTCCCAGGTGAATGCCTGCACCCACACTACGCTCCTCATTGCTGCTGCTCCCCTCAGCAGCCCCGATCTCACCTGGACTGCACTGCATACCCGCAGGTGCTGGCGGGGGCTGGGGAAATCTACCAGGTCTCGCAGCGTATTAAAACTTTGCTATCAAGGGCCTGTCTGTAGCTTCTAATGAATGAGACGAAACAAAGCCTCAGAAGGCAAAGAGAGGAAAATGCAATGCAAGAGAATATTGATTGTAATATGAAGAATGGATGTTGGTTATTACCAGATACTACCAATGTGGTTTTCACTAAGGTTTTTGTGACACAGGACATAAGCAGCTTTCATCTGGGCATTTGGTCCTCTCCTCTGATTAAGAAGGGAAGTTGTCTTTGCTTTAAAACTTGCTTTTGATTAATTTAAACCTAATTCTGATGAGAGCTGTGTCCCTACACCAAACTCAGTGACATGTCTGTGTCATAGGTTATGACAAGGCATCTAAAACATGATGATGCAATGATAACTGGATAGATAAGTAACGCATGCAGTGCAAAAGAATTGCAGCAAACCCTCTGCAATCCTGTTCAAGCAGAAATGAATGTTGGTATGCGCAGAGAGCTTGGGATCCTGGCTGCTTTACCAGAAAATTATGAAATGGCACGTATAGCGAGTTCGATTTCTTTATGACCTCTTCCAATCACCTTCTAATTCTTCACAATCTTGTCTGTTATGTGTCTGGTTCTTTGCACTTGCCATGTGCTGCTGTGCTTTGTTAGAAGGGAGAAAATAAAAAAAATCATTTTCCCCCAGGAATTCATGAGCACAATTTTGCTGCATCAGCTTTGTGATAGGTTGGCTTTGGGAAACAACTGACAGTGTATTTCTCCTGCTGTATTTAGGTGAAAATCAGCTGTGTCTCTTAACTGAAATGTTTTAAGCTTGTCTTTGTCAGGTAATAAAATTGTGTTGCCTTTTAAAACTAAATGCCTTGTGATATCTATTTCAAAGGCTGACATTCCTAATCCACTAACACCCTTGAGCAGAAAAAAGCTATTCAGTTTCAAGTGTAAATTCCTCCACAGATGTTTTAAAGATCAAAGAAAAGGTCGATAAGGACACTGGCAAATGATGTGGATGCTCCACGCTAACACTGTCCAAAATGCTGTTTCAGCAGAGGAGAAAGGGGATTTGGCATCCAAGTTCATTTAGTAAAGCTAATAATCTTAGCATTTCATACACAGCGGGAGTTTACAGGTTGAAAGCAATCTCAACAGGGAAGCTTGAAAAAGCAGTTAATTATAACAAAAGATCTCTGATACGGTCTTCAGTTTTGAGCAATTTTCTACTTTTTCTGTTTATTTGGAGTCTGAGGTTGGTGCCCTTTACTGGAATTCCTGATCACAGATTTTATTTTGTGCATTCACACAAACTGTTCCTGTTAGGTCTATTTATCTATTTATTTGTATTTGTGTGAAACTCCACCGGTAAATTTTTAACTTTATCTTAATGCTAACCAGTGTCATCTGGCAATTTTCAGAGCCTGCTGGTGTTCTTGGCCCCTTTGAACGGTCTGTCTGCATACTTAATGCACTGTTTTTCCTCTTCGGATGCTGCTCATGCACTCACTTTATTTTTCTGAGGTTGGTTGTCCGAAGGGCAGGGGCGGATCATGGGGGTGCCTGGCTGCAGAGCCGTGGGGCAGCGTTGGGCTCTCGTGCGGGAGCTCAGCGTCGTGGGTGGGGGCGTCAGCCGCGGTGTCCCCCGTGGCTGCAGGCACAGGTATGGTTGTCCCCTAACGGTCCTCCCTTGACGGCCTTGGAGGCTCAGAAGAAATGTTGATCTTCACCTCATCATCTGAGTCTGATGGGACTGTCACAGGATGGCATCTTCTGCATGCCGCAGCAGATGACCACACGACCACCCTTGGGGTCTGCTGTGTGGCTGGGAGAGGCAAGCAATTTACCCATACCATTGGCAGGTGGATCTGTGAAGGGCCATTGACTTTGGCCCTCTGGTCTCTGGCATGGGCAGGCAGCGACCGGCAGAGCCCTGCCAGCCCTGATGTTCAATTGCCAGGCTAGGGGTGACCTGTCCTGCCACAACAAACAGGTCCCAAAACAAAGGATCAAAAATGAGGGTGAAATCCATTCCTCTCAGAACAGATGGTTTCGGCGCAAATACAGGCCATGGACCAGCCCTGGCGGGCAACTGGATAGAGCATCCCAGCTCTGGATGCGGCCCCTGTACAACAGCTTAGCATTACGAGCAGCACCCACATCATGTGTTACAGATTCAGTACCAGAGAACGGTCCTAAGCACACTTAACTTCCTAAGATATGCATCTAAAATAAAGTAAAAATAGAGAGATGGGTTCAGCCTTCAGCGCACTTTGCTGGACGGACACCTGTGCTTGTGGGCTTCACAGGCGTGTGCCTGAGCCAATGCCTGGTCCAGACCCCTGCAGAGCAGTACCCTGTGGAGGGCAGCTGGAGGCCAGCGAGCGGCAGCTGGTATCGACGTGAACATCTCCATAAGCTGTACCCCAATTCTGACATGCGGGCTGGCTGGAGGAGAGTGACTGACCCGCTGCAGTGACCGCCCTGGCGCGGCAGAGGCGATGGCGAAGGCTGTCCCCCCGCCCTCAGCAACCTGCTTCGTGCCGAGAAGCACCTCCAGGCAGTCTGGGTTGATACCAGCCTACGAAGTTGCTCCTGCAGGGAATTTAGCACTGCACGTCTCAGGCTGGTATGTAACACAGACTGAAAGGGCCAAAAATCATCAGTTAAAATTATCTTCAGACACCCTGATTTTACTTTCCAATTTCAGGACTTCCTCCTTCACTTTGGGTTGTAAAGGCAGAGCCAGCCTCAGCTGCTAGCAGCTCTCCATGCCTTGATATTAAATATTTGTGTCTCCTGCAGTTCTCAGTGTGTGGGAGTCACTAAAGCTCACCAAATTAACTAAAGTAAAGTGATAGCCCGTGGCACTTTACCAATAATCTGCTTTGGTGTGTGGCATGGTGCCTCTCTGAGGCTGTGGGGAGACCTTTCTCTACATCTGCAAAACAAAGACGTGGTCTCTGATGCTTATACTTCCAAGAAGCTGCATCTTCAGTGTCTGAGGGGATTCATGCAAAAACCCACTGGTGACAATTTGTACACTGGCCCCGGAGGCGTCTGCATCCCAGCATCATCTGGACCTACACGCACACCGAGACAGTACGGTGGAGAGGCAGATCACTGGAACCGCAGCAGGTTCTTATTTTGAGGGGGGAAACATAACTGCGGTCTGCAGAAGTACCAAGATTTTCCAACTGAAATTATTTTCTCTCGAATAAAACCTCTTTGAACATCTAGAGAGAATATTAAGAGTATGGATGCAAAGACAAGGTGTGTAAGGCATAAACACCACACTAGGTTTTTCAACTACCAACTCTGACATCACTGATTACCCAAAATTATAACTGCATACATTTTACATTAGATTTTCCTGTTAAGGTCTCCCTGGACTTGCTCATGACCACGGGTTTTCTGGAAGGTGCATTCCTATAGACATCCGTCATTGTCCTCAAAAAAGTCCTGAGGCAAGAGAGGTGAACACGGGGAAGGGGGTGAACTAATGTGTGTGTGCACCCCACTGTTGATATTAATCAGGGAGTCCTTTCAAAATCTGACTTCCTTTTAATTTTTTATTCTAGAAAATAGCTTATTTCTGTGTTTTTAAAGGTGCTGTTAGTCCTGTTATGCTAGTTTCAGGCTTTCCACAGTGGGTGTCAGGCACTGAAGAGGTTTTGCAATGTATAAGAGTGTTCATCAGGTTCTCAGTGATGCTGCAGACCTCATTTGCTCTAAAATCCTAGTCAAATTTTGAATGGGTAATTCAAAGCTGAAGACAAGTGCAGAGCAAGATAATAGATTAAACTTTGTTTAACTTAATAATAGCAATAGTAGCAACAATCATGACAGCAATGGCACAGCTGGTGTGTGACTCAGATCATTAAAAATTCAGGTGATACCTGGATGAAGGTTAAATTCTGATCCTCTTGAAAAGCCTACCTGCTGAAGGACAGAACCAGAGGAAAACTGGCAGAGAAAAAGAGTGTAAATAGGGAACAGCCAGCATAATGGAAGTGCAAGATCATGCACAGGACTTGAAAAGAGTGTAGGAAGCAAGTTTTGATGATAAACATGGACTTCATGATGCTGTGATATAGAAAGCTCTCTATATTGTCTTCGTGGCATCTCATATCTGCTGCATATTACAGCCTGTCTTTTTATTTCTCTCAAAATTTGGGAAAGCTCATGAACAAAGACCCTCTTCCCCCTTTGAGAAAGGTGCTGTGTAGACCATCCCGTTATCAAAAAACCCAAAATTGTGCTGGTGACACCAGCCACAGAGCCATGTATTAATAGACTGGGTCCATCTGTTTCCTCCAGTATCGCTGCCCACAACTGGAAGGACAGAGGAAAAAATTACCTGTGCTCCAGATCCCCCTACCAACCATCCCAAGGCCCTGAAGTCTCTTTTGATTGCCCTTGGACTATGCATTATGGCTTCATCGCCACCCACATGTAAGAGCAATAGTGGTTAATAGTCCCAGGGCCGATCCAGGCTAGGAAGTTTCCTAGTGATGTCCTTAACCCAGGATGGGACCGGACTCCACGGAGGACACCAGGAAGGGTTCACCTGCCACCGCCTGTGTGCCTCACCAGGAAAGGTGTCCCCCAGGAGTCTGGCCTGAGGAGTGGAGGAAGGACACCTCTGATGGGGCAGATCACATCAGTACACCCAGCAATAAACCATCTGGAGACAGGGTGGTGAACAGAAACCTTTAACATACCACATTTTGCACAAAGAGACTGAGTGTTGTTTCCTTTCATTTCTCCACTTCAGTCTTTTATAAAAATTTTTCAAACTGTGTTGTCTCTGCTAGCTGTTTTCAGTAAATACTGTTTGCATTTTAACTTAGCTTGTCCTGAGGTATGTGTTATTTCAAGGCATTTGGCTTTCATGAAGACTTTCTTTGGCACAGGTGTAGATATGTTTGTGATTTTTTTTATTAATTCAAATTTTTATTTGTCTTCCAAATGGGGGGGGGGGGTGTGGAATCTCCCAGTTCTGCATCCCTTGTAACAAATGTCTATGTGGAAAGGTAATGGGGAATCCTTTAAAAGGGAAAAGCATGGTAGTGGCAGCAATATCCCACCAGAGGCCTTGACCCCAGTGGCGATGGGCAGCTGCGCTGGCACCATAGCATTGTGCACAGGGTCACGCTTGCTGTAGCTGTACCTGTTGGTGCAGTCATCCACACAAGCCATCCTTCAATAGGGCAAGGAAAGGACCTTTCTCATGTTTCATTTTCAAGTTTCTTGCATGCTTGCATTTTCACCGCTTACATGAATGTGCCCTAATTACTCAATTCTTCTCTGATGCTTTCCCTTATTTTATGTATCTAGAAAAGCTACCCCATAGTTTGATACCCGCGGTGTAACACATCTGTTACCATGGCAGCACGATCACGCCATCCTAAACTCCCTCAGTTTTAAACAACTTTGATAGTATCTCACAGGCATGATTAACTATATGTGAAAATCTTGCTGGTGTTTTTTTGTACCGATTTCTTCAAAGAAAGCACAGAGACAACAAGCAGTTGTCTATTGTTCAGTTGTCAAAGCTCTGTGATTATTTTCTACATGAACCGAAGGGAGCACAGCACTAATTTGCTGCTTTTGTAGACGGCCAGTGGACAATTTGGATCTCTGTTACAGAAACAGCAAAACAGAACACTTTTTTGCGGAAGCTAAACAGCAGTCAGTGCTTTCAGAGCATGTTTGAAACCTTGCATGCCTTGGAGAAGTGGCAGAGGACAGAGCACAAATTCTGTCAGGCACATTTCCAGTTTCCAAAAGCAAGTTGTTTCCTCAGAGACCTGCTTCAGAGATACCCCACAGGGCTCTCATTATACTGGAAATTGCTTGAACCATGGGCTGAAAAAACTGAAGATCTCTCATGCAAGATCTTTGTTTGCTACCATGAGTGTGAAAGAGAAAGGGACCCCCCAAAATTATTATTGCTTTGAATTTTTGTTGTTTGCTGTGGGGTTTTTTTAAATATTTTTCAGATGTTTTTGTTAAGGTCAGTGCTCAAATCGAGCAGGTGGAGGGAGGTGATCCTTCCCCTCTACACAACACTGGTGAGGTGTGGTGGCTGACCCTGGCTGGACGCCAGGTGCCCACCAAGCCGCTCTGTCACTGCCCTCCTCAGCTGGGCAGGGGAGAGAAAATACAACGAAAGGCTCGTGGGTCGAGATAAGGACAGGGAGATCACTCACCAATTACCATCATGGGCAAAACAGACTCAGCTTGGGGAAATTAGTTTAATTTATTACCAATCAAATCAGAGTAGGATAATGAGAAATAAAACCAAATCTTAAAATACCTTCTCCCCACTCCTCCCTTCTTCCTGGGCTCAACTTCACTCCTGAATTCTCTCCCTCCTCCCCTCAGCAGCACAGGGGGACAGGGAATGGGGGCTGCGGTCGGTTCATCACACGTTGTCTCTGCTGCTCCTTCCTCCTCAGGGCAGGACTCCTCGCACTCTTCCCCTGCTCCAGCATGGGGTCCCTCCCACAGGAGACAGTCCTCCACGAACTGCTCCAACGTGAGTCCTTCCCACGGGCTGCAGTTCTTCACGAACTGCTCCAGCGTGGGTCCCTTCCACGGGGTGCAGCCCTTCAGGAACAGACTGCTCCAGCGTGGGTCCCCCACGGGGTCACAAGTCCTGCCAGCAAACCTGCTCCAGCGTGGGCTCCTCTCTCCACAGGTCCTGCCAGGAGTCTGCTCCAGCACAGGCTCTCCACGGGGTCACAGCCTCCTTCAGGCATCCACCTGCTCCAGCGTGGAGTCCTCCACGGGCTGCAGTGGATATCTGCTCCACCGTGGACCTCCATGGGCTGCAGTGGATATCTGCTCCACCATGGACCTCCACGGGCTGCAATGGATATCTGCTCCACCGTGGACCTCCATGGGCTGCAGTGGATATCTGCTCCACCATGGACCTCCACGGGCTGCAGTGGATATCTGCTCCACCATGGACCTCCATGGGCTGCAGGGGCACAGCCTGTCTCACCATGGTCTGCACCATGGGCTTCAGGGGAATCTCTGCTCCCGCACCTGGAGCACCTCCTGCCCTCCTTCTTCACTGGCCTTGGTGTCTGCAGAGTTGTTCCTCTCACATGTTCTCACTCCTCTCTCTGGCTGCAGTTGCACAGCTTTTTTTCCCCTTCTTAAATATGTTATCACAGAGGCACTACCACCGTCGCTGATGGGCTTGGCCTTGGCCAGCGGCAGGTCCGTCTTGGAGCCAGCTGGCATTGGCTGTATCAGACACAGGGGAAGCTTCTCGCAACTTCTCACAGAACTCATGCCTGTAGGCCCCCCGCTACCAAAACCTTGCCACGCAAACCCAATACGTGAGGCCACACCTGGAGGACTGTGTCCAGAGCTGGGCTCCCCAGTACAGGAGAGACATGGACATACTGGAGAGATTCCAGTGAAGGGTCACGAATATGATGAAGGGTCTCGAGCGTCTCTCCTATGAGGAAAGGCTGAGAGAGCTGGGACTGTTCAGCCTGGAGAAGAGAAGCTCAGGGGGGATCTTATCCATGTGGACGAATACCTGAAGGGAGGGTGCAAAGAGGTCAGAGCCAGGCTCTTCTCAGTAGTGCCCATTGACAGGAAAGATCAAGGTTCTCAGATGCACTGGAGATGCAATTCACCGTCTTTCCCCAGCCCTCCAGCACAGGAGCAAAGTGTCATCTGTCCTGCTGGGGCACTGGGTCCAGCATTTGTGCTCTTCAGTGACACCACAGATCAAGGCAAACAAAGCACCACAGCTGTGTAAGTGTTAAAAAACAGCAGTAACAGCCCCTGCCAGGGGGAGAGCTCAGCACGGCTTGCTTTCTGCAGAAATAAAAGATTGAGCTTCTCTACAGTCGTGCTGTCCTGACGGGAGTGTAACCTGAGGAAGAACGGGGGTCTTCTTCCAGGGTAGGGCAGGCAGCCTGGCAGCTGCTGGGATGGCTGGGCACCTCGGGAGCAGCCTAGGGGTTCTGGCACCCCACGCCTGTCCCGAGCGGGACCCAGCGACAGGAGACCAGCACCCTTCCTGGGAGATGCAGGCGTGCACAGACATCATCCACGCCATCCCAGGTATCAGTGTGATACACCCTTCAAGGTTCAGACTGCTGAAACAATCACACCTGTCTTAATGGAGTGGAGCCTGTTCTGTAAGATCTGCACGGTTAAACACCCCCGTACGTGACTTCCAGAGGTTAGCACAACAAATTAACAACATATGGAGCTGTTTACATGTTGAGGCCAACACGCCCTGTTCCTTGGGGAGGGTGTGAAATGTGGAGGAACTAAGTGCAAGAGTGCCTTTGGAGAAGCATGTATAAAACATTAATTGCATCTGTCTACAAACAATAACAAATAATTTCTCAAATCTACTTTGAGTGTTTCTGTTTTTACTGCTATAGCATGTTATTTTCTAATTTTCTTTATAACACCAACAGAAAACGGGGAAAGCACTTTTTCAGCAGTCTGTTTACAAGCTAAAGAAAATACTTTATTTAAAGCTTTTGCAGCTCTATCTTATCTTTTCCTTTCTGAAGGATTTGATCATGAATTATACATTCCAGCACAACATGAAATATTTAACTCATGCTCTTCAATTCCAGTTCAACTTCCCAAACAAAGAAATGAGTTTGAGCACAGAAAATACTGGGTATATAGATATGAATCCACTAGTGCTTATAACAGCTTTCCCCTGCTTAGTGCCCAGATCAATAGGACTGAAGCCTCAGAAGGCTTCAGGTGGTCAGCACTGCTCTGCGTGCCATTCACTTAATTACAGGAGAAACTTGGCTTCAGCAGATGGATTGTGCAAATATGAATTCAAGTGCTCTGAATGATTGATGCTCTGAAAATATGCCTGCAGATTTCTAAAGGTTGGGAGGAAAATATGTAAGAAAAATGAAGTACAATAATTATTGCTTATGCAATGAAGCTATTCCCTTGTTTCAGAATTTCTTCAAGCCAGCAGGAAGGTCACAGCACTGTATCGGGATGGCAAATGTTAAGGGAGGATACGATCTCCATGTCCTGGACCACTCGCTTACACCACGCTGCGGTTGTGCTGGCTTCTCCTTAGAGCTGTGCTGGAAGAGATCTGGTACAAAACAGACATGAATCAGGTCAAGAGCTGTAAGCGAGTGCATTCAATTTAATTTTAATGAGTGTGCATATAATTGGATAAAAAATAGGAATCAGAAAGGAATTCTGACTTAGTTTCCAGAGGTATGAAGGCAGATACTATATGATTACACACAACATCATCTGCTCTGGTTGTCCAAAGTGTGTCATGGTTATTGATGAGTTGGCATTATCTTTAAGGCAAATAATGGAGGAGGCCATAAAGGTAACTGTGTCCATTTTCCAGCTAAAGGAATTACATAACTATTTGTTACACACACAAATGGAATATACCATAATTCTTTAACTCAGGGTGCCTGTGGAAAATATAATTTCAGATCTAGAACAAAATAACAGCTTATCTTAACCACAGCCCAGCATTTGCAATTACATAAATAAATTTGTTTAGGAGTTGAAGAACAAATTCCCTAAGACTCAGGGTAGGGAAGTGAATGCCATTATTTGCTCCATTTTCTCACCTTTGGAGCATGTAACACGCTTTGCAGAGCACAGCAGACAAGTCACTTAGGAAGTACCACCTCATAGAGCTGCGTTATGCTGCGCATGAAGTGACACAGAACCTGGATCTTGCGGTCCTGTCCAACCGGATCACACGTTGTCTTCTTGCATGGTGTCACTTCACTGACGCGACATCACCTTTGGAAGCACACTGAATTAACTATCTTCTGGTAGGCTTGGAGCGTGACACCTGAAACCAGGCAGCCTACGCTAGAAAAAATTAAAATCTTATTTTTAATCTATGGGTGCCAGCTAGTCTGCTTTGGCAAACCTAGAACGTTTCTTCCTGGTGACTGGAAATGCTGCATGCCCTGGTTTGTGCTTTCAGATACAACAAAACTCGACAGCCTTATGGTGACGAGAAATAAAAAACATTCACTCAGACACTTTGAAACAAGTAAACTAGAGTTGCCTTCTCCCACCTGAGGGTTCACCCTGAGGTGTGATTGCACCCTGTAAGTGTTGGCTGTGCTCATGGTCCTGAGCCTGCAGAGATCATGAAGCCCGACCAGCAGGGAGCCACAAGCTCCAGAGAACTGTCACAAAGTCCTCAAATTTTGCTTGAAGCTGAATTTCTGAGAGGAATTGCTGTTTTTCTCCACTGGACGTGAATAAGCTTCCAGCCTGCCAGGTGCTGTAGCCTTGTGGCCGCTGGCCGTCCCAGGCCCCCTCTCCACGGGGCAGCCTGGAGCTCACAATGCAGACCCAAGAAGGGCAGCCCACCACAGCTAGTGGTGTGCTCAGAGGCATGCGATTTAAGGCAAAGGATGGCCATGGCTGGGCTAGTCCAGAAACAACAGCAAGAGGCTTTAACTACCAGAAACCCTGTAGTGAAGGAGTCTGCTTTAAGATTTTTGAACCTATGGATAAAACTATAACTTCTGCCATCCCCAGAATCGTACTCTTGTCCCCTTGTGGGGAAAGGGAAAAATTAGATCCAGAGGAGGAGCACGTAGGCTAGCGTCACAGCAGGGGAAGCACCACACGGTCTGTGTGACCAGCCTGGAGCTCTGGACTGGACATGGAGCTGTTCTTCCAGGAAGGACTTGTTCCGGGCTGTGGCCTCAGACAGGGAGCAGCTGTCCTTCTGGCTGTCCTAAGCAAGGGACAGGACCAAAAATTATGGAGGTGGTCCTGATGTTTCCTCAGAATGGCCTTGCAAATGATGTTGATTGAAGCTGACATTTGGACAGAGAAGAGGATAGTGCAGGAGGCTTCCAGGCACTTCTGGGAGTGCAAGAGGATCACACTTGGCTGGAGGTCTTGACAAGTAAGAGGCAGGGTCTTGTCACAGGGATGTCCAAGAGAAACTACCAAAACTGCTTCTGCGCTGCTTTCAGGCAATGACTTACATTTGCGGCTTGATGGTGCCACACTGCTCGGCCACCAAGGCCAGGTTGGTGTGGTGGAGAGTCAGGCAGTTCTCGCAATAGCATCCCTGGGGCACAGCAACAGGGTCACCTCTCAGAGACTGAAAACAGCCGCTGCAGGGAAAACTTGAAATAAAAGTGTGTTTTTGTATGCTTGAATGTGCTAGAAGGTGGAATAAAGACACAGCTGTTCCTCTCTCTGGGCACATGTGGCTTTCTCTCAACTGGATGGTAAATTCTGAAGGTAAACACTTTCCCTGAATTTTGCCCCTCAGTGTTATGGACGGAAGCACTAATCGGGTAAATAGGTGCTTATCATGTACAGTTGAAATCCTTACTCATAGTAGACATGTATTATACAGGAGGGTGAAGTGAAGCTTGTATGTAAATTATTCAGGCTCAGTTTCTAAACTAGTAAAGAAAAGTGCATTTTCCTGGGCCAGTAAAAAGAGATCACCAGTGACATGAGTCATCGTTACGACTTCCACAAAAGTGGAGCTGCACTCAAGTTATGGACTGTGTGTATTTCACAGGGGAGTGCCTGCTGAAATTAACATTCAGGAGGAGAAATGTGTTTCCCTCTGGCTCATTTCCTAGTACTGGCCTTAAAGGCTCATTCTATAAATTGCAGACCTGCACCATCATCTGTAGGAAAGACATTGTGAGATGGGATGTGAAATGCTGTTACTAAATGAATGGACAGATGTGGGTTTTTTAAAAGGACATGCTTTGAACAGGAGAATATAAAGGTCTGGAAATCTCTGGACCATGACCTGTCCTTGCTGTCCATGCAGAAATCGTCTCCTGCTTCTAAAGTGTCCAGCCTTAGATATGTGGAAAGTGAAGACATGAAGGGTGTCGTATGGGGTGGTTTGAAATCCTCATTAATTATAACAGCAGGGATGAAAGATGGACTTAAATTACACTTTTCAGACACAGCAGTCAAGATTAACAACAAAAAAATCTCTGATTCAGGAGCAATAAACAACGATTTGTATGTTGGCATCAATTTTGGTCTCCAGGATTCCAGAAACAGCCATGTTCATGACAGCACTTCAGCTAGCGACCACAGCCAGCCTCTTTTTACCTGGTCTAGATCGTTTATCCAGCTGTAAAAACCTCTGCCATCAAAAGTTAGCACAGACATTTTTTTACTAGGTGCTCTTAGGAGAGTATGCATCCCAGGCAACTTTTTGCAGCAACATACAGATGAGGGTATGGGCAACATGGTTTTTTCTTTTGCCAAGATTTTCAGCAGCGGCAATTTCTGATATCTCAATAAATCCTAAGTCATAGATATAAATTTCTAATTATTTCACTGTAGCTTTTGTTTTCACATAAACTGCTCCTCAGATCTACCAGGGAAGGGCTGAGCTCCCTGTCATCTGTTGGAGCGGGACAGCAACTGCTCTACAGCATTCAACCGAGCACGCATCTTACTCCCGTCTGGACTACAAACACCAAAGTTCTGCCTAAGCAAATGGTGCTGTTGGATCCTCCGAGAAAAGCCTGAGCATCAGTGGAAAGAAATCAAAAGGTGACTTTCTCTCAAACGCTTCCTTTGCTGCTACTTTAAATTTGATTTGGTAACTTAACTTCCTTTTGTCATTTTGGTGGTGGAATTTCCTAAGGTAAAACAAAATCATACTGAGAGAATGAAAGCAATTCTAACGCTCTTCTGAACAATCTTGAACTATTGAAACTTGGTTCACTCAAACCCTAAAGCTTCATAGATCGGAGCAAGGAGAATAAATTTACCATGTGAAGAGGTCACCTTTTTATCTGCTTTGGGTAATTTCACATACAGCTTTCTTCTGTAACTGTAGATAGAAAGTATATGCAGGAACACAACTAATATTCATGTTGATGTGCTGGTTTTCCTGCCCAGAGAGTTCTTAGCGGGAGCAGAAACTGTCTTTCCTTCAGAGAGTGGAAGCATCACACACTGACAGTCATCTCAAGCACAAAAGACCCACTCATAAAAATAAGTCACAACAGAAAATTCAGATGAAATACATTTTGTGTACACTCACCCTCCGTGAAGGGTAGGAAAGGATAGTGCTGTCTAAAACACTACTGAACAACAATCAGATTTCTCAGTCATGAATGATAACTCCTGCAGAGGAGATCAGACTACAGGACATCTATACAGGCTAACTTTAGATGACCCTTTGCTGGATAAAACTTTAGGGCAGAATTCATGAGATTTATATTGTCACCAGTATTTCACAGCGTTTCTTCCGTGGGTCAGCTGTAGTGACATTGCGAGGAAACAGGTCCCTGGCAGAAGGGCTGCCTGATGAGCTGGACCGCCGTGCTCTTCGGCCAGGGAACTTCCAAAGCATCCAGACAGACAGGTACTTAAAGACTGGTCAATGCGTTTACTCAGTAAAGGTACCAAGCAAAAGACAGTCTTCTCTCAGACCCACGCACCCTGTGAAGGTAGTGTAGGTGGGGTCTATAGCAAAGCAAGCTTGAGGCAGCTCTCCCAGTGAAGAACGGATCACCCTCTGTCCTGACAGCCGGGGATACACTTTCTACTAGTGGACCTGGAGCTTGCCTAGAAGCCCATTTTAAAGTTTTACCTATAGTTTTTACTTTTAGTTTTACCTGAAGTTTATAGTTTCACAGATCAATAGTGGTAAGGCCAGAAACACTTGTATCATATCCGCTCACCTGCAACAGCCCTAAGGGAAGCTCAGCCAAGGCCATCTACAAAACATAGGTCAAATTATTGGGATGTATGTTTTGGAGGCCATCTGCCTTGATGTTAAGTATCCAGCTAATGTGGAATCTACTTAATTTCCTAACTACACTGTTTCAACAGTTATCTATCCTTACTTGTAAATGTAAAAAGGAAAAAAAAAAGCAACACCTGAAAATTCTGGTCCAGGTCTGTTTAGTTTCAGTTTCTATCCCTATAATTTAAAACTTACTTTTCTTATACTTCCTTACTTTGGCAAGACTAAGCAGCAGTCTAGAATATCTGTCTTCTCTGGGATGATGGAATAAGTAGGGTCTTCTCCGTCCCTCAGTGCAAGTGAGGTTTTCCTGGGTTCATGCCACTCTTGCAGATTTTTCCTAGATCCTGCCTGGTTTGTCACCCCGTGTGAGCACTTGCACCTCTTCACAGCACGGTGCCTCTGCATTGCCCCAGCAGTGCTTTGCATTCCTTCTTTCTGCACCTGGTTACTACCCTCCTGCCTGAACACCACCATTAATGCTTGCCCTTTTGCTCACGTGTATTGCCTGCCAGGCATGGAAAATCTCACAGCTCCAGCTTCTGCACAGCTCTGCCCACAGCAAGTCTGTTCACAGAGAACAAGTACAAGCCCTGACTCCCCTTCCTTCGGCGTTTCCATACTTTTACAGGAGTCCATCTCTCTCTGAATCACAGCCCTGGTTCTCCACCGGTGGTTTCACTCTGTTCATTATACAGACGCTGACTAAAACCAGTAACACTAATTCCCACCCTGCACAGATCTCAGCCCAGCCTCTTCAGCTGAACTTTTTGGGGAAGGGGGAAAGCTGTCTTTTTAAGGCTGCCCTGCAGGAGGAGTCCCACCTCCTGCAACTCTGCTGGGGCTCAAGGGGAGAAAGGCATGCTCTCAGAGGAAGGACGTGCTGAGTGCCCCTGCGCCGTCTCTGCAGGGGCAGGTTTAGCTACTTGCTGATTTGTTTTGGGAGGTTTTGTATGAAGATGCAGAGTTGAAAAACCCAAAAACTGTAGCTAAACTTTCGTGGGTGCCTTCTGCCCCGTGGGTGCGCTGCCTTGGCTTGGCAAGGGCAAGAGATGCTGCCGGATGGACAGAGAGGGGTGTGGGACGTGGTGGTGACCAAAGGGGCGATGGCTTCACGGGGTGACGGGTGGCCAGGAGGTGGCTGAGCCGCAGCAATAGCGGGGGACGCTGGGAACCCCGGCGTGGAAGATTCCTCTTCCAGTGCTCAGAGGGGCTGGCTCTGCCCCACAAGGCTACCTTGTGGCTTAAAAAAACCCAAAACCAAACCACAAAACCACTTCATGTAACTGCATATAAACTGCACACAAAGGCATATGAAAACCTTTATCTGATCCCTAAATTCCCAGAATAAAAATAATTTACAAGGCTTCTAAAAATGCTAAACTCTGTAAACCAAAAAGCTCCTCTAGTAACCCTGTTCTGCCTGCGTGTGTGTGGAAGAGGATGGCTTATTTCCGGATTCTCCTTACCTGTGGATTAGTAGGTCCTTGCAAAGCGTGTTAACGTGGGGCTTTCTGGAGAACCGAATTTATTCTGTATCTAAAGAACAAGGATGAATACAGTAATAGACTTCTCAGGCAGGGCTATAAATGAGAAGACTAAACTTACAGAGGGAAAGCTAAGGAAAGGCAGCCAGTCATGATCAAAGGGCTTATTATATAATTTACACTCATTCGGTACAAATGAATTCAGCCTTTTAGGGTCCTTAATAATTAACACATCACTGGTTATGACATTAATGCATTAATTTTCTATCTTCCATAATACATAGAAGCTACAAAAAACCCCATAAAATAAAATCAGATGCAGAAGATGGGAAGGTCTTTCCTAACCTTGCTGCTTTTTGTGTAAATCTAAAATTGAGGGTTTGAGGTGATAGAGGGATAATTTTTAGGGGTTTCTTTTTTTTTTTTCTTTTCTTTTTGCATGGCACAGAAATATCAACAGATCAAAGACCAGTGTGAAGAAAAGTAAAGCTGAATAAAGGCATATTAAGCATTTAATTCAACCTAGGTTTTAAATTCCAATGATCAATATAGTATTTTGGAAAGGAACTATTTCTGTTCTGAAGCTCAGTTCTTTGATTAATCAAATGTTATGAATTTTCTTTACTAATACCTTTGAAAGAAATGCAGATATTTTGAAAACAACATATAATGGCATAGGTCCATGGGAAAAGCCTTGTTCTTTACTAACAAATGTTAATTTAAGTCCCCTGCAGTATCCGAGTGGAGGGTGTTGCATCAGGGCCATCAATCACACTTGATCTGAATAAGAAATGTTCTCCCCTCTATACTCACAGTAGGTGAGACTGAGCTTATTTTGATTTAAATTTATCCCAGATGTGCTGTCCTGATCTTGGCCTCATCCCTGCGCCCTGCCCTGCCAGGGCACCGTGCCTGCCCCAAACATTGCAGGTTGCTGGCATCCATGGTCTCTCTGGGTCCTGGGGAGGAGGGTGAACAACAGCATGAGAGCAGTGCCACAGAGAAAATAAGCATGTTTCTGGCATCAGCAGGAGCAGAAAAATGTCGGAGAAGCCGGATGAGCAATGCAAGAGGACTGTAAGTCCATGCCTGGAGCTCTACCATTTGTCCTCACCTCTCCTGCCTGTGGGCCACGGTCACGATCCTGCGGCATTTGCTTGTTGGTCTGCATCCCTGCGCGACAGCCCGTGCCAGGCCATCCTCGAGCGAGTCCCACGGAGCAGCTGCAGGGAGGCACAGCCACCGTGAGTGCGAGGCTCCTCCAGATGATGCCTCTCCAGTGTCTCATTAGTTCTTCCCTGCAGTTCATGGCACTTCCCTGACTTAGTACTTCATAAATCACGAGAAGCACCAACAGTAACTGCATCTTAACAGATCAGGTGAGTCTCATTTCATTAGCTGCTTGCAGAGGGCATATAGGACATTTCAGAACATGAATGACTTGTTATTTTGAGAGCGTTTTCTGCACACCTCTTAACTGTTGTAGGGGTGATGCCATTTCAGTGAAATAACTCTCCAAGAAGTGTCACTGCAATGCTCCCACTTGCAACATGGTACTGAGAATAAGCAAATTTGCTCCCAAAACCTTGAGATTAGTAACCATCCTTTGGATTTATTTATTTATTTCCAGCACAGCCCGTCCCATCTCCCTTTCGCTGGCTCCCTGCCTCCTTCATGTTTTCTGTATCAGGTTCAACCTTCTTCTTCGCTGTCATTTTCCCCATGTAGCTGGTGACTGATGACCAGAGAGAATTGCTGAGCCTGCAGCAATTCCCTTTACAACTATTTTATTTAGGGTAACTGTTGCAGCCCTGGAGCACTGTCCCGGATGCTGCTGCAGTGGAGGTCTGCTTTTACTCTGACTGCAAGAAGAACTGGATGAAACATGGATTTCAGATATGTCAGAGCCTGTGATCAAACAGAAGGAAAGACTGTGCCAGTGGATGTCAATTTGTGCTCCCTCTTCGGTAAGTCTGTCCAAACCACCTGCAACTCACCGTGCTTGTGAATGCCAGCAAGCCAAGGCCAAGAGTCCTCTGGCTCATCACACTGACCACCTGGGAAAAGGCACTTGTTCTTACTTCTGGGAAAGCTGAACTGAAGAGAAGCCTTTGCAATATTAAAAAAAAAAATTCAAAAAACCCCAAACAACCCCCAACAACAACAATAACAAAAACCCCAAACCCCACAAGTCATGTAAATAGTTACACCATATACAGTTCAGTAAGAGATTTAGTAAGAACTGCCCATGTTGTGGATATATTTTGTTGAGCGTTGTTGATTTGGCTGAGGACCTTGGATGCTTTTGCTCTTCCTTTCTGTGTTTTTTCCAGTGACCACAGACCAGTTAGTGTTTCTTGTTACGTATCTGACTTCCCTCATTAATGAGGAGGCTTGGTTACTGTTGCTCTCTAGAGCGCCTTGAGCAAATGTCTGCCTCAATAGCGCTGCTGGTAGGTAAAGAAGACTGAAATGGGAACGAAATGTGCCTTCCTCTAGCAGGACAGGCTGAGCTGCTTTGGGCTTGCAAATCAGCGCTATCCTCAGAGGCTTTTCTGTTCAGTGACACAGATGGCTTGAAGTAATAGAAAGTAATGGTCTTTACGTAAAAAAAAAAAAAAAAAAAAAAAAAGTTTTGTTTGAATAAGATTTCAGAACAGAAGCATTAGCTCTGTTTTGTTTTTCCAAAGTTAAAAGATGTTACTCGGTACAGCTCCGTGTTAGAGGGAATAGGAGGTGTGTTTGTCAGGGGTTTGATTGTCAAAAGTCACAAACTTCCCTAAGTTTTCAAATCTGAACAATTCACCACGTACCATTTGTCTCTCAGCACCCAGTGTCTCTCGCTGTATCCCATCGGATCTCTTACCTACAAATGACTTGTGAGAGGCTCTCGGGGATGTATGCAGCACAGGTTGTGTGCTGACTGCTGCGCATGACAGCACAGGGTCACAGGGACACGGAGGCAGGGAGAGAAAGTGATGCGAATCCAAGGGGACGCAGTGACCCAGATCAGACCATGATCCTGGGAAGAGCTCGTTTCACTTCTGAACTCCGGTCTGCCCCAAGTCCTCACCAAGCCTATTAATGTGCAGGTTTCTAAACTACTTCAGCTGTACTTTTTTCTGTTTGTCTTCTCCAGTTTGATCTAAGTGTATATAAACATATGCATCGTTAACCTTAGGTGCATTTCAGTTGTCAGAAACCGTGTTTCTAGCTGAGTTGTCTTCACTGGCAGTCTGCTTGATGTAGCAACAGCCAGGGGACAAACTGCTGTCCTCACTGAAAAGCTGACATTTCAAAGAGACGCTTAAACACAGCACTGAGCTTTAAATGCTTAAAGCATGAGAACCAGCAAGGAGCCAAAAATGCTTTTATTTGAAAAACTGGCCCTTCTAAGAGATCACCTCCCCTCTGCTCCTTTATTGCTTCCTCCTCCTGAAAGCAGACCCGAGGAAGGGAGCGAGGACTCGAGATGTTCCACCTGTGTTATACTGGCTACGCTAAGGGGGGTGTGGGAAAAGGACCCTCCTGTCTGAAGCTTACAGCTGCTTGGTGAGCAGCCTTGACAACATCCTGCAAACAAGCCTGGCTGCCTGTAACTTGCTCCTCGAATGACTTGGTGCCCTTAACGCCGGCTCAGATCAGGGGTCACCCTTAGCACAAGCAAAGAATCCTTTGGGAGACAGATAGAGGCACCATAATTTCCACCTCCTCCCATCTGGCAATCAACATTGCAAACCAGAGTAAGTGGCAGAAAGAGAAGACAAACTTCTTTCATCACTTTTTACGTTTTTGTAAGCCGAACCTCTGCATACTTTTGAGTCGTGTTCTGTATAATCTTATATAGCACATATAGTGCGCCTCGTGTTGACTGTGCTCTGTCACTGCTGTCACTCTGGCAAGTCACCTTGCATCTTCCTCTTGGTGTTTCCCTTCTTCCCATCGGCCGGGTGCGGGGTGCAGGGTGCTGGACGGTGGTTCCCAGGGCCAGGCAGGCTCTGCCCAAGCACAGCACTAAACATGAGATGCTTTCTCTGCTAAATCTGGTCCTGAGAGAAGATCCTTTCCTTGGCCATACCTACAATAAGTGGCTGTGGTGAATCTCCTTACTGTACTCACACACACACACACAAATACTGATCCTTCTGGAAATGGAGTAACTGTCCTTGAGCCCTTCTCTAAATACAGCTCTCCCCACACCTCTGAGGAAGCCGTCTTGTCTTTCCCTTGATGGCTATTCAAAGAAGGAATATTTATTGGCTTATGAAAGCACATTGCTATGTGTCAGGTGGACAGACAACACTAGAACATGCATTTAGAACACGGTTTGGTTGTTGCCAGCAGCTTTCGAGTCCTGCACATTCCAAGTAAAAGTTAACTGCAATGACTTCAGGCCAAGAAGTTAAATGTGCTTTGTCCCGGTGCTAGACCACTATCCATCCTTACTGTGCGGTGGCAGAACCCAAAAAGGGGGGGTTTGCTGTGTGTGGTTTTGGTATGGCACTGTGGGAGCTGAAAGGATTTGGCTCAGTCCCTCCTCCTCTCCCCAGAGCAAGTTCAGCTTTTGCAGTGCTCTCAGGGACTAGAGCAGAAGAACCCTTGAGATCCCTAATTAAAATATAGCTGTGCTGACTCAGGAAACTGAAACACTGTGTTTAAGGTTTGCCAACTTCAGGGAAACCTTTAAACTGATAGTCTGGTGTGTTGGAGGATAATGTTGAATGTTCAGTGCTCAGCAGAAAGCAGACTGAAACAAGGGAAGACCTGATATGTAATTGCTTTCAAGAAACAAATGTTTTTTTCATTCCTTCAAGGATCACTGTAAACAGTAGAGCACAAGAATGTGGTACACTGGAAAGTTTAAGAAGATAGGAAATTAGGGAAGTAATTAAACTTTTAAAATGCAAAAATCTAGATATTTTACAGTCCTTTTTTTTTTTAATATGGGCATCTTTTGCTGAGAGACTTCTAGCAACCCCTTCTGTTCTGTCAACTTTCAGCAAGACCAAATTTCTTGTGAACTAAGAGAGCTGTAGTAAAGCAGCAGCAGTCACTCTTAGGGGACAGCTCATTCTGCACTTGGAGCTACTGCTGAATTTTCTCAGGTAGAATAATTGTCGTGGTTTGTGTGTGAGAATCTTTGTAAAGAAGCTGAATTTGTTCTCCTTCCAATGCCTTTGCTCACAAAAAATGCACTTTGCATGCTGCAAACGGGTTTCTACTGAAATGGTCCTGTCCTTGGGTAATCTTTATGAGATTTTTTTATTAGCTTTCTGGAATCCCTCTAATTTTGTGGATTCGTGTCCCATGTATAAATCATATACTCCCACAAACGTATGCTTAAGAGCATTGCTTCTGCAATTGTTTTCAGAGGTAACTGAAAATGGCTTTCACAGAATCAATAGTAACCATCTGAAATGCTAGCTGTTGACAGCATTTTGTGGGCAGCGTGCTCTGAAGTTTCATTACATAAACTCACTAATTAACAAGTGTTTCTAGTTCATTCATGGATAACATGGGGACAAAAAAAGTGAGAGGGGGAACCCTTAAAATAGTTACTTCTCTTTGAAGAGTTTGCATATCCAGTGCAAAGAAGAAAATCCAACATGAACAATATTAGAAGATAACTCTTTCTAAAATTCAGTTTGCAAGCAATCAGTTTACTTGCTTTGTTTATAACACAAATTTATTAGATATAATTTGCTGTCTGAGGAAGCAATAATATCATAAGTTTTCTGATGAATTTCCAACTAGGTCAAACATAGAAAAAATTATCTTCTACTGAAAATAATGTAAAATGAAGTGTTGATGTGTTTTTGTCTACAGTTCATTTAAGAGATTTAGAGCACTTTGGTTTGAACCAAGTATTCTGAGATGATCTGGCAGATAGCTGGTGCCTTCTCTGAGGGTCTCGGTGCTGTTGGTCCTGTCTCAGGACAGGAGGGTGGACGCAGGCTAGATGACCTCTTGAAGCATCCTCCAGATTTCTGCTCTCTGAACCTGGTGCCACGAGGCTCTTGCGGTTGCCGGTGCCGGGGGTTTGGGGTGTGCTCCCTGCCTGGTCCTGACACGCTTGCTCCGCCAGCGCCCATTTGGTTGGCAAGTTGAATGTGAGCAATGCCCAGAAACATGAATGTGTGGCACACAGGACTGCAAAGTTTCACTGAAATATCATAGGAATATTTTTTCCTGAGCAAAGCTTCTTCTTATGTTCTTTTCCCTTCCTTCAGCATCAGGAAGACTGAAGGAGCAAACTCTCAACTTGGCTTTTAAGGCAATTCACACAGGTCCTCAAAAGGACCAGAAAATTAAGGTTAATGTAATAAGTGAAGGTAAGACTTCCTCAAAACTCTTTCTGAACCAAATCCAGAGTGTACTTTTTTTATTTTGTGCAAAAGTGGGCTTTAGCTGACCTCTTTCTTCCTATCTTTAAATATATTAAGGGTGTGTTTACATGTGTGTCTGCTTTCCTGTGCATTTGTTTGGCCGGCCGTCAATACACTGCTGTTCAGATGGCTTGGAAGGCATAATTATTTTGTAAAGTTATACAATAGGCATAGCTATACAATAGTTATGCATTAGGCAAAATGAGGCTTATTATTGCCTGATGGAAATGTAGACTTCATGAAAGCTACAGCAGGGATTAGTTCAGTCCATTACATTCATTAGGCAAATTTTTTCACTTCCCACATACAAACTTTTCTGAGATATACGAAAATAATGGATTTGGAGAAAAGACTGGTAACTGAAGATAAACTTGTTCTCGACGCACCAGCGGTGCACGTGAGCTCCCACGCTGTGACCGGCAGCACTCTCCACAGCACGGGGCCAAACGCCGGCTCTGCGGTTTGCCCCTCCTTGCCCCGGTGCTCGCCCTCCCCAGAGCCGCAGGCCCTGCAGCCGGTGCGGTGACAGCGGGCAGCCGAGCCCGGCGGGCACAGCCTCTGCCCGCACCTGCTGCCACTCTGCTGCTCGGCGCCGCGTGGGGTGGGCCGCCTGCCGCGTGGGCACCGCTGTGGCGCGGGGGGGCAGAAGCGGCGGCCAGCGGTCCCCCCCGATCCCGCCGTGCCGCGTGCTCTGGACGCCAGGAAGTCGCACCCGCGGCTCCTGAGGACGACGCTTGGCGCAGTGCTCCGGGGCGTCCCACAGCTCTTGGTGTTTGGCGACATCTGACCTCGAACACTTCCAAATCCGACAGTCCCGTTCCTTCCAGATGCTTCTTGCCATTCTGTTCAGCTTCTACCTCCTCATGCACTGTTCAAAGCTGAGTTTAAAAATCTTATTTGCATGCATATAGTGTCTGGAATCTAGATTAATGTTTTTGGAAAAAAGGATAAATCTCAGGATTATTTTATTTTTTTTTTAGTTAAAGTAATTTTACTTCAAATTACTTGGCAATTTTATTGGTGATAATAGGATTATGAAATCCATTTGAATTTGGGGGGAGTGGGGAACATAAGGAATCAATTTAAACTTCTCTGTTGAATGGAAACCTTGTCAAATCTCCTTAACAACAAGTTTGCACTAGCTCTGTGTCACATATTGGATAATCCAATTAGGAATTTTAAATCACATGTTTTGCTAGAAATAACATGTATAGAAACGGAGTAGATTTCAGGCAGGTTTAGGGTACTAGCAATAAAATAGTGGGGTTTTGTTTTGTCACTGTGATACCCGAAAATGTAGAGGTACCCATAATCTGAGAGAGGACATTAACCTGTTATGCTGGCTGGGGCTGGATTTGGTAGGGACAGCGCAGCCTCTGCGTGCTGTCTCTTGCTCAGAAACAGCCTAGCTACAAAACCTGAGGAGTCTCAAATAGAGGTGCTCTGAAGTCAGCGGGTAAGGATGGAGCTCCTTTCGAGAGTGAATCCCAGTCACGTTCATTCAGCAGACTTTTCCTCACTTATACATGGAGGGGCAGAGGCCAGTGGACCACCACCTACAAGCACACAACTCTGAAGTGCATGTTCCTGTTTGAAACTGGAGGACACAAGCCAGGGCTTGCTTTCAATTGCACTGGGGACGTGGCGAATGGGACCGAGCGGCCGATGTCAGAAGCGTGGCATTGGCTCTGAGAAAAAAGCTTGATTAAATTCAGTCATGCTTTTGTCGTGACCCATTCAGGGAAAAGGTGAAAATCAAATTATCTATCTGTCTCCCACGCATGCACAGCGTAATGCTAACTAGTGCTGCACCTGTATTTTCAATAAGAGGTAACTGCAATAGTTTTGCCAATTATCAGTTGGCACTGCAAAGACAAACCTGGGTTTGGATGTATCTTTTATATGTTTTATCGACATGTCCCATACACAAATCGAAATGTGTCAATATGTTAGGCTTGATAAATTTGTTATAAATTGTTTATAAATCAAATTACTTGAAAATAGCTATTGTCTTTCACTATCGTATCTTCTACAGCAAATTTACTTCTGTTAAAGTAAATGTGTTATGGTATCCCTGTTATTCAGGCTGTATGTTTATATGGAAATTGTACTTTCTCCTGGTATTTTTGCCTATGCAAGGCAAAATTGAGACATTTGAGAGCCCAAATACAGCAAGAAATCTCTAACTGATGTATTCCTCAGGCAGTACCGCAGGGGCTTTTTTAAAGTAAATGTTTTCATTCCAGGGCATTAATCTTGCACAATACTCAGCTTTTGGAAGTCTGTGTGGAATATATACCACCAAAATGGATTTTAGTTTCCTGACATAACAACAGAGATGTGAAAATCAAGAAAAAAGTGTTTCCAAACTCCTAAATGGATTTCTTCTGCAGAGGAAAAAAGCTCTCTCTTTAAAATGGGAATTGGATGAGTTTTTCCAGTGCTCTGAGAGTTAGCATCTTGTCTTTCAGTTATACTTCTGTAAATTGAAACACAAAATGCTTCTTAATGGCATTGCAGCTATGATTATCTAACTGATATGGATACGTCTATCAGAGGGGTTCACAACAATTTTTGCCTTTTTAATATTTATTCCATCATTGCCTCCACAGTACTGCAAAGACTTATTGATCATGGACATGTAAACACATTTTTCATTTGCATACCATCATGTTAGCAACTGGCAGTGTAATTACTCAGTTAAACACCGAGCATGTAGAAAATACATAAATGACACATTGGTACTTTCATACCTTAATACCTTTCTTAAAGGAACTGACCTTTTGGTATCCAACATTTACAAAGTAGTACTTAGTTGCTACTTAGTTCATTGCTTTCTCTTTCTTCTCCTTCCTATGTAAAATCTAAGTATCCTCTTTTAGTTTTATTTCTGGAGACAAAAAGTTTGAATTGTACGGATATAACTGCTAGACTCTTACTGCCGCAGTAGGTGAAGGTTTTGGCGGCGTCTGGAAGTAGGTGTGCAGGCAGCTGCCGACTGCACGCTGGAGGGCAGTGCCTTGGGGGGTGTGTAGCCACGCAAGTCATGGTTTGCTTCATATGCTTTTAGGGGAGCAAACGACATAGCAGTGCTAAACCTGGTTTATCCCCATATCAGTCACCTTCGCGACAGGGCTGTGGGGCAGCAGCCTTCATCACAGCACGTTGCTGAAAGGAGACGTCTCTGATCGGGGGGAGCAGGACGCTGCTTAAGCCCATAGGATAAAGCCCCATTAAATGTTTCTCGTGCTGCTTTCTGTGCTCCCAGTGCCAGTGTGGTGCATCTGGTCTGTGGAGGTGGGGAAGGCATCCTCACGGAGGAGGCCGCGCAGGGAGTGTGGCTCCTCTGAACGGGGTGTAGGGGTTGCTGTTGCTGGAGCCCGAGGGAAAAAATCCCAGTGTCCCTCTGCCCTTGCCTGCCTTGCTCTCTGCCCAGCAACCCTTCTCTGCCAGCCTGGGAGCCCCCTTGCCTCCAAGACCTTGATTCCTTTTCAAGCCCTGGCTGAGATCAATGAACGGGTTCAGAAGCTGTTAGGAGCACAGACTGCAGCAGAAAACGAGGGTAAATGTTTTGGATCTCATTTTCAATCCAGCAAGGACCTGAAGTAAAGTTCTGCCACTCAGCTTGTCGCCAGCTCCCAGGGAGTTGTGGCTTTCTGCACAGCCAGCTTCCAGCAAGTCGTTCTGCTCCCCGTGACCTTCCCCTGCGCTCCCCTGGTTATTGCTTATGCTGCACGGTGACGTTAAGATGATCTTTCTGCACCTATGACCAAGTTTCCTAGTGTGAGGGCAGCCAGCTCAGGTCACTCAGTTTGAGTAGGTGACTCCTTTCAGTACCCACGCTGTGAGAAGCGTGGCATCAGGGACAGGGCAGGCTGAGTCGCGAAGGGCAGACGGTAGCTACAAAGGAGCGTGCTTTCGCAGGAGGAATGCCACCGCTGCTCAGAGCTCTCTGGGTCTTGAGAGCTCACTTCGTGGGTGCAGGGTCCAGCTGAAAACAGGTGCCGCCCCTGGAGCCTGGGCGGCCACGCAGTCACTGCTGGGCAAGCGCGCTGCTGGCAACCAGCTGCTCTCTGTAGGACAAAGTGACCTTTTGGAACAAAAGGGTCTGCTGCGAGGGCAGCGGAAACCCTTTTGTTAGCGCAGGCTTCAGCAGTGAAGCTGTGAGATGACCTGGCTTTGTCTATTGCAAGTCTTGGGAACGTGGAGGCCGGTTTGTCCTTCCTGGCCACCTGGTACACAGGGGCTGCGCTCCCTGCTTCCAACCGTGCAACGTACTGTTCAGAGGCAGGTTTGTGCTCCCTCATCTGTACCTGGCTTTTAGAGATAGCAGCGACCCGGCCACTTGCAAGGCAGACGCTGTTCTCCGTGGCTGGCAAGCCAGCGGTGCGAGGGCAGAGCAGCTGGAAGCACTCCTGCTGCGCCCAGTCTGAGCAGAACTGGATACCTGACAGATGGGGAAAAGCGTCAGTAGATGGCACTCGTGATATGCAGCAGATTTTCTGAATTTTTGCGAAGAAAGGGAAAATACATTCATTTTGGTGCATTTTGGCTGGCCTCCGCTGACAGCCTGAGGTTCAGCTGCTGGCCCGTATGGCTCAGCGGGAGGTGAGGGCAGCCAGGATGCTGGCAGGCAGGGGACAGGGAGATCCGACGTTCCCAACGCCAGCAGCGCTCCTGCCTCTGGCTGGGAGGTTTCGGGGCTGCCAGCGAGGGCTGTGGGGGCTGGAGAGCGGAGCCGGGTGCGTCGCACATCCAGGCACGCAGCTAACTGCAACCTGGGCGAGTTTCCAAAGAGCGTCCTTGCTCAGGCTTCCTGCTTGTGATTTACTCGGCGAGAAAACCCATCCGTGCTGAACGCCACTGGAGAGGTGAGTCTGTTTTAACGTGAGGTCAGCTCAGCTTCCAAACAAGTTACTGGCTGACTCATCAGTCTGCGTGCATCTTCTGTGATCCCGTCCCTGTCTGTAGGTGCTGTAGTCTCACACGCGATGGTCTCAGGTACTGGACCCACACTTCAGCAGAGCACAGCTTCAGGCCTAATGTCAGTGTAACACAAACTTTCCAAACCTTCGATAAACCAAGTGGGAAAACCCTATTTCAAATTGTTTGGACTTGAGATGCGTTTTTCCAGTCTTTGTAGGCAAAGTCAGCGTAGGAGCCATTGGGAAAGGGACAGCCCACAGTGACAGCGCAGCAGTTCGGGAGCTGCTTGGAAGAACAGGGTTTGTACATATCTGGGGGCTGGCGGGGACTCACAGAGGATGCCAAAAGGGTTGGTTGATGTGACTGGGAGCTGTTTTGTATCACCTGTGAAAGATTGTGGTGATTGGGAAAGGACTGTGACTGGAAAGCAGTGATATAACCCTAATCTTTAAGAAGGAGAACGAGGAGGAAGAGGAGCAATGGGCTGGTCAGCGTCACCTCGGTCCTGGGATGACCGTAGAGCGTGTGTCCCCTGGCATCTGTTTCCAAACACGCAAAGGACAAGAAATCAGTTGGGACCAGTCAACATGTTTCCCAAGGCAGATGCTGCTTGGGCAGCCTGAGGGCTTTCTCTGGCAGGCAGCCTGGGTCTGTGGGGCAGGGGAGAGCAGGGGGCCCACGTGCCTGGGCCGAGCGGGGACCTCAGCACCGTCTCCCACCACGCTCCCAGGCAGGAGCTGAGGAGATGTGGGCTAGGCTGTGCTGGATGGACTGACTGTTGGGTGCAATGGGAACTGGCTGGGCTCACACGGTGGCCGCCCGGTAGTGACTGGAGCTGATGCTGGGGCCAGTGGGGGTTCACATCTTTGTAGCAACCCGGATGAGGAGACAAAGTGCACCCTTGGGAAATCCGTAGGCGATACTAAATTAGGGGAATGGGTGGCATAAAACCTAGCACAGCTTCAGTACAAAGGGACCATGAGGAAATTTCTGGGCCAACAGAAGTGTTTAAGCTCAAGAAGGCGAAGGGCTAAGTCCTGCCCCTGGGGAAGGATCAGCCCATGCATTGGCGCAGGCTGGGAACTGACTGCTGCACAAGGGCTGGAGATCCTGGCGGATGCCAGGTTAGATAAGAGCCAAGGGGGCATTCCCCCACAAGTAGGAAAAACAGCTGCTGAGCAGCATGAGGAGGAGTGTAGCCAGCTAAGCAAGGGATGTTATCTCCTCTGCTCAGAGCATGCAGGGACACCTGGGGAACTGCATCCAGTTTCAGGTCCCCAGTTTAAGAGGGATGTGGAGATACTGGAATGGATCCAGCAGAAGCTGCCATGATGGTGAGGCACCCTGGGCATGTGGCCAAGGGGAGAGATGGAGGCTTGTTGAGCCTGGCTATGAGAAGGTGAAGGGATGGTCCGAGCACAGCCTGGGTCTGCTGTTGGCACCAGGAAGTCTTCTCCACCAGGAGATCCAGGCAGTGCTGGGACAGGCACCAGGGAGGCAGTGGAGTCCCCGTCCCTGGAGGTTTTAGGCTGGACAAAGCCATGTCTCACCCGATCGAGAGCTGGCAGCCCTGGTATAAGCAGCAGGTTAGGCCAGTGGCTCTTCCAACCAGTGCTTTTATGGTTCTGTGTAATATCCTAAGGAAATGAGGAAAGAACTGGTAGATTCTAATGGACTGAAACATATATGAAATGCTTGATTTCATATATTCTGTGCTTTGATCCATATTTTCTTTTTAAAGTTTACTTTGCGTAATAAATAATTTATAGAATTTAAGTTACAAAATACTATAATATATCAAGATTAAGGATATGTGATATGTCCAAAATTTATATTTTATTATGAGAATTTCTGTTCTATTGCTCCTGGTACAGACGTCAAGAAGAACATTTGTATTAAATGCGGAGTCATTACTAAATAAGTTGTTTACAAACATTTAAGGCTCATGGAAGATTCTGATGTAATGACCCAGAATTTAAAACATGTACATACAATTTTTCAAGTGATGCATGCTCATAAGCCAGTTGCTTCTCTACAGAGGACAAGAGGGTGTGTTCTTTGTACAATTCAGGCTCGCTGAAATATTCATGATATTCCTGAGAAATTTCTATGCCCATGATAATGCCCATGAGAGACAACTGATAACCCTCTGGAAATAGGCTTTCGCTAAAAATTACAGGACTATTAGGAGACTAGAATCCTATATGTAAGTAGACGTATCTGTCTTGCTCTTTGTAGATTAGTACAATGTCTTTTAAGTCAACTGTTAATACCTTATTAAAATATTTACTAGTGTTTTGTGCACATACTTCGGAGCATCTGTGTCTTTCAGATAACCAGTGTTCTTCCTCCAGGGCTCGCAGAGTGCATGGCAGTGGAGGTCTGCTGCTTTAACCCTATTTTATTAAAATTCAAGCCCAGAAAAATGGTGTGACTTCTGCAAAAATCACTTGGCAGGTTAGTGGCAGAGATGGGGACAGAGGGCAGCTCTCCTGATCCCATAGCACTTTAATCACTGAATCAGAGTGCAGCATAGGGACGAAAGGACAGTAAATGCTTTAACGACAAGTTGACAGTATTTGCACTGACCAAAACAATCCCCCTCCCCAACTTGCTGGACAGCCATGAGGGGATGCAGCGTGCCGGTCCCTTGCAAGCCTTTTGCTGGGGCGCTGGGCTTCGAGGTTCTGGAAGACGACCCCTGGGCAGGAGCCTGGCCAGCGATGCAGATGTCCCATGGCCAGGACCCAGCTTCCCATGTCCCCACCTGCATGGCTGGGGAGCTCTGCCTGCCTGGCCTGTGGGCACCCTGATGCCCAGCAGCAAGATCTCCCTAACCCAAATGCTGCCCAGGGCCAAGATGGGGCAAAATGTCGTGCTGGTCACCCGGGAAATATCGGTATTAATAGCAATTGTACTGAAAGGTGATTAGTTCAAATGGTCACCCGGGAAATATCGGTATTAATAGCAATTGTACTGAAAGGTGATTCGTTCAAATTGGTGTTTGTTTGTTTTTTCTTCCAAACACTGATGGGTAATCAAGGTATTTCATCAGAATACTCATTTTCCTCTCTTTTCCTTTTCCTCTCTCCAACAAAATCATCCAGAACCCAATTCAAAGAAATCAAATGAAATCCTTGCCTGGAAGCATTTCTTTCTGGTGCATTTTCATGGTTTATCTGTAAGGATTCAATTTTGTCAGCAAGTTTCAATGGCACCTTAAAACTCATTTCCCTGGTACGAAATGAGCATTTTAAAATCATAGCTTATAGGTTAAAAATGGTTCTGTGTGTTGGTCTTTTGGTATCCTTCTCACAGATGCCTGAGGACAATAATAAATTTTGTAGATTCTGGCACTCATGGAGTATAGTAACAGACATAACATAGAGCAGCAGAGGTGCTGTCCCCTATCTGATGCCACTGAAAAGTAAATGATGGAATAATTTACCGTTATTACAATTTGAGACACATGAAATATCCATGAAACTAGAAGAGAACAAACATCTTCACCAGCTTCTCAAGCCATGCTGACCTGCGATAAGCATTGCAAGCGTGCCAGAGACAGCTGGCTCAGAGGCAGCCCTTGAGAAGCCCGACGGCCAAGCCCCTGGCAGCCCCGTAGAGCCAGCCGCGCTGCCTGCGGGGCTGTGGCAGGGGGGGTTTGGCTGCGCGAGGCAGGGTGCCCTCCCGCCCCCGCGGCGCGCTGGGTGCGCTGGCAGCCGCCAGACGCGGCTCATGGGTGGGAGGCCACGTTGCACAGCAGAGCCTGGAGGCTCCTTCCTGCTCAGTCTGTACCAGGGATGGCAACAATGTCAGAGATAGTTTTAGTAAGAATTTTTAATGTGCATAAAATCGAGACTATTTTAAGAGTAGAAATGAGAGACTCTCTGTGTTCATAATTTCATTCCCATGAGCGCCTCTCTGCTTATAAATACCTCCTATTTGCATTGAATTGTTTATTGTTAATAGCTTTGGTGTTTAGAAGGTACAAATAACATCTCCACTGGGAAAAAGGAAATGTCTTTCCTGACGTATAAAATATCTACTTTGTCTACTTGTGAACTAAGGAGAAGTATTTTAAGAACTATTAAGTAGTTTTTAACATCTAATGGGAAATTACGGTTTGACTTGCAATAGCACCGTCTTGCTGGTCCCTTCATCCAGAGCATAAGTTTAGGAAGGGTGATGCCACGCATGCCACCAGCTCTTGCTGTGCAGCAGCCCTGCCTGCTCCCCACACCCCAAGGGGCCGGCCGGCCCCCCGGGCTGCAGGTCTCTGGCAGTGCCTGGGGAGGGAGGGTCAGCTGTGCCTGGTCTGCGCCCCAGAGAGCAGGGCTGCCAGGGGTGGGGAGAAGGGCGGCGGGCTCTCAGCCCTTGCCGAGCTGCTTTGGAGGCTGCAGCTGCCTGTGCACAAAAGCAGCAGGGTGCGAAATCTATGTTTGTCTTCTGGCGGGTGTATTTATAAATTATGCAGACTCCGGCTGAGAAGCATCACTCGGCCTTGTTCAGTGCGGATTTACAGGTACCCCCACCATGAAACTGGCTATATGGCAATGAGCAAGTTTCAATAAACCAGTTTTCTGCTGTTGTCTGTTGGTTTAAACTGCAGTATTAAATGAAGAAATCGCCTAGTAAATTCATTTATTAGTTCCTTCAAAATCTAATAAAGAAATATGTCAGGCATTAATTTACCTGGAAAGATAATCAGAGAGACTCTTCAACTGGAGCAGGCAGTCTGGACAGCGTCTTTAAAGTTAATGGTCTATAAAGCGAGAAGCTAAGAGTCTGTGTAACTTCAGCCTCTGTTAGCATCTCTTTGCTGGTGGTATGCAGCAAGAGATAGCAAAAGAATATTGATTTCCTCCAAAAATACTGCATAGCCCTCCTCAGCCCTCAGCTCCCCACAGGAAATGAAAACTCCTCAGGGGAGAGAGGATTTTTCATGGCCCTAACAAGGCAGGATGGAGCTGGGACCCACCTTTTCTGGGTCAGAGATGGCTTCTGAGCTGTGGGTCATGGCTGGTGGAGCATCGTGCAGCATGAAGAGGGCAATGGGAATCAGTGAGTGTGCAGGGGCTGGGGAGCACTGCAGAGGACCAGCCCGGTGGCCCAAGAGGCACGGCTCCTCGCTGCAGTAGTGGGCTGCAATGGCACTGATCCGACCTCTGCCTCTGGCCAGGGGGTGCCAGCCGGGCTGCACAACTGCCTGTCTACACAACGGTGCCAAGACCTCTCCAACCTCAAGGATTCACTAATTAAACACTGAGGAACAATCCTGAGGTTTGTAAAAAAGTTGTGATTTCTGAGTTACATGAAGGCACACATTCTGCTCTCTTGCAGCAAGATAAAGTAGCACCACACCTTTGCTTTTAGCCTTTTTACACCGGTGCTATTCTCTGTATAATCAGATCTGTGGCTCAGAGGCCCTTAGTGTTTGCCTTGCAGAAGCAGAGAATTTCCAGGGGTGCAGTGGTGTCTTCATGAGCAAAAGCTTCTTGAATCATTTTATACATGGGGCACGTCAACATTAAACAACGGAAAAATATCTTGGGTTGGAGGATCACGCGATCAAGGGCTGGGAAAGGACCTCGGGGGTCTCTGCCCCAGCCCCTGCTCAGTGCGAGGCCAGCTCTGGGCTCAGACCAGGTTGCTCAGAGCTTTACCCCGTTGGCTCTCAAAATCCTCCACGGACGGAGATCCCACAGCCCCTCCAGGTCCCGCTCCGCTGCCCGGGGATAAAAGGTTTCTCCCCACGTCCAGCCCGAGCTCCAGCTTTGGTGTGTGCCCCAGTCTCCCGTCCTGCCACTGGGCCCTGCATGCGGTGGTGGCCCCATCTCCCTGATAACCCCTCGCCGAGCAGGACAGCGGCTGTCAGCTCCTGCCTTGCCTGCAGCCGTCCCTCACGGGCCAACCCCACCGCAGCCTCCACTGGGCTCGCCCCAGCCAGGCAATGGCCTGTATATTGGTCGCCCGTTTGGTGCCATCTGCAGGCTTGATCAACTTGCACTGCTTCACCTTCTTCAGGTCATTTACAGATGTTAAACAGTCGTTTCTCGGGCGTCCTCTCCTCACGAAATGCCTGGCTGTTCCTCAGCAGGAGCAGGGCAGAGGGAGAAGAGGAGCCTGCTGCTCCCAGCACCTCGCGGCCGTCCCCGTTCCTCCTGGCGCAGCTGCAGACCGGAGGCAGCTCACAGAAGTCCCACGCCGAGACCGCGTGTCGCTCGGCGTGGCTTTACTTTACGGGGACTGCCCTAGGGGACATGCCTTGCTGGTGGCTGTACGTGCACCTGCAGCAGCGCTGAGCATCCCCCCGCAGGTCTCTGCCTCGGGGGAGCTGCTTCCACCAGCGCTGACGTGCGGCGACCGGGTCCCCGGCGCAGCTCGGGGAGCGGGAGCGGACGTGCCGGGGGGGTCCCTCGGAAGCCTGGAAAGCGCACGCTGACCCACGACACCGGCCTGTGCGGTGGGCCAGCGGCAGCGGCTGCTGCGACACCCCCCCCTCCGCAGCCGGGCAGGGGCTCTGCGGCCGGGAGCCGCGCCCCGCGGCGAGCGTGCGGCCACCGCCGCGCTCCCCCCGCCGGCCGCGGGTCCCCCCCGCCCGCCCGCCCCGCCCCGCCGCAGCGAGCAGCGGCCGCGCCGCGCCGGCCCGGCAGGTGGCGCCGGAGAGCCCGCGGCCGCGGGAGGGGCGGCCCCGCCCGGTCCCCCGGCCCCTCGGCCCCTCGGCCCCGCGGCCCCTCGGCCCCTCGGCCCCGCGGCCCCGCGGCCCCTCGGCCCCTCGGCCCCTCGGCCCCTCGGCCCCTCGGCCCCTCGGCCCCTCGGCCCCTCGGCCCCTCGGCCCCTCGGCCCCGCGGCCCCTCGGCCCCTCTGCCCTCGGCCCCTCGGGCCCTCTGCCCCTCGGCCCTCGGCCCCGCGGCCCTCGGCCCCTCTGCCCCTCGGCCCTCGGCCCTCTGCCCCTCGTCCCCTCGTCCCCTCGGCCCCGCGGCCCCGCGGCCCCTCGGCCCCGCGGCCCCTCGGCCCCTCGGCCCCTCTGCCCCTCGGCCCCGCGGCCCCTCGGCCCCTCGGCCCCTCTGCCCCTCGCCCCCGCGGCCCCGCGGCCCCGCGGCGGGCGGCCCCCAGCTCGGCTGGGGCCCGGCGGGCGCCGGGGGGCTCCGGGCCCCGGCCCCCCCGAACCCGCGCTCGGCTCCCGGCGCCGCGCGTCCGCGGCGGGGTCCCGGCGGGGCTGCGGGGGCTGTGGATACCGCGCAGGTCGGCAGCAGCAGCTGGCAGGAACCGCCGACCCTGTGAGGGCTCCTGCCGCCGGCGAGCGGCCTGCGGGGGACGCTCGCTGGTGAAAGTAAAACGGCTCTGGGATTTCGGCGGCAGCCTGTTTAACGAAAATAGCGGATACTCTACTAATGAGCAGCGTAGTGTACTTAGTTCCCACACAGCACGGCTGATGGCTTCATCTGTCACATGCCGCCTTTCCGTGGTTTACATGGCTGTCGCAGTACAAACAAACCATTACATTTCCACAAAACGGCTTGCGAAAAGCTAGGCTATGTGATGTATACATCAAAAAATTGAGGATGTTTGACTGCTCTCTTAGCATCTGTGGAGTACCTCCTGATGAGTCTGGAGAAAGCACCCGAAACAGGACTGGAGTCTGTGAAACGGATGTGTTCTCTCCTGGATGAACCAGGCTGTGGGTGTTTCCCATATGGTAAGAAGTAAAATACTTCATGACGTTAAATGAGCCTTGCTTTTACATTTAGAGCAGATACCCCACTTCCAGTTTGTTCTTACTCCAAAAATGAGGGATGAAAACATGACATTTTAAAATGCAGAATATCCTACAGAAATAGGACCAAAATAACATAGTGTAAAGTGAAATAAAATACTATACAAATTAGGAACAGCAAAGTCATAATCCGCAGGCCAGATGCAGCCCACCGAACAGCTTGGTCTGGTCCACAGACTTCCACCGAATGGCGCTGGCCGGCATGCAGCCCGCTCCTGGGTGCGTCGGTGTGCGGGGCTGTGGGGAACCAGCACGGTTATCTTTGTGAGAGGTTCCCCAGCGCTTCTGGATCTGCAGGGAGATGAGTAGTATATGCCCTTTGGACATAGTCTGGCCGTGGGGTTATAGGGAAGTTTTTATCGTGTTCTTCTATCTGCTCTGTGTGCTCGTACCCTTGAGACTGAGAAAAGCATGCGTCTGATGAGTGGTGTGGCATTCCGCCCAGCGTTTTGTTGTAAGTATTGTCTGACTATGACGGAGTCTTTCACCAAGAGTGTTTCTGAAAATGAATTACCATCCCATTTTTCTCCATGTTAAAATCAACACTTAAACATTTTCTCCCTTCTCTAGAGATAGTTTCCTCTCCATACAGAAAAAAAAAATCACCCGTGGGAGGTTGGTTTATAGTGATTTTATTTTATAAGTTTATTTTTCCATATCTACAGCACAACAGATAAGATTTAATGGACAGCTTAGCTGTTCGTTAGCGAGGTCTGTTGGTACCGCTTTTGCCGAGTTCAGCTCAGCACCGGTCAGTGAATGAGCAGGGAGAAGTCCACGAGCCCATGGTGCAGAGATCGAAGGGCCGGTCACTGCTGGTAAGGCAGCGTATGGTTAGCTTTTCCCTTTGGAGTTACGCTTCCTTGTGGACTGTATTTCACCTTTACTTAAAGGTGCATTTTCACTTAAAGTAATGCTAGCTCTGCAGAAATCAGTGGAGTTAAAATCAGTGAGAAACAGCCGTTTTCTGGCTTTTTTCTTAACTCTCAGTTTTACCTGGTCCAGCAAAAGCTGAGTGATAGTATTGAGAGGGTTATTCCACTTTCTGTGCTACCCACTGCACTTTGCTCTGATTACTGCTAAAACTACTGACTCCATCTCCCACTAGCTGACACTTTTGTTCCCTCTCATGTGTACTTTCATCTTAGCTGAAGTTCGTCAGCTTGCATGAAAAATTACGAACAGACTTCTGAACACAGGATTCTGAAGAGATTTGAGCAGCTGTCTCTCAGAAACTGCAATAATCAAAGATGTACAAGTCCTTTCCACTCAGTAAAATCCAACGGACGTTGCCTAAAATCCTATAAAACCTGTGAGGTGGAAAATACAACTTCTGCAGCCTCTTCTCCCTCTGTCATAAACATATCAGAATGGACATACCGGGTCTGTCTTTGCCAGTTCAAGTTCTTCTCGTGGGGACTCCAGCTGCCCTGACTCAGTCTCTTCCGTTCAGATTCCTGCATTGCACTAATCCTGTATGCTCTTTAAAACTTACTGCTTCCAAAAAGCCTGAAAACTCAGCACACTGCTGTGAGAAATGCAAAATGGACAGTTTTTGACAGACAAATAGTCATTTTTCCAAACCATTTGTTCCCTTCATCCCTCTTTTGGTTTTGTACATCTTTCCTTTCTGTCTTCTCCTAATTATGGTCTATTTGGACTGCAAGTCTTTGTGAGTGTTGACCTCTCACTTTGTCGTATCTGTCCACAGCCCCTCACGTGGAGTGCCTTGGGAGTAACACCGGTTTTCAGGACAGACAGAATGAGAGTTCTTGCTTGGAAAGGAAATGGCCATTTCACAACCTGAAACATCATCGCTAGTATGAAGATGTCACAGACTTGGTGACTGAAGTGGTAGCGCTGTTCTCTTTCATCACCTAACTGCAAAGTCCTGTATTTTAGACCTAATGACAGACATGCCTCCTAGAAGCTAGGATTCCTCAGCTGGGCAGAGATAAACGATGCTGCTGATCACTGGGTCGGTTTGTGAAACCAGGGGAAGCACCTGTAGAAGTGGCAGTACCATCTGCTTCTGCGCAGCACCCAGAGGAGCCGTCCTGGTGGGGATGGGATGCCTGACTCTACCCCTTGCCCAAGGAGACGCTTTCTCTGCAATACTGCGTGCACCCTGGTGAGAGAGTTGGATTCACATGGGGATGTGGCGGCTGGTCCCAGCCCACGCGGACAGGCTCCCCGTGGCTCTGCCTGGCCCCTTGTGCTGCCGCGGGAATGATGAGCTGCCGGGGAGAGCAGCCCCCGGGAGCGACTCCCGCCCTGGCAGCCCCGCGGCTGCTGCAGGGTGCCAGGGCCCAGCTAGAGAGGAGGCCACGTCCTGCAACACAGGTGGAGGTACTGACCCCTCCCTCCGCAAAGACCCCTGCAGTAGTTGGGGGTAATGGTGCTCTTCGTTGTGTTCCTCTCTGACAGCTCATGCCCCAGCATCCAGAAGCGTGTCTGAGAGCTGCAGCAGTGCCTGCATCAATGGACAAGGAGTCAGTGCTGCGCTGGCTGTGCTGCTCTTGGTAGGGTTAGCAAGCCTCCACCGGTGCATTGACATATGCAAACTTCTTTCAGTGAAAAATTAATCTTCTGCCCTTCCATGCTGAATTTTAATTCCATTTCTGACCACCGTAATAAAAAAGGCTAAGTTCTGCATGTTGTCTTAAAATAAGAAAGCAAAAAGTTTCTTGTTTAAACAAAAAAAAAAAGAAAAAATCACTTGCGAAAAAAACCCACTTGTTCATCCTCTAGAATGTAACTTTTTCCACTAGGATTAAAAGGTTTTTAAATATCTTCTTCAGTGTCCACTGTTCAGTTGTTTTTCTCAGGGTCACAAACCATTTTGCATATGGAAAGAGCAAAGTACAGCTTGTTCTCTAAACCTACACTCTCCTCCTGCCTTTCCAGGAAATCTCAGGCAGCCTGTGTATTTTGGAAACAACAGCAGATTTCCAGGAATATTCCAGTGAGTAAAGACTTTCTCACCAAAGCAGAGCCTGAAGGCTGAGCACTCGGATCAGAGGGAGGCTGGGGTGGATGGAGCCCAGCCATTCGAAGCCAGCGCCCCTCGGGGTGCTGCAGGCAGGGCCCCGCCGGGATTCGGGCTGCCTGCAGGGACCTGCCGCTGGAGGACACCCCCGCCTCGGCACGCACCCCGCTGAGGGCGGGCGGCAAGTTCCCTGCTGCGCCACGGATGCTCCCCTGCTGCAGCCATGCTAGGAGGAGCTCAGGTTTAGGAAATCCACTGCTGAGAAATGACCTTTTCAGAAATTTTTAGCAGAAACAATGGCCAGTTGTGCTGTGGTATGAAGAAAGTTGGAAGCTCTGCCCTGGACTGGTTGTAGTTGTTCTGTTGGCTAGAGAGGAAGGCTGGAGAAGCCGAGTGCTTCAGGAAGGGTTTGCAATGGGCTGTGCTGTATGTGCAGCGGGAGCCAGGCTCTGCGGCCTCTGCCCCGAACATCTGAGCGGCACCTCCCAGGGCCAGGACAGGAGGGCGAGACAGCCCTGCTCCTCTAATTGCAGCTCTCAACAGGAGGGGCTGCTCTGGATTTACCCCTGGAAATGGCAGCGCTGTGTTGCTCCTGCTGCAGTCACGGACTTGGGCTGGGGCTGTCTGTGGCCCCATGCTCTTACACACTGGCCCAGTCCATCATCGCCCGCCTTGGTGCGTTTTCTCTTTCACTTGGTTCTTCTCTCCCCTCATTAACTGACCAGGGTCTCCCGTTTCCAGCCCGGAGGATTACTCTTTTGAGGCCAAGCATCACACCCATCTGCCCTTGCAGGTGTCTCTCTAGGCAAGCTGCACCCTGGGACTTCCCTAGACAGGTACCCTGGGTCAAGCCTTTCTTCCACCGAGGGGTCCTCGTGGGCCCTGGAAGGTGCCCTGGGTACTCGGCTGTGAGGAGGGTCTGCCCTTGCAGCTATTCCCTGCTCCCTGCCGCCGCCGCTGCTCCTGGGCTCCCCCCCACCAAGAGGGCGGTGAAGATCTCCCAGGCTTGATTTGATCTCACCAGAAGAAAGAAACCCACTCAAGCTCCTGCCACGTAAAGCACAATGTTAAAACATTTTAGAATTGCACAATAGCTCAGTCTAATGACAACCTTTTTCCTTAAAGATAGATGTTGCCATTAATCAGGTGTTCACTTGCTTTGCTTGAATAGGCCAAGCTCATTCCAAGAACAAAAGGGCTGCCACTGGAATAGCCCAGCTTTTCAATTTCAAACCATCTGCAGATTACAGAATAAATGAAATATTCAGCATACACAAATACTGTACAGAATGATATGATACAGACCATTTCACTTTCTTTCATCCTTTTCCAACTTACTGGTTTTTAAGTAATGGATAGACCTACATTTAAAAGCTCCACTCAAATAAGAATAAACAAATACTTAAAGCACACATTACACATGGCGTTCCTAGCCATCTGTACAGGATACAGAATTATTCTCTAAAGAATACAGAGGGAGATTCTTAAACTCCTCCATGAGAGCAGTGCATGAAACAGTGACAGGGTGACATGTTTGAACGCTCCACATGTGTAAGGCACCAGCTGTCTATAGGGGAGCATCTGTATTTGATGACAAAAGACAAGACAGGCTTTGCTGATAGGACCCTACAACCCACTGTAACCTTTCAACCCTTTCCTGCTTGTTTTCCCCCTTTATTATTCAACCACCTTGAAGATTGTCAGGCAGTCTCTTTTATATCAATCTTTTTGGTACTTCATCTTCTATAGCTCTGCCTCCTCCTAAACAGGTCTGTTGGAGGATACTTTTCCTCTCCTCATCAACTTTTTGGGGTGCAGTGTCCTCGGTCCAGCTTTTTTCCCTCTGTCCTCAGCCCTGTGAAACCTCATCTGCGGCAAATTCGTCCATGCAGGTTGATGACTCACAGATGCACCCTCTGCTCCAGACCTGTCTCTTGCTGAACGGCTCTGTCCTCTCACCTTCCTACACCCAAACACGGAGGATTCTTCTATCACATCTCTCGCAGACAGTGGTCATTCATGCAGCCCAGCTTCTAGCTGAAGCTTTCCTTCTCTCTCACACGTGTTTGCAACACCCCTTTCTCTTGCCTTGACACATGCAGTCCTGGCCCAGTAGAGTCTGGTCAGAAAGCTGTTGCAAAGATCTCCGTGTTACTCCGTGTCATCTCTCTCTTTAAATTGCTGCACTGGGACCTGTTTCTCTGTCATATGAAGCATAAGCTGTTTGTCATCATGTAGAGGGCTCCTGGCACCCAGTCCCCTCTCTGTCTGTCACTCCCTCGCTAGTGAGATGCGAGCTCCCATCTCAAATGGCTCATGATAGCAGTCTTCAGCACCACACTGCCAACTTTCCAAGCAATCTCTCTTGTGATTCTCTTGTACTATCCCTCAGCTTGGGACCTGTATCCAGGAAGGCTCTGAGAGGCAACTTCATTATCTGTCTCTGTATCTGCTTGAACACCTTTTCCTGCCTCACAGAGTTATGACGGTCAGCAGGCTGGTGCATTGCATCTCTGTGTCCTGTTGTTCCCTTGAATCTCCAAGTGCTTAGCCATGTGGCTTGCAGTCAGACTGTACCGCCCCATCACCCTGCTCTTCCAGTCAGGCACCGTATCTTTATTTAGAGCTGTATTTGTGCAGGACTTACCACAGGATGGGAACTGTGGTCAAAAGTGCTGCAGGAATCAATGCAAGGTGGGTCCTAGGAGTATGGGATGTACCCTGCCGTAGGAAAATTGACATTCAACCAGAAGAAAGCACCCATGTTGTTGGTCTGACCCCCTGCTGCACTCAGGGAAGGTGCATTACCCAGTGCCTTTGAGATGCAGATCAGGATCCGGGCTGAGTCTGGCCAGGGAGCTCATGGCTGCTGCTCATCGCAGGAGTCTGTTGCCTGAGCTCTTTTGTTACATACATTCTGGCTGATTACGTCCAGTCATTCACTGACTACAATCACAACTCTTCACTTTCATTCCTGAGGGAGTCTGTCTTTCTCAGACATGAAATCTTAGCATTATATACAAAATTCCAGGTGCTGATAAGGCCTGTACAATGGCACTCATGAGTCCTTAGCCTATCTTTATGAGTCATGCCTTAGGGCACACTGATTCAAGTCACGATCGCTCAATCCAGTTACTTCTCATGATTTCAAGTTTTCCATGCTGCCCATGCTGTTTTCCAAAATAACATGGTTCGTACTCTTTGGACCAGTGATTACGCCACATATCCTGCAACCGGTCCACACTATCATTTGTGCCATTTGTTCCCCATCTCTGAAGTTTCCCACAATGATACAGTGTCCAGTGTTAGAAAGGTCTCTCTTCATACACACACCATCCCTGCTCTATAACAAAGTCCCGCTGCTACCTACCTGAAACCTCTGACAGGTTTCCAGTGCTGCCTTTTACCGGAGGCAGGAGAGTGTCCCTGCCACCTTGTGGGGATTCCTCTTATCCAGAGGAATATGAGGAATCACCTCCCTGTCAGAGCTACATGAGCACACCTCAGCACCTCAGAGGGACAGTGGAAGAGCACTACAGCACACCAAACAATTCAGTGTTTTCATTACAAAATTTTGAATGAGAAACAAATCTCACCCAGTAGGATGAGATAGTCTAGGTTTAGACTAGATATAAGGAAGACATTTTTTACAATGAGGGTGGTGAAACACTGGCCCAGGTTGCCCAGAGAGGCTGTAGATGCCCCATCCCTGGAAACATTCAAGGTCAGGTTGGACGGGGCTCTGAGCAACCTGATCTGGTGGAAGATGTCCCTGCTCATAGATGGCCTGTAAAGGTCCCTTCCAACCCAAACTATTCTGTGATTCTATGACTCTATGATGCGACCTTATGCATGGTCTGAGTCCCCTTCCTCCCCGGCACAGGACAGTTCCCTGTGTCACCGAAATTGGGAATAAACCTCTTAACACCAATGTAGCATTAAGAAGCAGGCATTATCTTTATTGCAGCGCTGGATGCACGGGGGATCCTTCCACCTAACGTGCATACCAGCTTACACAGATCTAGGTTCATTTATACAGTATATCTTTCCATATGCATTCAAACTACTAGGCAGGACTATGTCAATTAGTAGCTTACATAATGAAGATTCAGCATAACGCATGCTCAGTGTTTCACGTGGGGGTCCTCTGGTGGTCGCTGGTGGTCGTAGATCCCAAAACGATGCTTTTCAGGTCATGAATTCAGGGTCATTCTTCCTTTTAAGGCTTAATTTTCTCCATTGTTAAACATCACATGCTGGAAGATCCGGTTTCACCAGGACATTCTTGGGTTTTCTTTTGTTTCTTCTTGGTTGACCCTTTGAACTTTATTCTTTACATGTTCCTCACTTATTTTCCAACACCCAAGGCACGTCCCTGCCTTCAGGGCTGAGCTGATATTTCTGCTTCCCTGGTACTGTCCCACAGCGTTCATTGCTACCAGCATTTGACATCAGCTCTCCAGCTGGTATCAAAGTGCAAATGAGTCAGCCAAGCTCTTTCTAGGAAGTCCCCTTCTTTCTTCTTACTTCTTAACACAGTCAAATTGCGGTTTTGATTATGTTTTGGTGCCTTTGAAATGGCAATGAAACACTGTTAAGCTGTCTGAAATTGAATGGGTTTTGTATTTAGAGGGTACTTTGGAATGTTTTTCTTTATTTTATCTTTGTCCTGCTTAGTACATAGTTGAATGACAGCTTTACCTGACTCCTCTGATGCCTTGAAATGTGATGTACATATTGTGGAGTGCCTTTCTTGGAACTATTGTCTTACACAATAGATATTGCACATATTAATCACACAGTAGTTCCTATAGACTCCTGGTTTGCAACGTGCTGCTGTCTTTTCTTAAGATAACACAATTTTTTTTTTAAATGGTACAGATGGCTGACATTGATTTGGAGTAGTTTTTCCCCAGCACCTCCTACTCATACCACCTTTTTTCATGCTAGTAGCTCAGACTGTGTCCTAGCCGTCATAACCTTTCCATTGTGTTCCTTCTATCCAAAGTACCAGCCCTCATATGCCACTCAGAATTTCAGGTCCCCACAGCCCGATGCCCCCAGCTCTTGGCAGAAGTACACAATCATTTCCATGTTCCTTCCTGCCTGCACTCCCTCCCCTGCTTGTCAGGCAACTGCCCGGTTCACTGACGCTATCATCGACTCAGTTGCTGGTTTTGGGAATTAATCACTCATTTCTGGCCACTTCCCATCCTTTTACCTTCTGATGTTCCAGTTCCCATTACTGAATTCTCACTCACCCGATTTCCTCTACCTTTGTGTAAAAGTAGACAGTGTCTCCCTGTTCTTTCCCTTTCTTTCCTTAGTATTAATTTCATTTTCATTTGCTACCTTCAGGCCCTAGAGAAAAGGCCCGAAGGATGCACCTTTCCCAGAATGTGTCCATTATCCTCCCCAAATGTGCCCTGTAGCACCAGTCCTGAGCCCTTTACTTCTCTCCCTTATCTTGTGACATCTTCACATTGCTTCCTTAGGAGGGTCCTGATGGCTCAAGTCTTCACATCACATCTTTACACTGCATCAGGCTTCTCTGATCTGTGCCAGCAGGCATCTGGCATTGTCAGCCCTTTGAGTTTTATTCCTTAAAGTTAGTCCTCTTCTCTTTTGGTTACAGCTCCTAATGGGTCACTCTGTCTGCTGTGATTTACGGTATCTCCATAAAAGGTTAGGGAAACTGCACGTAACTCCCTGAGCAACCCCATCCATCAGGGCAGAGTCGCAGTAATCACCTATTTATCTCCTCTTCAATAGACTTGCTACAGTGCTCATTATGAATTCATTTAAACTGATGTACAGTGTCCCATTAGGTACTAATGGTGAAGAGAAACATGACAAAACAAATGCTGTTTTAAAATTGCAAAAGGTATCTGTGCAGCAAACTGCATTACTGTGGCTACTGATGGATTCTTACTCTTGGGGTCTGCTTGCTTATACGCTAAAACTTTATCCCCAAGTTCTCTTTGCCCCATGGGGGCACTGCTCGTTGCCGTATGGGCAAACGCACATCCTCAGTGTGCACAGCTGCCTTCGCAGTGGTGCCTGCGGAGGGTTGCGCATCCCTGGTTTGGGGACATGGCTGCTAGGCTTTAGCAGACCTGCTCCCGGTGGCCAGAGGCTCTTTTCTCTGTTTCTCCCTCTGCTCAGGCAGTGACTTGTGCGCCGGTGTCTCGCTGTGCAGAGGGATGGCACGGCCGGGCAGTGATCACAGGGCTGGTATCTCTGCTGTGGAGGCAGTGATCTCCAGCTGGGGTGTGATGCTGCTGTTTGGCCCCAGAGAGGCCTGTGTAAGCTCTCCTGGCTGCCAGACAGGAGGTGATGAAGATGTTATTCACACTGGTTTTATGCATACAGGGCATTCTGCTTCATTTATGGATAATCCATATCCTTTTTAATTAGCTGTTGTTAGCCAAGTGCTGCCAGGAGATAATCATGCTGTTTGTTGACTGGGGCTGGGACCTCCGTCCTTCTCACTCTGAACACGTCGCCCTCGGAGTGCTGGTCCTGGCTCATTGCACATGGCCTGGCAGGCCTCCCCCCTCCCCAGCATAGCTCAGCTGGCAGGACCCCCACTCCTCCAGAGAGCGCAGGTGCCATCCCCTCTCCCCCATGCAGTCCCCACAGTCACGGGATGCACTTGGGTGTCCACGCCACTGCCAGCACCGTGGTGCCGGAGCTGCCAGGAGCAGAGGGGAACCTCCTTCAGGTCCCTGCTCAGGCCACTGTTCCTCCTCAGTTTGTACGGACGCGCCCTGACCCATCCTCTGAGACGGTCTCCCAGCCCCTCGGCAGCCAGACCTTGCATCCAGGCGCTGCTGCACACAGGTAGGCAGCACCCAGAGGCAGCAGCACCCAGGGGCTCACGGCCCCCTCGGAGCTGGCTCAGCTCGAAGGTGAGGTTCACACAGAGGTAGGCTCCTCCACTGCTGGCAGTGGGACCTCCAGCTGCTGGACACCACGGCAGCCCAGGCTGCTCTCCACTGTACAAGTAGGTGACCCCCCGCGGTCCGCTGCTGGGAGGGAGAGCGGCTCCTCTGCCAACCCTGGCCCCTGGGCAGCTGTGCACTTCCTGGCAGGCGGGTGTCTGATGCCACCAGCCTGCACCTTCGTTTGGGGCGTCCGCATTTGTCTGCAGCAGCACCGAGTTATTAACTTCGTTACGTTTGGAAGCGAACCTCTTCACCTGTGTTGCCCAAACGTGAACACGGGGTTGGTGCAACACCCTGGAGCATTACCAGATGTTCAACCACTCTCAAGGGAATGAAGAGAAAGGTTAAGTCTGTCCCTTATGTCCTGAGAAACATCCTCCCCACCCCGCACCAATGCACATTCGTCCGGACACTTTGGGCTTTAAGGTTATGCAAATGCCCTGTGAATGTTACCTAGCCTTCCTTAAATGCTGTTGGGAGATCTAAGTAAGGGCTTAGTAATGGAGATCTAAGTAAGGGCTCGATTGCCACCATGATAGTGACAGACAGTAACTGCGAGTCATGGGACTTTCCCGGATGATGGGAGGGGGGAAAATAACCAGAAAAAATGGTTGTAATTCAGCTCCAAAGACCCAGAAGCATGAGTGCAGCTGAAGAGAGGAGTGTGAGTGCCAAAACTGATCTAATCTGGAAGTGGGGCTGGTCAATAGAGGAAGAAACTGAGTAGACTGTAACTGAGGAACCTAAACAAAGGGCAAGTGAGTCAAGCTGTAACTGGACACATGCAGATCAGGCATCCCAGTCTCCCCTGTACATCCAGTCTCTCCTTCCCAGCTCCGTCTGGTCTGTAAGTGGAGACAGACAGGCCACCTCCATACCTGCAGTGAATGAGCTGCCCTTCCACGGACAGACAGCCATACCTCCTTGTTGTACTTGCGGCTGTATCCTGCCCTCAGCTGCCCTGACAGAGAGGCAAAGCTCCTCCGCTCCCTGCAGTGGCTTCATGGCATTTAGTCCTCAGCGACGGTGCATCCTCCTCCCAGCCTCCCCTTCCCTGGCACCCTGGACCTTAAAGACATGCCCTGTGCAGACCCGACAGCCGGCTGTGTGCGGGTCAGTGCCAGCTTTCAGCAGGGCCAGGCACAACCCTGGCTCATCGCTCTAGGGTCACGGGTGGCTTGACTGACACCCGTGACCATACTGGCCATGCTGCCCCAGAGCGCACCGTACCATTGCACCCCTAGTAGTGCCCTGAATATGTCCTATTGCAAGCCTCTTCCTTGCTCTTATGTTCAGGAGGTATGGATTTGTAGTGTTGCTAAATCATTTTCTGTGAGACTTAAAGCAACGTTCACAGTCCTGCGATGTCCTGCAGCACCGACGGGAGGAAGCCTGGTTTAAAATAAACAGAAACAAAGACTGGACGACTACTGTGCTGATAAACAGGAGCAACTTGAATAAACCTAGTGAACCCAAGGAAGCAAATGTCATGCATGCAGCAGAGATGAGCTTTCATCCATGCTATATTGCCTGCTTCTGCTTTGGGACTCTGCCGGGGCGGAGGGGGGCGGGGGGGCAGGAGCACGTCTCTCTCTTGCTCACATCAGAGATGTATTTTCATACCAAGCAATTCTTTGATGTCTTCATACAGAGGCACACTGGACTAACAAGAGGGCTCAGAAAGCTATTTACTCCCTTTCCCAGCTACTGCTAAGAACATCAGCCAAGTAGTTTGTCTAACTGGAGGGAAAGGTAGTTTGAAGAATGGGTATGCCATGCAGAGCTGTTCAGAATAGCCCAGGAAGAGATGGCACAGTGAGCTCATTTTCTGAAGACTGGCATAAGCTTTGCAGCAGGTTGTGCCAAATGTCTTATTGCATCAGATTCATCTCTGCAATTCTAGGGATACTTTTATTTTGCAGGTGTGGAGAGGCATTTCCAAAACCAAATGAGACTCCTAATCATGAAGTCATGATTGTTCTTGGCACACTGCTTGATGTATGAAGGCGAACTTTGGCGTGAGCTGCTGTGGCACCAGCTCCAGTCAGCGTCTCAGCAGCCTGTCCAGTCCAGAGCAAGACAAGAGATGGAGCTCCTCCAGCCTGTGTCAGCGTCTTCTGGAGAGATGCCTTGCTGCGGTGTCCTTCATTGCAGCTGCAGGTGCTGAGTACAACAGATGCTGCTATCACATTACTGCCTCAGAACATTACACACTTATTTCTATGCAAAACCAGCTCGTGTGCCTTGTCGCTTCAGCAATGCTTTTCACATCATGCCAGGAGATTGCCTGCAGCCCGGCACGGAGCAGCCGGCACGAAGCTCTCTGCTCACAGCAGCCCTGCACCTCATTTTGTGCTTTCAAAGACAGAAGATTCAGATTCACCTTCCATCTGCTGCGGCAGGTCTCTTTTGAACCAGGCAGGTTCCCATAGCCCTGTGCTACGAGGAGGAGCAGTGGTTTGTGTCTGACCTCTCCCTGGACCACAACTTCAGCACTGGCAGCTCAGCATGGTGGGGACACTGCCTGCCACCCAGCTGCTGTGGGGTCCTTCTGGACTGACTCCAGCCACCCTGCCCTGGAGCTGGGGGGGTCCTGCGGTCTCTGGGGGGAAGCTGCCTGCCCTCGTCAGGGAAAGCCTCCCTGGGGCATTTCGAGGTAGAGCACATCGGGACCTCCGGCCGCTCGGAGGGCACCAGCCATGGTGTCCACGGCGTGCAAGACTTCAGGCTGGAGTGGGGACAGGGGCAGGGAATTACTGCAGCAGTGCTTTTGTAAGGAGCAGCGTGGGGGAGCAGCATGCTTTCAGTTGCCGCTGTTAGACCTGCCTCCAGTCACCCTATTTCTCCAGGGAGGAAAATGCTGAATTTTTCTGGAAGGTCACAGAAGAGAGATACACAGTGCTCTTGGCCAGAGATTTTGCCTACTGGAAACAAATAATAATGTTCTGTTATTCTGTCTCATTCAAAATAATAATGCAGGCTGAATATGCATTATGCCTTTGTATGAAGCCTTTGTATGAAGGCAGAGGGCAGCTCTGCGTCAGTCATACCACCAAGGGGCTCTCAGCTGCTGTTTGTACAGCACGATGGATTTACAGCCACGAGCGCAGTCCCGTTTTCTCCCAGCACTCAGTGTGCAACAGCGACTGCCATAACAGTTGCTTCTCCACGGGTGTCTCATGCAGTGCACCATTTAAATTCTGTTTGCAGAAGCGCAGTGCCTCAGGGAGACGCCTGCAGCCGCCGTCCGCCGGCGCGCTGCTCTGCAGCCGCCCTCCCAGCCCCTGCTTGCAGGGGCTTTGCTGACAGGGAGCTGCAGCACCGAGGGCTGCTTTTTCCTCCAGGAAAGGCAAACGCATCTGCACTTCGCTCACATTTTCTTCCTAAAGCAGTAGCTTGGCCACAGTTCTGCAGCGTAGTGCTCCAGTCTCCTAGGATGTAGAGTACCTGCAGAAACAGCCTCAAAGGTCCCGGCTATGTCTGTGATTACCCAAGTAGCTGATGTCTGGAGTGGGGAGGACGAGTCCAGCAGGGTTTGGACCTCCTTGCCTTTCCATAAAGCCCCGTGTTCGAGGAGTTTGGCCACAGCTTTTTGAAAAAGGGGCACACTGGGAGTTTATGGCAAAAAGACATCTCCAGCAAAGGAAGCGTGTGAAGAGCAAAGTCTTCCTTCCCTCGTCAGCCTCTGCGGGCGATGGTCCGGGTGCCTCAGCCTCCCAGGGCTGTCTCCTTTCTCTACAGAGCTGCCCTGGATGTCCAGCCCTTTGCGTAGGGAGCCCACAGCCATGTCAGAGAGGGCAGAGAGGCCCCAGAGCACCCACACAGGGTGGGTGCCACAGGGACCCCGGCACTGCAGGGGAGAGCTTGAGCCTCCAAAGACGTGGCTTGTACCGGGCTCATGCAGATCCGGGAGGGGCTGGTGGGAGGGGAGGTGATGTATAACCTCTCTTCTCCCCCTTGCAGGCTTTGGGAACAGTAATGGAGACCCTGTTGTACCTGTGATGATGCCATAAGCCAGAGGTGTCCAGCTCCTCTCGCTGGTGGTAGGTCTTTCCTCCCCAAACCTGCCGACTTTTACAGGGAATGTGATCTGGGCTTCGGTTCCCTTGGAAACCTCGGAGCAGAGGTCTCAGCATGAGACCGTTTGGGTGCCGTCCCAGAATCTTACCACCAGGCAAAACCTGCACAACCAGCCAACCAAAAAAGTATATCCTGACGTGAGATCACAGAAATGCTGCGATAAAAGGGGAGGGAAGACAAGGCCACTAATAGCTATTAATTTTTTAGAAGGGAGCTGCCCTTTACCTTGGGATCAGTGACAGAATTTCCTTGTGTGCGCGTGTTGACTTGTAAAATTCTGATGTGTCAGAGGCTTGTATGCATTTAAAACTGCAGAAGCAAAATAAGGCCCAGTGTCAGTTTCCAGCTACTTTAAATCGGCCTTTTGGATGTGCAGTGTGGTGGATCCCCTGCCAGAAACCACTTCGTTCAGTGCCCGCCTTGGACTGATCAGCCTCCGCCTTGGGAGCAGGGACGGCTTCTGTCCCCCAGCACCCAACAGAAGGATCTTCCCATCAATTCACAACACTCCATCGGCAAGTCAGGCGTCTCTTCTGAATCACTTCTTTTTAAGTCACGGCACACCACACGCACAGCGCAAGCCCACGCTCACCATCACTGCCCACTGTGATGCCTCACGGCCACTCACAAAGATTTCCCCTTGTTCTTGGGCTCAAAATGCGACTAAATAAGAGGAAGTGCTAAGAGTGCTTGATATCATGAAATCCTTTGGCTGCTGGCAACAGCTGTCGTATGTGGTATAATTAAAAGAAATGTGTTGCCTGGAGTATTAATTAATAGGCAAATAATCAGCACTGTACCTGTGCACCTGAGCTCTTCAATCACACTGCAGAAGTGCAAGTGCTGGCCACTTTGCTTGAAAGCCAACTGTGCAGATCAGTGCATTAAAATGGTCCCTCGCTTATTGTGGTTTCATTAAAGGAAGTTTAGTGAAGAAATCTCATTTTCACAGATGCCAGTCATCTAAAAAAATCCCCAACTTGTACTGAGTGCAAATTAATTATAAAACATCCATGTGGAGAGAGGATGCAGAAAAAAAAAGAGAATTTTTACATTATTTAAGAACCATCCCCCCCAATTTTGTCTTGCGTCTGTTTTGCCATCTCCATTTCAAGAAACGGGGACTGCCTGCTGCTGCCCAGGGTTTAACACCCACAGGCAGCTCTGACTGAGGTGGGCTTTTGCTCCCCAAAATGCCCAGCCTGAAATGCCAGGGAGGGTGAAACACTGCATGTTTTTGGAAAGTCAACACATCAGGTGAATCACAAATTCACAGTTGCAGCTAGTTTCAAGTGCAGTTAAAAAATCGCATCCTTGGATATCGCAAAATCCAGGATCCCTTCAAGGTGCAAGTGAGTGAGCGAGCAACATTTCCCTGGGATAAAACAACCATAGTCCTTGCAGGGGGAGGCTGAGCCAGGGCAGACGAGAGGAGCCCGGGGTTCTGCAGGGTTCTGAGCTGGCGATGGAAAGGAGGAGATGTTGGAGTGCAACGCAGATGGTGAGCGAGTCCGCACTGCCTTACAGAGAAGGTCCAGCTAGCCCCACAGCCCGTCTCCCTTCATGGGCAGGGCGGGTGATGAGCCGCTGTTGTCCACAGTGTAATCTCGTGCTTTCCACCGCTCTATGCTTAGGGTAAATGCTCTCTGCATTTAAGGTTAAAGGCTCTCAGCGGAATTTTCTTATGATAATTTGTCTTATTGATTTCTCAGATCTATACTTTTGGTCTCTCTAACAGTCCGTCTCAGCAAAAAGCACCGTTTACTTACACATTACTTCTGTTGCTTCAGAACGGTCACCTGATATTTTTATTTGATCTTCCCAGTTCTTGCACAAAAGAAAGAGCAAGGAGATTATTTGCTTTCTCCATGCCAGTTATTTCTTCCAGACCTCTAGCACTTCCTTGCACTCATTTCTCTCTTTTACAGTCTGAGGAGTCCTGTTCTATTTACTCATCATTTAGTTCTATTCTCTGTTCCCCTTTTTGAATCACAGATTAATTTAGGATGAAAAGGACATCTGGAAGCCTCTGGTCCAATTGCCTGCTCAAAGCAGGGATAACGTTAAAGTCAGACCAGGCTGCTGTACAGCCTGGTTTTACCCATCCTGTATTCCACCCTTCCAGTTCGTATGTCCCTGCTTTGGCTTCCAGGGTGCTGTGGCAGACTGTGCTGGAGGCGTTGCTAAAGTCAGGATTAATAATATTCATTGCTCACTGGTTTTCCCTCATCCGCAGAGCCAGCCATCTCACCACAGAAAGCTATCAGTTGCTTAGGCATACCCTGCCTTTGATAAACCTGTGCTGGCTGTCCCCAAGCCTCCAACACACTTGGGCCTGGCTGCCAGCAGGATTTGCTCTACCACCTCCCCAGGCTCTGAAGGGAGGCTGCCCGGGCTGTGGTCCCTGATCATCCCTCTCGCCCCACTCAAGGACGGGGCGATGCTTGCTTTCGCTGCAGCCGCCGCGGACTGCCCCAGCTGCCGGGACCTTTCGGCGAAGCTGGAGAGCGGCATCGCAACAACACCGGCACCTTTGGATTCATCTTGTCAGATGCATAATAGCATGGTGTTACTTCTAACAGTTTCTGGCAGGGAACTTTCTTTTTGGCAACTTATGAGCACTGAGTTGACATTTCTTTACTTCCATTATAACTCCAAGTTGTCATTCTTGAATGGCAGTGATCAGTTTTCACAGCTTGTCAGGGTCTCTGTACATTTCAGATTGTTTCCTGCATGTCCATCATTTTAACATTTACCAGCACTGAATTTCACCTGGCACATCTGCTCAGAGAGGTGCTGGGATGTCGTTTGCTGCGTGACTGCGTTTGCTCCATTTGTGTTTTCCATCACACCCCCCTGGGAGGCTGGCTTGGTAGGTTAGGGCCTTGTTGGGACCTGAACATGCCTGGTGCCCTGTCACCCAGCTGGGACGGGACCCCGGTTGCGTCTGAGCTGGGCAGCAGCAGAGGACGTGCAGTGACAGCCCACCCTGCACCGCCTCCGACCCGCCAGGCAGGGGCTGTGGCTGCATCTGCTGCTGCTGAGGGCTTGGTAACTGGGTGCGTCAGGGTGCACAGCAGCTTGGGTCCGGGGTAACGGCTCCGTTCCCAACGCCTGCTTTCACAACATGGTTCGAGAGCTCTTGCCAGCTCTCGGTGGCTGCAGCTTTTGCCTTGCTCATGCTGACAGTGAGCACTGCTATATACTATAATAGTTTTAAGCACCCAGAAGTGCTCACTGTCCTGTAGACTACTTGAAAATTGTGCTGTTACTCGTGTCAGAGAGACCCTAGCCTGACCTGGCTATCGAGCAAACCTGAATGGGACACATCAGGTAAGGGTGGAGGAAACCAGCGTGCTGCTCAGGT